>NW_020897695.1:30647853-30821257 GCF_003984885.1 Neopelma chrysocephalum
TCTGTAGCATCCCCTACTCTCTAGCAAAACCGTCTCCATGCCTCAAGGTATTTGGGTATAACCACAGCCATGTTTGCTGGCAAGCAAACTTCTCCCATAGAAAGTCCCTTGGCCCTGGCAATTGTGCATTTCTGTTTTGCTGAAAGGTACAAGCTGTGCTGTTTATCCCGTGCTTGTGTGGGAGCATGTTTGCATTCTTAAGAGCAGTGGTGCAAGTCACTTTCCCTGGGTATTACCATAAAAAGCTAGGTTCCCCCCAATTGCTTTTCTGTGCTTCACAAGATTGCCACTTTGGGTTTTGTGCTGGGGCAGCAGGGGTGAGATTAGCTTCCCAAAGAGAATTAAATCCATAAAAGAGGTAGAGGAGGGCCTGCTGGTGCTATTCAGGGGCAGTGGGAAGATACACTCTTCTGCAGGTGGAGCTTCAGAGCACAACACCCCTAACCTTTATTATCATTCTTTCACTGCCAGGGAATTTAATTGATCAAAGCAACCCAATTCTTGGCACAAGTGCTTGAAGCTGCAAATCTGTTCAGACCTCGAGCTTACAGCCGTAACCCCCTCTAAAGCTGCTAGCAGGTTTTGCACTCAGCTTCTACAGGGAGCATGTCCCAGCACCACTGTAAAGAGGTAGTGATAGAAAATGCTGAGAAAGAGGGAGGGGAAAGGGCCAATTAGACAAGCTCATAAGGATTTGATCTCAAGTGGGCCTGCCTGGCTCAGAAAGTTTGGACAATTGAGATTATCTCAACCCTGCAAGGCAGAAAGCCAGAGATGGCGATGAAGTGCTGCTGTTTCCTCAGTTATGAGACCTCAGCCTCACCTCCAGCCTGGCAGCATTGCTTTGTCACATTTGTTCCAGCACATGATTGGACAAGTCCCCACCTAGGATCCAAGGTCAGCACCACAAACATGGAGAGGATGACTGTTTCTGCTCTTCACCTGTTTTGAAGATGCTTTTCACACAACCTAAGCAACTAACTCAAAACCATGGGCACAAAACCAATAAATTGAGAAAAAAATTCTATCCACGGTGGCAGGTCTGTACAGCAGCACTGCCAGACAGGAAGAAAGCTCCCAGGTAGTGCAGTCACTGCAAGGATTTGATGGGGAGCAACACTTGTTGCTGGTGTGGCAGAAGGCAGAAGCAGCCACTGGTGGCTGGGGTGCTGCCACCAACCCTCGCCTGTTTCTGTTGGGGCCCCCAGTGCCCACAGCCCTGCTGGGACATCCTGCCTGGCCTACTTTGATTGCTGCTTGGTTGTTGCTAGTATCTATAAAAGCCAACCAAATTACAGTTCCCCTTAAAACCCCAAGCTAGTTACTAAAATAGCCCGAGATCAAGAGCACGGACCTGGTACAGACTTAGAAGCAATTGGCAGGGGCAAGCTTTTAAAATTATCTACCTAAATATGGATTTCTAAGAGAGAAATCAGAAGTTAAGAGTGTGTAAACTGTTGTCATAAATATTTGAGTGAGAAGCAGATCGGAACAAGAGTCTTTTGGTCTGTTGGCTATAAAGATGCCTTTTACACTACCAAAACATCCTCTGTCACTCTCTTTCCCCGCCTGTTCACTGCTCCTGTGGCTCTTTCCAGCCTGACTCTATATAGAGTCTATGGCATCTGAATGGAAAGCTGCCTGTGTTTTATGCTCTTCCTAATTTGCAAGAAAAACAAATGTAAATCACACCTCACATTTGCAGCACTGCAAAAGAAAATGTTAGATTTAAGGCTGTGATATGTACAACAGCAGAATCAAAAAGAGTGATTGGATACCAGACAAAATATTTTATATTTTTTTAAGGTCTGCTAGGGAAAAAGAAAGGTTTGAATATGAAATACCATCTCCCCTTGACTCACTTAGTATTGTTTTGCATTAAAAAGGAAAAAGCCGCATTGTATAATGCATGCAGCAAGCTGTGTGAGTGGAGTGTGCATGTTAAAGCAATGTACTGAGCATCGGCGCTTATTTATTAAAATTCTGATGCGAGGTGAAACTCAATTTAGTTGATGTCAGCAAGCCTCCTAATGAGGCCTCCTTTTATTTTTTTAATTTTTTATTATGAAAGGCAGCTTTGTGCCTCCTCTAATCAGCTTGACAAAGGACATATAAAAATGCAAAGAGACATAAATATTACTGTAATTACCAATGAGAAACACCATGGACAAACCAGGAAGTAGCTGTAGATCTATTTGCAGATGTAATGGCTGAATATTGTGGGTTACTTGTTTTGCTCTGGAAAGGAAGGGCATTTCATAAACAGTAAACCACTTTGATCAAAATCCAAAACCAACACTAAATTTGCAGCTTTTTCCCCAGACTCAGACATAATCGGAAAGTACCTCTGACTAACCATGATCTACTCGTCTGTTCACTAGTTCTGCAAACACTGATGTGTCCCAGTTTATGAGCTTTCTCCTAGGCCCACATGGGGGCTTTCTCCTGAGGTAGCAGATGAGTAAAACTGTCCTTCAGATCCAAGCCCAGAGCTCAAACTGTCAAGTCTACAAAGACCTTAGAGATGGCAGCAGCAACATCAAAGGTAGATACAAGGGAATGTACTGCTACAAACCTAGGAGTTGTTATGCAAATTAAATGATGCAATGTAAGGGTATGTTAATGCCTGCATTAAGCCTCTGAACATGCCCACTATGAATCGTTTCCAGAAACCTAAGCACATTCATTCTCAGCTGGAGGCTTGTATAATTAATAAAGACACTGTGCCTTCTCTCCTGACCCAAGTGGCTAGGTACCAAACCATTTATAGCTTTATAGGTTAACACTAACATCCAAAAACGTATCGGCAACTTGTGCAGATCCTGGCACATCAGTGTGATGCATTCCCAGCATGAAACACTACTTAATAAGCAGGTCACTGCATTCTGCATTAGCTTCAGTTTCCGAGTGGGCTCAACGTATAGCCCCATGTAGAGTGTATTATGGCAACGACATCTCAAAGGGACAAAGGCACGGATAGCTGCAGAGAAGTCCATTTGAAAAAGAAAAAGTAACCCTTTTTTCCCTGGAGATAAAGGCATTTTGAAAAGGGCACTGCCACTGTCCAGGCACCCTGGAGGATTCTTCAACCTAACACATTGAAGGAGTTCACGTGTTAGAGGGAAAGATGGTTGCTCCTTCATATAACAGAGCCCATATGGATTCAACCTACTCCTCCCACTGCAACACCACTCCTCCTCACCAGCAACAGTCCCAGTTTCACCCACATAAACAAGCAGCCCAGTTTGTACTCGGTTCCAGTTCCAAGCTAAGCTAGCTCATGGGACACTGTGTCTGCACTGGAAGAGAGGGTTCATAAGAGTAGAGAAGTGATTTATGACCCTACTGGCCCTTCTTCCAAATAGAGATTGCTGCTTCACAAGCAAAACTTAGTCTTGTATGGGTCTCCATAGTTGAGTGCAGAGTCAGCCCAGTTTCTTATGAAGATGATCCCATAGGAACCAAGCTGACTTTGCAGTGTGATGCATCAGAAAGCTCAAAGAATTAATTACTCAGCTAATTCTGTGCAGAAACCACTATGGAATGTGCACAATGCTTGCATTTCTGCAGTAACACATTGGCAAATGGAGATGGTACCTAGCAGCACAGGCCAGTGTGCTTAAGTTCCCTGGGCCAGATAAAGTCATAAAGTAAAGGAATGATCTATTGCATATGTAGTGCATTAGAGCTCTTCATTAACAGAGAAACTAATCAATTTATGGAACTCATGAATCAGTAAAGCTATTACTTATAATGATTATTGGCAAATTAACATATCACAGTGTACTGACCCCGATTCATCTCCAGTGTACGCCTACCCATCCACAGCCAGCGAAGGGCCCAGCACTGTTCGTGCCCTTCCACTCCGCTTAGCTGGACTGGGTCCATTTAACACAGGGGATAAAACGCCATGGCAGAGTCAGCCTTCAAGGTTTCCACTTTGGTAATCATACATGTGTATTGACTGTACAGAAGACAGTAAAATAATACTAAATGTACGAAAGATCACAAGCCTTGGGCTCTAGGCACGAGTTCTAAATCCACTCAAGAGTTACATACAAGCAGACTCAGCAGTGAGGTCCAACTCGAAAGAAAGAAGTCCCCTGCCAAATTCTGATGCTGATCCAGTTGGCCACTTACTGCTTGTTCCTATTTTGGAGGTAACATAATCCAGCACATTAATTTGGACCCAGCTTCAACCCAGCAAGGATTCTAGTGAAGAAGAAGATCTGTTTGCACAAAAACCTCAGGGTCAGGCTGCCTGCACCCCAGTAGTGTAATGGCCCTACAGGCTAAATCAACCACAGTGGGACCTATGAGAAAACCTCAGTGTAGGACAGAAAAAAAAAAAAAAAGAAAAGAAAGAAAAAAATGGCATTATTCAACTTACACTCAGCCACAGAGCGCAATAGGTCACGTGTATGAAATGATTCTTTATTAGCGATCCTGTGGCTTTAAACCAGAGGAGACACAGGCTTTGAAATCCTACAGACAGACGATCATTCCCTATTTAATTCTACCAGGCTTTTTTCACTGAAGCTTTTTACAGTCTAAACTGACATTCTTCTCTCTATTCATTACTGCATTCCTGGCCTAAAAATTGTATGACAAGGGAAAGGAAGTGGAAAATTAGGTTACAGTGCAAACAAACATACTGAAAACATTGCACATTTGAAAAGAAATTAAGTTTAACTATACTTCCCAAAGGTTAACTTCATAGGTTTTATTATTAGAAAATATCAAAACACTGTTCATTTACTGCAGGGCTCTCCTGCCTGCTGCTTTGTTTCTGGGTCATGCAAGTGTCACGAAGGGTCAGCTCCACATTACTTACAAGCCATGCTTGCTTAACAAAGTAATCCACAATCTTTCCAACACTCATCCACTGTTAAGCGCCCTTGCATAGGGTATTGTGGACATCAACGAGGCACTCAGGTTCACCAAAACAAGGAAGCTCCTACCAGCTGAATCATTCGCTCTCTGAACATACACGCAAAAGGCAGGAGACTCCAGCCCACCTTAAATCAACATTTCCTTGCCAAAATCAGAGGAGGCATGCTGCTCTAGACCAGTGAAAAGCCCATCCTTGACATCAGTCATATTGCTGTTTGCTGAACTAAGGTTTCATCAGAGGTTATCAGTGTTTCTGCTGATTCATAATAGCTTATTTTGGTTGTCAAAGCAATTGCCCCACCAATAAAAAGAGCAGCCAAAACTTCAAGATATTATTTCAGAGCTTTGTATACTCCTCTGATCTACAAAGATGAGTTTGGGATGTTAGCTATGCTGGGATGCACCCTCAAGCTCTGTGCTGATGCCACAGCACCATGCAGTTGTAGCCACTCTCTCCCTTACCCTTCTCCACTTTTCATGGGAAAGGAGCACAAGAGCCAGAGACAATTGCATGATTTAGCCAGGTCCCCATTCAGGAAGGTCAGGAGATGACAAACACTGCAACCCACTGTGGCATATCTCCATAGGTCATTTTAGCATTTTTATGTCTCCACTTCCTACAGGTTAAATTTGCACATGTATATTTGAGGTTGTGCGTGCCTTGATGTGATGGGGGAAAAAGCCCAAGTTAGCAGTCTGGTTTGAGGCAATGCATCAGACAAGATGACATAATTGGAAAAAAAAGCTCAGTATTTAGAGCTTCAGAGAGTCATAATGGGTCTCATCTTTGTGTGAGAGTTAATTGTCAGTCCCCTGTCCTGCTGCCATCACTCCAGAGCTTACTCTTGCTGAAAGCTGTCCAGTCTCTCGACGAGCACGACAAACATGCACATGTTAATCATCACCATCTTAAATGGACTCTCCAGAGTAAAGGGCAGAAGCCCAGCTGCAATATTTACTTTTCTGCAATGAAAGTCTCCCAGGGAAAAAAAGGAGGTGGGGATGGGGAAGGGACCCTTTCTTTCCTCTGATCACTCAGTGCAATTACATTCCTAATGGTGAATTTATGATATCTTATCTTGTGCACAATGAATACTCTGTATGAGTCACCAGATTTGATATGACACTAAAAAGAAAGAGTGGCTCACAGTTAAGCAAAGCTGGAGAACTGGATGGCCAAGTTTTTGTTCTGTCAAGCACCAACATTTCATCACCTTAAGGGCATTATTAAACTTGCCAACCCTTTTGGCCCTCTTATTGGTAAGACATTTCCTGGAGAACAGCAAAGGAGGGGAAGAGGCACTAAAACATACTCTCTAAAGGCTCGAAGACATTTGTCCATTTTATGACTCTTATTTGTTCTTGTTTTCTCTGTTCTCCCCATTGTGCTTCTCCCCATTTAGATCTTGTTGACATCACTTCTTTGTTATCTTCCTAAATTAGCTGTAATGAAGTCCTTCGAGCTACATGTGCATGCCTTATTTTTTCAGTTTTTGTTTCTCTGAACTGTGCCTATTCACTTTCCCTCACACTAGAGCCTCCCTTCTCCCAGCCCACAACATCCTTTCTAATCTGCTTTTCATTTGTTCCTTTTCACCTTTGGTTACCCAGTGGCCAATAGCCAGAGTGCTTTACAAAATAAATTACATAATAACTGACCCTTACTGAAAAGCGATAGGCACACACGTGGACAAAGCTGAGCATCTAGAGTGGGAAACATCTGAAATTTCAGTGCCCCAAAATACAAAGAGGGGAATCAAAAGGAGATAACTCTGAAAGGGCACTTATAATTTCTAGCACGTGAAAACAAGCCTAAGGGACGTTCGTAGCCATAAAACTACTGGACTGCAGACCATGCAGCTGTATTACAGCAGCCTGTCTGGCCACCTGATCATCACTTGACTATATTGGAAGCGGTTTTTATGTAGCATCTTTCGTAATCGCAGCCTTTCACAGCACTTTACAGAATAATGAGTTGGCATACTACAGCTATTATGCACTTAGCCATAGTGCACAGACAACCTCGCACATCTAGAATCAATTTTATTGAAAAGCTGATGGGCAGGGCAAGCAGGTTATTCTCTGCCTTTTTGTTTTGAGAAGCACCATGAATCTTGAGCTTGCCTCTTGCAAGGCAATATAAAAAACTGGGCACGCATATACATTTTTTTCCAAAGGAAAAAAGAAAAGGTGTGATAGCTTGCTTAAAGTGGGTTACAATGACTCTATATCGAATTGCCTCCTATTCCCTAGTAGGATAATAGGAATATTTTTATGATTAGCTACTATGGCAAATAACATGTTTTCATCATCCTGGATCTACTTGAGAATTTCCTCCAAAATAGACACAAAGGGGAATGACTCAAGCAAAAGACAGAGATGGCACTGTCCCTGAATGGCAGGTCCTAGGGGCAACAGCAGTTCCCTACATAGTCTATGATTTGATTCATTCTGTTAACCACCTTGATGGATATTTACATATTATTCTTTTATGCATGCATGAGTGCACACATGTACTCTACAGTTAATGGTACACTGTGTGGCACACCCTATGAGCTTGCAACACTGGACCCACCCATCATAGAACCACTCTATGCTTAGTGTAGGAGCAAAGCACACCGCTCTCCAGGATCCCTTTGAGAATTAGTGGTAAATCCTTCTCAGACTGTTTCTCTTTCTCTGCAAAGCATCTGACACACCATCTTTGGGGATGGCCCAAATTTTACTTTTGGAATTGGTCTCAGCCTCATCTGAGCCTCGGCCTCATCTCTGTCTGAGAAATTAGATGGGTTACCACAGACTACACCTTCCTGGCCACTGTCCTGTCCTGGCAAAGCTATACAGGACGCAATCAGCTGAAACATTTGTTCAGCTGAAAGTTAAGTCACAGCCAATAAATCAAAACAGAAACCACAACTTTCAGCACAGGGTCATAGTAGGACCGAGAACCCTTGTTTTTTTTAACCAAAGTTCTTCAATGTGTTTTCTCTTGCTTAAAAGGAAGGAGAGGTCACTACTAGTAGCATGCTATTTTTGAATTTTCTTTTTTTTTTTCTAAATGCAGGCTGTATCCAGAATTTTTCTTATCACAGCATTCCGCAGTGGCTTTTTAATTCTCCTTGGTTTTTCCCAGGAGAGTCATAAACACCTTGCAAGACTCCAGCAGTGTTTGTAGCAGTGATTATTGGGAGGGGACCACAACTGCTAACATTAGATATCCTTTAATTTAGAAGCAACAGACACAAGAAAGGCAACATGGCCCAGCAAAAGAGAATAGGAGGGACTTACTCCTGTGTCTGTCCCTCTTCCTCTCGTATTTTGTCTAGCTCATCCATTTAAATGTTAACCTCAGCAGAACAGTTGTCCTCCTGCTCCCTAAAGAAGCGAGCACATGGGGGCCCTTCTAAAGAACATCAGAAGCCTTTAGCATGATACCAATGATGGTGTGACAAATTTCCAGCCACACTGATAGTCCACTTTTAAATGATGAATAAATCTTCCTGTCTATCTTGGATTACATGTAAGAAAGATAACTCTTCAGCTTATATAGTTACAGTGAAACTTTCAAAATAAATACAGCAAAGAAAGATGTTGTGACAAGTTACCTGCGAACCTGGAAGATAATAGCTCTCTGAGGTCAAACTACTCCATTTACCCAAAAGAAGCATTAACTCTTACATCTGATAAGAATATCAATGTCACTACTCAATATGTGACACATTCTCTTTGCAGAAATACAAAGACAATCCGTTTAGCCATTAGTGCAGGGTGTCACATCAATTACTGGGATAGATGCATCAGGGAAACTCAATTGCTCTCATAGATTTTTCCCAGAGTTAAAGTTGCATTTGCCTCAATCCCAAAGGAAGGTGGAGCACCCCTGGCTCATTATTTAAAATCTCCACTGCTGCACAAATTAAAAATCCCAGCCAACTTTCACAACTCCATGTTTGCAAAATCCCTCAGCAGTGTCAAATATGTCTGTAAAGGAGCTGCAATCTTTGATGAAGTAGTTTCCCAGTTCTCACATTGTGCTATCCCTGGCAAGAGGTGAACACGGAGAACAGTAAAATGGTTTGGAAGGGCACTGAAGCTAGATGTTTCAAATGCTGTTAGCCCAGCTTCATGGGTTTGGGAGTCATACTCAAACACTCCCAAGGGCCAAGGCCTTTGACAAAACCTGCAGTCCCTTACTGCCTCTCATGCAGCACCTTGGATCCATTTAAACACATTATTTATTAGCCTCTGAAATCACAGATGACAGAATACCACAAACAAGGCTAATACTGCTTTTTCAGGACTGGCAGGTGTCAGAAACACTTGAAATCTGGTGAGAAACTTTCATCTCATGACATTTCTTCAAACCTGGGAACTCTACATTACTTGTTCAACTTCTTCAAGCACAGCTCTGCTTTCAGGTCCTGACCTTGCCTGAAAAAAGGTACCACAAAGGCAAATATGAGATGCAGTGTTTCAGAAGCAGCCAAAATTTTTCAGAGTATGGAAATACCTTGCTCACTCTGCGTTTGCAGCTTGGGCCTGTGTTTTATTCTATTTAATGCAGTTCACTAAATAGAGTCAGTTCATATTTTACAGAAATACTACAAAAAGACAAAAGACCAGCTGGACTTGTTGATCTTTTCCATCCTATGTCCTTATAGGAGGACTGCTCTCTGGAGAGTTTATTCGTATTTCAAAGGACAAGTTGTGATTCCTGAGCTGCTTTCAGCCTGTAGCATTTCCGTCCCAAGCGTGTTGGCATGGTTAACAAAAACCACCCAGCAGTAAGGCAGCTCTGTTGCTAACACTTCACCGTTTGTATGTGAAGTATGCACATGCACATTAGTCACACTGCTTCACTGTAACCTAGACGCCTGCATGGTTTACTAATACCAGGCACATTCCTTTAAATTTTGGACACTAGTAAAGTAATCCAAAAGATGCAGTTTCTGCTCACTTGAGAGCTCCTCTGCTTGAAGAACAGCTCCTTCTGGATTCCCTACCCCACACGCTACCAGCCTTCTTTCTGAGGATAAAGAGGGGTGGAAAGCACATGAGAGAAACTGGAGTGATATCGTGCCTCTCATCCCACAGTCCAGTGACTCAAGCAATCTCCCAGGAGGCAGGAAACCCACCTCCAGCTCCCTCCTCTGCCTCAGAGCCTCAACCACCTTAGATGATCCCATCCCAGAGTACCCAGTAAGCTGGTGGGTATTCAAGAATTCAAATTTGGTGTGAACCACCCAAATTAGCCCCCCTGCTTTAGCAGGGCAGGCTGAACAAGGAACAACCAAACAAGGTTCTGCAGAGCCCCATTACTTGTATCTTACCTTGTCAAACACATTTTCTTAACTCTAAACTTAATTTTACCATCCATTTTTTTAATTACTGACTTCCTAATCAAGTGCCAGCAAACAAGGCATTAAATAAACTGAGCAGTAGTAGCAAGGCATTTGATAAACTAGAAATAACACATCAAAGGCTACAGTCTTATGGTAATACAAGTTCTAGTTAAAGGCCTCCCTATGCATATACGCCTTGATCTGTTAAGGTTATTAAAACGGAAAGCACAGCTGTATTTTTATTAAAATAATTAGCTCCTTCAGTCTGTTTTGAGTGATGTTCCTCATTTCAGATTCAATTTAAGCTCCATCCTATCCAAAGCAGCATATGATTGCAAATTATCTCTATCACAAATGAAAGTTACAGTGGTATTTAAAAACTAATTATTAACTCAATATTGTAATGGCTTGAGCCTCTAAGGCGCAGAGTTCTTGAAGGCCATTGTAATTCACAGGCATCAAGGTGGCATACAGTCTCCTTACAGAAAGCTGAGCCATAACCCTGACTCCCATTGCACAAATGGCCCTAGAAAGCCCATGTTTGAAAGCATTTGACACTTCCTATAGACAGCAGGCACCCACCATCCAGCACAAGTTTGTGAACTTCTCTGCAGCAGGGTTAGCTTAAGTAATAATAATATTTATATACTAAGGAATACTGTTTAAATACACCTCCCACACAATGAGATTTACTGTTTCAGAAGGAAGATGTCTGCACACCAGAAAAAGTGAATAGCAAAGATCAGAGCAGGGAGTTTGAAGTCAAAACTCCATTTTTATTATTTTACTGGGGCTGGAAAAGGGAATTTTTTATTTTTTTTTTAAATCCACCTGCAGTTGCTAAGTATCTTTCACACAGAAGTCAGTAGAAATACTGAAATTCCAAGCGAACTTTGTATGTCTGCCACAAGCACTCACTACTGCTGGGCCTAGGCTAAACACCCAAAACACCACATACTGAAGGTTAGCCCATCTGTAATATGCCTGACAGAAACGGATCAAATGTAAGTTCCTCTCTGCTGGAGTGCCTTATAAGCAGTGACACATGCTGCTCCATCAGCATGAGCGAGGTGCTACCCTGGGCTCATTGCTCAGCCCCAGGCAGGGCTAGCAGGGTCCAGGGCATCAACACTTGGAGGCAGCCTCTGGGCTTCTCTGGCTCCACCATGCTATCTTCGGGGCAGACGTGCCTTATTCCCTCAGGTCAGTACTGAAGCATTGGCCTTGCACAGCAGTGGGAGACCGTGGTGCTTCAGGTAAGAGGGAAGAGTGCAGCTTGTGAGCTTTTCATGCAGAAGAGCTTGCGGCACTGCCCTGCACTGGGCAGAGGTATCTTCCCACTCCAGACCCCATCCTACTTGTAAAGGGAAATGCCATTTCTCATCAGCAGCGCTGTGCTTTGCCTTGGGCAAGCTGCCTCCCAGCCTACACGGTCTGGGCTTCGTGCTGGGAGGAAGAAAAAGAGCAGTTCAGAAGTCCTACTATACACACTTTCTAAATCTGGGACAAGTCACTAATTATTTTACAATAATAATGTCTGAGAGTCAAAGATGACCAAGAAGGCTGCTGAAATTAGAGGGGTTTATCACAGCAGCGAAATGGAGGTGTATTTAGGATGTAATTGCAGTTAGATGTTCTTTGCTGCTCTTCCCCTTGATGAAGTTTTTTCCTGGCTTGAAGGCCACTGACATTCTCTCATTCCTTGCAGGGATATGTGGTCATCACTCTCATGTCTGTAATAAAACACTGCACCCAGGGCCTTAAATAAAAACAAACTCTTCACCTTGAGCACAGGAAGTAATCAGTGCTGTTTGAGCACTTTCCACAATTGGCAATTTTTGCACATTGGCAATTTTACTCTCTGAGTCCAGAAGTAAGTCATATCTTGCCCTGGATTATACTGAGAAACATAAGGTGATTATAGAAATTGTTAAAACACAAAAAGTGACAGGTAATGGCATCAACATGAAGGCACAAATTTCCTGCAGACAAACCTTAAAGAAAGAAAGGAAAATAGGATTTGCAATAAATGTACGTAATGAAAGAGACAAAGACACAAGAAACGTTTATGTGCTCTTACAAAATCAGAGCTGGACTTCCAGAATTTATTGAGACACCGTTTATATGTACATACTCATTTAATTCACCTCAAAAGTGCCCTATACTGTAAGCAGCCTGCCAAGAATTAATAAAAAGAATATATATATATTTCTCTCTATTTACTCTTTTCTGCCAGTATTTCACATAAACAGACCAGGGGAAAGTGGGGGGGAAACACACAAATGCACAATTAAAATGCTTAAATACTGTGCAATCCTTTAAGGTTTTTGGCTTCAAGATTTTTTGTAGCTGCCAAAAAAAAAGAAAGCAAAATATTTTCACTCAAGCAGTCAACCAGCACCTACATCGTATTTAAACTGCAGTGACAGACTGCCAGTAATGCTCTGTGCTAACACCAAAGGATAGAAGACACACATAGATCTAAAACCCCACTGGTGAATGTTTTGTCTTAACTGCTTATTTCTCACCAACAGAGGTTATATTGCTCCTTCACATGCTAACTGTACTCAACTTTTACATCTTCCTGCACCCATGAAAACGTGCACTAGCATTCAACTGCTTCCCTGTTAGTTATCCCAAGTGAGCTTGCACTGGAATTGATTTATTCCAGCCCTTTTTATGCCATTTCCCTGCAGACAGGCTGCATGCAGCCATGCCGAGAGCTCCCATTTTTCTTTGCACAACAGGTCATCAAAACAGCTTCTCAGTTTGTCAGCAGGCACCGTGCATGTATCATATGCAATGGACTGGACTTGTCACGTAAGGGAAAATGCTGAAAAGATCAGTTTTCCTTCTAGAATACAGCCCTGTCATATAAAACTATTGCTGTGATTATCTCAGAGGCCTGGGACCATGACACATGAATTCTCCTCTGTATTTTACCACTTGGATCTTCTTGTCGTTATTCTTTCCACATCTCAACAAATCTAAATCCTCAGGAATGAAAAATACTTAGGGACTCATCCCTCCTGAGTTTATGAATGTTTCAAAAATAAAAGACAACCCTGGTGAACAACTTCATCAGAAAAAAAACACACTTCCCTTTTGAAGGTTTATTCATAGAACACGTTACCAGAAGTACATTGAAGTAGGCAGGAAACATCACTTCTGTGATGAGAGACTTCAAAACAGAGAAATATATTCTATTTCTTGAAGTCCTGCTTTGTGTGTGTGTGTGTGTGTGAATCTTTCCCCCTTCCTCCCCACTAAGCTGCTGCAGTTCAGAGCTGTCCGCTTTGTTTCATTCAGAGGTCCTGGCCCAGCTCTAGAGAACAGGACTCTTTCTGGTAATGCTGGATACTTTTTTAGGAGACATTTAAGAGCTCCATCAGGAACAAAGTGGTCTGAAAGCTTGCCAAAAATATGACTGACTTTATAAGCTCTATTAGTGGTCAGTCTCACTAGCAGAGTTTGCAAGCATTGCCAAACTGCTCTGGCTGCAGTTAGACATGCTGTGCTGGCTGCAGCTGATGCAGGCTAAGAAGTGAATCCCCCTCCCAGCTCTCCCCTAGCTTGTCAACACCTTCCTGTCAAAATTTACTCTGCCTCATATCTGACAGAGCAGCTTCACATGCAATCATCCTCTCGGCCAGCTGTGTTCATACAAGCCAGGTTGAAAAATACCACTATTAGAAATGCTTCAGCTAACTGAGGTCAGGAGTGGGACAAGGGCAGCTGCGAGGCGGACAGGTTGATGAGGGTGCAATCTGGAGCAAGCTGGGGGAGCAGGCTAGGTTTGGGGGCAGCAAGGAGCTCAGTGGTGGGTGCCATTTCAGGAAGACCTGAAAGGATGGGGCTCTCCCATTGGACGTTTCCAGCAGCTTCATCCAACAGAACAAGTCTTCGACCACTGCAAAGGCCCCTGCTCTGCTGTTTCCAACACAATGGTCAAAAATACACAGCCAAAAAGCTTCACACACAAAGACAAAACCTCTTGCTATCTCCGGGCAATTTTGGACACCAGGAAACCTGTGTAAGTTTCTATTAATAGCAGTAACAGTTTATCTAAAAGGAATGAAAGACAGCTAATACTAAACTTGGTGCATGGGTCAGTCTGTAGACAAAACATGTTGCCTGCTTTGTGGTAACGGTTCTAGCATAAACACAAGATATTTAAAGAACAAACCTTAACTAACTGTGCATTTAGGTGGGATTCTTTTCCCTCTCCCCTCCAAACAGGTAGAGCTTCTCCAGAAATTTCAATCCTGCTGTTTCCCAAGAAATGTATTTGGGGGCAGGAGGAGAAAAGAGGAGAGGCTGCATGTTACCACATCAGCATAGCCCCAGGCAGCGCACACGCCCTGGGGCACACAGTACAGTCCCCACACCTGCCTTTCGACTATAGGGTGGGCTAGAGTGACTGAAGCTCTCTAAAGGCCCCCAAGGACATGTATCTACTACTGAGTGATCCCTTCCATCCCCTTCTGCCTGTACAGTTACTTCTACAGAATTGGTTCTCAGTCTTTATTGTGACACTGTTTTAATGAAAAAACACACAAAGCAGACAGATGATTCATAAGAAAACCTCCCCAACAATAACAAATGCCCAAAGGACATTCCATGGACTGGCAATCTATCTCAACTATTAGATCCTTAAGAAATAATAATTTAAAAAAAAAAACCAAAACCAAGCAGGAAAAACAACAACAACAACAACAAAAAACCACAAAAAACCCCAAACAAAAACCCAAACAAACAAAAACACACAAAAAAATGCCCATGCTAGAGAGTTGAGATGCAGGCAGCCCCCAAAAGCACCTTTAGAATCTCCTCTCACAACCTACCACAAGATTACTGTGGGCTTGCTATATTTAAACTAGTGCTTGAACTCATCTTCTTTTTCCTCACCACTGAAAAACTGAAACAGAATAAAAATCCAGCAATATCTTGCCACTGTGGCTCCCCAGAAGAGAGACTGATTCCTGCCATCGTTGGGAAAAGCCAATGATACTATACAGCCAATGAAGGTGACTGCCGCATGGAGAAGCTCTTCCCTTGAAAGACCCCCATGGGACCTCACCTGGCAGTGAGGTGTAACCTATTTTCACAAGACTTCATCTCATAGTAGAGAAGTAACAGGAGGTACTACTGGGACTGATGGCCAGAAAAGGTACAGCATGCTACCAGCCATCTTACTTCATCTTCCACCTCCAGAATCAGCAGCCTTCCCTCCTACAGAACAACTCAGTTTGGAGAGGACCAACTCTCCCCAGCAGGAAATAAGTAAGTGATTAGCCTTCCCACCTCTTCACCACCTGAACAAGGACAACAGCTTCCTGGCACACAGGAGAAGGGAGGGAGGCATGCGATTTAAGGAGGTGAAACCATAGCAGTACTGAGCCCTGTTGTACCAAAAATCTCACAAATTTGTTGTTCTGGTGCTAGTGATGGTACGACATGTATCAGCACATCCAGCTGCATCAAAGATGCACTCAGAAACCAAACCTCTGTGAGCTATGAACTGCTGTTCTCATCTCAAGATGATTCACTCAGATGCTAAAACTTTAAATGTCACTATTGTTAACATACAGCTCAGCAAAACACGCAAGAAAGACTGGGAAGGGATGGATTAGGAAAGTCTGTGTGATTAGCATGAGTCACAGCTCCTTTTGGCACCACCAATGAACAAGCCACGCATCCACCACTTCTTCATTGCCTTCAAGAATCTGAACCCCAACACAGGTCATCTGAGCCCATCCACAAAGGGCCTAGGCTTCAAAACAAAGCCAAAACCAAAGGAGCCAAGCAGAGCTCATGGGTGTATTCCAAGCCCACAGAAGGAGAGCTCGAAGGGCTTGAAAACATTTGCCAAAGACAATTTATCATAAGAGAAACATATGATTTTCCAGCTGTAGCCATCTTCATGGAGGTTTAAGGAGCTCTTGTTCACAAAGCCTACACTACCAAATGCTGGATTTCTGCTTCTCTCCAAGTCAGATACTTGTAACAGCCCTGTCTTTGCTGAGCTGACTTCTAACTGGGCCTTTCCCAGTGCAGATACTAAAGCGTATGTCCAACTCCAGTCTTCCCTAAACCAAATTTGCGTCTTACATCAGAAAAGAAGGTACAGGCTCAATACTCACAATGCTGGATGGAAGCTGAGTTTGCTAAGCTGACACTGTGCCAAGCATGCATGGTTTTGCTGGGGAGCAGACAACACAATGCCTGTTGCTTTTTGTTGACTGTGGGTGAAAAAGCAGAGTGGAATCTCTATCAAATACAATAGAAACTGAAATTTTGTGGCAATGAACAAGGACTTTATTACTGTAGTCCAGAGACCAAAAATTCATACCAGGCAATAGATGTAGGGTAGAGCAAAGTGCATGGTTTGGGGAACATGGACAGAACAAAATAATTTATCTTAACTGCAGGGTATGACATAGAGAGGGGAGCGCATGGACAGGAAAAGTCCTTCACTCTTTTTCAATTCTAAGACAGCTGCAACAACAATACAATTTTGCTTAACACTATAGCAATATTACCAAAGGGACTGGGAACTTGGAAAGCTTAGAAAGAACACAGCACTGACATTCTTACATTTTGAAAGAGTCTTACCATGACCATAGGAGACTGTCAATAAATAAATTGGATATGGTATCACTAGGTATGCAAAGGATTTAAGAAAATAGGACAGGAGACAAATAAATGCATTTACATCTGATTTTGGATCAAAGCTACCAAGATTTCCAAGGTGGAGAGAGAACTTTACAATATCCTTACCATCTCTTCATTCAGAAAGTGTCACAGCGCTGTCGTTGGAATTGCAGTGCTTATGATGGTGTTGTATTTAAAGATAGTATTTTCGCAAGTCCAGAGGCAAATCAGTTTCACGTCATTCCTGGTACTTCATTATAATTTGATTTGGTTGCCTTTTATTCCATCTCCAGCTTCATAGCCAGAAGGGCTAGTCTACTCCTCCTGCCCTGCATTCCTGGAGCGCTACATAATGGTGGGACTGAGCCTGCAGGTCCATGGAGACCTGAATCAGTCTAAGCCAGGCTTGTGGCATGCCAGCCCTCCTCCTGCTTCTGCATTCCCCCTTTCTCCTTCACCAGTGCTGCAAGTCATCCACTTATTTGGCAAGCTGGTTTGCCACCACCAGCAGCAAACTCTGCTCCCTGAAGCAGCTCATTCTGCAATTACAGGAAAAATAGTGTGGGTGTTAAGCTAGAGGTTAGCTGGTCAATACTTCAGTTGTTATTCCAGAAGGAGGTGGTTCTGGAGTGGAGTCAACAGGTCTCTGAGGTCATGCTTTATATAACTGAAAAAAGATACTTCCTAATAAAAAAAATAAATGTTGTTTAATAAATAAATAAATCAAAGCATCCACTCAGAAATAGATTCCCCCAAAGCCTTTCCTTGTCACTGAAGCGTGATGTTCAGTATTGCCCTTTGCTTTTTGATATGCTGAGAAGAAAGAAAACGGACCAAGAACATTTCAAACTTGTTTCCTGCACAAAGTCATGTAAGTACTGTTGATATCTATTGCAGATGTGCAAGTTATGTTTGGATACAGATACCAGTGCCTCACAGCTTTCAACCATACACACATTGACAAAGCCAGAGTCAAAATAGCTCGCTTCAGTTTCCCACAGCACCAATGTCATTCACCCTAGCACAGATGATCAGCATTTCCCTAATTCCCAAGCATCAGCAATACTTTTACAGAGCTGAACGATCCTTGTGACAAGAACTTGGGGAGAGAGGATTTCCCAAAATCCTACAGGAATTTTGGTGGCTGCTCAGCCTCTGTGTGTACCTGTCATCAGTTTCTTTTTCTCTTTAGGGCAGCACAAACCATCAATGTGCCAGAAAATTGTTGTTATAGCTCTCTGCAAAGGGTTGACTTGTTTTCTGCTATGTAGAGCATCAACATGAGCAGCCCTTGAGCAGGTGCAGACCAATGTCTCTTGTAAAGAAGATATCACCACCCCTAACATCTCTAAAGTAAATGCACACAATAAGGAGCTGCTATGCATTGGTAGGGGGTGGGGAAAGGCAGGAGGACATTTATTCCATGTTGTTAAGTCCTATAAAGGCAATTGGTTAGGTTTATCAGCAATGGATGGATTTGGGGTAAGGATCATCAGGACAGAAGGATTTAGAGAGTCCCTTATTTCCAGTGTCCTTCCCCTTTTTATGGTGCCTTTTTTTTTTCCCACAAGTAAATTAAAATTGTTGCTGCAGTATTGCTGACCTCTTTCACACAGGGCATCAAATCTCCAAGAGTCCCTTAAAGTCTAGTCCTTTCCCAGTGCTGTATCCTATTAGTGCACTGACCCTTTGTGCATCCAGCAGAGCTGCTAACCAAAAATGCCTTTGGAATCTGAAAGCTGCAGCACAAAGGCAGCCCTTAGGTTTGAATAGGGTAGAGTGGAGGGTTTATTCCTCCTTGGAGTGAGCTCTTCATGGCATGGGAGTTACAGCAGAGCAGGTGAGGAAAGAGTTTGGACTCTTCAGCAGACATAAATCTCTTATTGAAAAGGAAAAAAAATTGGAGTCTATACCAAGGATTTCCCAAAACAGAGCTCTTACCAGCTGACTTTAGTTGTATAAGCAGCCTCAGACGTAGCCAGCTTCCCAAGTCTAGGTCACCATGGGGGAAAAACCTCTGGGGGAAAAATTTGGGTTTGAATCTGGATCAGAAGAACAGAAGGGCATCCCATTCAGAATGCAGTAAAGGGAGAACTTGAAAAACAAAACACCTTTCGGGTATTAGAGATACGAAAACTTTTTTAAAACATTCCTTGAACTTAAAAGATAGGAACAGAGTGCCTAGCAGCTCTATCAATCTAATTTTAAATAAGTTGGTGTGAGTTCATTTAGAAAGCAGCTTATTCCTTTGTGTCTCCAAAAGTTTTGAAAAGGAGTGGGAGATATCTACATGCAGAGAGCAAATGGATCTCCTAGATTATCTGGGACAACGTCAAAATACAGTGACCGTTCTGATGAGGACAGCCAACCTCCAGGAAGAAAAGTCCAAGATAAAATGGCATCCCTGAGTAATGAATTTGGTCTTACACCCCATGACAAGTCAAAGGCCCTGAGATGACTTATTTGCAGTATCACAGTGGAAGACTGACAAGACAGAGACACTGAGCATACTCCTACATCCCAAATGCTTGTTTTACTTTCCCTTCACCCACTCTACCTATGAACTGTTTGTGCAAGATTTTTTTTCTCAGTAAGAAATTTGGGATAGATTACCATCCTGTCACAAACAAGGGATCACATGAACAGAACTGTGTTTAGCATTTCACTTGAAAATTTTTGTATCTGTAGTTTTGTCTCAATTATGTTTCCCCTTCGATCCCCACCAACCATACTTTGTTCACAGATCATTTAAGACTTCTAATTTCTCTTATCCTTCAATTAAGGTAGTTAAGATGGGAAATAAAAACTTAAAGATTGGATGACTACACATATTACAATACTTTCCATGATCTGCCTTTATCACCTTCCTTCAACAGGTAAGTTAGGAAGCCCTGCCAAGTCCAGCCAAGTTAACAGGAGGCTTACAATGATACATCTGTCACTGCTACTGGAGTCAAAATAGAAGTCTGTTTTTCTTCCTTTCTCCACCTCAACACTTATTTATGTATTTAACTAACCTACCCAGTTGACTGGCTGTGCCTGCCTCAGAAAACAGAGAATTTGGTGTCTGGTCCCTTCCCTTGCTGCAGCCCAGAGGAATCCTGGCTCACCGAATCCCTGAATCACCTTGGCTGCAAGGGAAGCATGGGAAAAATCCCATGAAGCTAATACTGAAAACACAGAACTCAGAAGAGCACTTTGGGTACAGAGGCCTTGAATTTTCTGTAAAATATTTTTTAAATGCTGCAAAAAAGATACTATTCTTTAATATCTAATCAACTTTGGTAACAGTGTCTCATCATCAAAATAAAAATGAAACAGGAATGTTTGTGGATATTTGCAGCTATTATTTGCCCCCGTAGGTGCAGAGAAAATGAAACAAAAATACATACTGTGGCCTCCACATGACCCAAAAAATGTACTTCTTATTGGGAAGTAAATGGTTTTAAGTGGAGACAGGAAAGATATGAATAAAATAAGAATATTGAAGGTAATATAGTGAAAATAACTGATGGTTACCCTCCCTTCCAAATATTTCTACTATCAGCAAAAAGGTTAAACTTAGGAACAGATAGAAGGAGAGTTAGTTAGTTATGCCACTGCTATCACAAGCTTAATATCTGCACAGATCAACTCATAAAATCTTTCCTTACTGCTTACTGGTTTCTCTTAGCAGCAGACCATCTGCCCTTAAAGGAAAGGTCTGTCTTTTCCACAGATCTGTGCTCATGTAAACCTTCTCTTACAAAGAAGAGCTCTGCTCCCTCAACTATCCTGGAGTGTTTCAGTCCTCAAAAAGAAAGGGTTTTGACAGAAAGAGGAAGTGATACATTTTCAGTCTCCCTTTTTTCTTGATTTTTACTGCCTACATTAGTCAGCCGTGCCCATGCAGCATGTAACATTCATATCATTAATAAAATAGTCTGCTAACATCCTTGGAGGCAAGAAAATAAACCTGAAGTGTTGATTTCAAGGCTTATCTGGAACAGGCAACCAACATCGACTCCACAAAACGAAAAGTGAAAGCCAAGGCCTTCGGCAACACGCACACAGCAGAGTCTCTAGCAGAGGGCTCCCACCTAGTTACATTTGCTACCCCAGAACCACAGGATATCAGCATCTCCACTGCTCTGGACTCACAGCGCTAGTGCAACAAAATCAGTACCATTTCTATAGCTGATTTTGCCTACAAGCACCAATGCTGGTCCATCTCTCCCTTCCTGCTTCCCCACTGCAAGGATAACTTCAGGAAAGAATACAACTTCACAGCCATGCTGAGGTACCTAAAGAGCTGTGATCACATTCAACTTAGAGCATAAAGTTAAGAACTACAGCTAACAAAATCACGATGTTTGACTCAGGGCTAATATGAGTAGAATATAGTTCTCAGGAGTAATTTTTCCACCATTTGGTCTTCTTATTAGGCACTGAGAAAACTGATGACCTGAGCAAAGTAGAGTGCACCTCAAACTCACCTGCACCCTCTATCTAGCAACTGTTCTACCAAAGCTCACCGTATTTGCAGTTCTGTACTTCCTTCCTCGCTAGAAAACAGATGTATACATTTTTGTTATCTCAAGGTAACACACTTGTGTTACTCTGATCTGAACATACAAAGCAGAATGGTAAACTGAGGCCTTCAGCAACATCCACATTGGCTCAGAGCAGAGGGCTCCCACCTGATTGCATTTGTTGCCCCAGAACCACAGGACTCATTTTGCTTCGTTTTCAGTGCAGTCAGTTCATTTAGGTCACCTGCAGACAGGTAGCACTGACCTCGGTGTAAAACTAGAGAGCTTTGTTGTCCCTGTGCCACAGGACAGGCCATACGAACCAGTTACTTTAGGGTTAAGAAAAAAAAAGATACATCCTGTGTGTCTTGATTAAGAGCAGAGCCTGCCTTGGAGCAGCTTCTCCTTTCTAGGCTATAGAAAAATAAAGGAGGGAAAAAAGCAGAGGCCCTAGTAAGGCTGACAGAGGAGCACCTCAGTGATCAATGCAACTGAAAAGGATGAGGCAGTTTTCATCACTTTATCGCAGAGCTGGCTGCTGCAATCAGCGGTACGTCATTTGGTCCATCACTCTGTGAGAGGCCTCATCTTTGACCCTCTTCTTGGTAATTATCCCCTCCTACAGCTCACATGAAATGAGACCTATCAGGTGCTCCAGCTGCACTCAGTCACCATCTTGGTGCACACATCTTATGACTCCTTCCGAGGACAAGCAGGCAGAAGCCAAAAATAGCTTCCTCATCTTATTTACACAACAATCATGAACACTGTAATAAACAAATAAGCTCTGATGAAGCTGCTTTATAAAATTACTTCAAATTTAAATATTTTATCTTCCATCAGGAAGGATAAACAGAAGTGCTAGCACTATCTTTAAAACAACAACCAGAAGAAAATCATAACTGCCCAATTGTTAACTTCTAATGTCTGTGTCAATATTGACGATAATCAGGAGCTTGTAAAATGAATTTTTTTCCAGCTTCTTTTTTCCCCTTCAGTTCTGACTAAAAAGTCTCAATCAAACATGTTTAATTCTTTCCCTAGTTGGCACAACATATGCTTAAGTTTCACTGACCTTAATAAAACATAGGCAAGAACTTGTTTTATCTGTCAGTTGAAGTGTTACCCTCAAATCAGAGTGCATAACCAAAAGCAAAATTAAAGTGGAAAGAAGGTAAACTGCAACAGATGTATGATCCTGAGAGTGAAGGAATTGAGTCCTGGGGGACTTGTTCTCTGGTTTGTCCAGTAAATCAGATCAATGAGTTAAAGGCCTGCAAGGGAGATAGTCATTATGCCTCTACTGTATGCTGGAAAGCTTCAATTTAGTTCTTTTGTTTGATGCTACTTCTATCAAGCTTACATTTCAAGGAATTGATTGTTTTTAAGACCAAGATTTTGGAAATGAGGGAAAGAAGCTCTGAGAACCTGTTTGTTCTCACAGACACCTTGAATCCAGATGACTGACAATCAATGTCAAAGGCAACTGGCCTCACCTTATCGGGTAAATCTCTTCTGCTGTTGATCTGTTTGGTACCAGAACTGTGGTGAGCAAGCTGCTGTAAAAGACAGGGACGCTCCTGCAGCTGGAGAAGCTCCACTCTGCACAAACACAGTGGAAAATCACACCAGCTTGGAAAGAGTATAAACATCTGATTTTTTCCCAAAAGGTGAGCAACCATTAAAGCCATACAACATCTGAAAGTAGCAGATAAACTTGTGGGAAGATCCTCATTTTATTTGTTGTTGGCACTATGAATGTCCTGAAAAGCCCTAATTTAAAAGAAACCAACCTGCTCCCCCTCCATGATGTACTCTAAAATTGGAATTGGACTGGCAGGAGGTTGTGTGTTTACAGAAGCTTTGAGCTTTATGCCAGGGAGCAGACACGGAGAACTCCTTTTGGTGGAGCTTGCATGGGCATCTGCTTCAAGGAGCAGGTCCTAACAGAGGAATCAGATTCACAAGTCACAGTACCATGCATTTCCACTTCAAGTATTTCCTAAAATCTGAAAGACTCAGAAACTGAGCATTGCGTTTGCACATTTCTGTGCCAGCACAACATAACATATGCTTGACACATCTAGAAACATTATGGTGCTGCTTCCATTTCCTGCCAACCACTACAACTCTTTCTTTTCTTTCCTGATTTTAGCTTTTGTGAATTGTTTCGGTGAAGGAAGAGGAGGAATAGAAGAACACTTCAGTACCTGGGAAAATAAAGTGTTTAGAGGAAAGAGGGAAAGCACGTGTTCTCAGGATCAGTTGGAGGTAGAAAATACCACAGAGCGTGACACAAACTGAGAAAAGATTTTGTACTTGCTTTTCATTTGTTCCCACAACAGATGGGTGCTGGCCTGACTCAAATACTCCATGAAGTAGCAGTCATTGCATATGCTTCCAGATCTGTGTCAGCCTAGCTGAAGGCAAACGCGCCACTAGCCGAACACAAGTTGAAGAATCAGCATACCAGGTACGACCAGGATGGTTACAGATCCTCAAAGTCTCAAAGGGTCCTCTTCCAGTTCTTTCAAGGCTCAAAGTGCTTTTTGTTATTTCTGCTATGAGCAGCACTGGGTTTGAGGTACATAACAGTGTTGATAAATTTGGTATGCAATTTTAGGAAGACCACAAATTGAGGATCCACCCTTTAAACAGGTTCAGATTTGGGAAACAGTCAAAAATCTGAAAGATTTGATCCTTATCTAAACAATTCAAACCATCTGAGCATCATTCAAGTCTGCACAAATGGACTGAACTCCCCAGAGAAAGCCCTTTCTCATGAAAGTTTGAATATTTCCAACCCTGACTTGGCAAGAAGTTAACATGAGAGCAGACTCCCTTGTGGTATTTTGGTATTTCTGATTCCAAACACAGCCATAAAAACAGAGCAAGAAGATGGATTTTGATATATTAGCTGAATTTTTAGACATATGAATTAACTTTTTTTTTCTGATTACAAACTCTCTAATGCTTTTGAGCACAGACCCCACAACCTTGACCGATGTGATGGCTCAGCTTTACTATGTGCTTTAAACTCTGACTTCTAGGCATCGTTTGTTTCAAAAATAAGGGCATCCCATGGCAAAAATGCTCTCTTCTCTTCTTACAAAAAGTTAATGGCAGACCACTGCTCAATAGAAGGTAGCAGTAAGACTGCTACATTTCTACAAGAAGTCCTTTGCCTGTTACACCATTGGCAAGGTAGATCTAGCAAGGGTTGGTGAAAACCATGTACTCTCAAAGGTCAAAGAGGGTCTATCACCTATAAATCTCAGGGGCAGTTTAAACAAATTAGGAAATGGCACAACCTCACCTACCAAGGAAGTCAAAACAGCGTGATATTTCTCCCCAAAATATAACAAAGGTGCAAGCAAAATCAGAGATTAACACCCTCCTCTTGATTGGCTACACAGGAAAAGCCATATTTTGGAAAAGAATGAGAGAGTGTGCGTATTTATATCCAGCAGCTACAGGAACAAAAAAATGGTATTTTACCCAGAGTCTGAACCCTGAAGAGGCCCACAGTGGCAAAAATAGGATAATTGTAAAATAATAGCTCACGGTGTTCTCACACTTTTTTTTCCCGTGCTGCTAAAAGCAATTCACTCAATCAGCAGCTGGCTATCACCAAAATTCCCTCCTTCATCTCTGTACTCCACTTAGGGAGTAGCAAATATAGGGCACTCAGCTCATAACTTCTGTTTTTTTCAAGCAAGAAAATTCTTACAAAAATGAAATAAATCTCTGATTTAATGGCCATCAACTGAGCACAATAGCTATGCTGGGAACAAGAGATCTTGAAAAAATTCCCTTCATGACTACAGGGCTGATTCTTTCATATTGAATGACTGTGGCGTGATTCCAGATGCAGAAAAGCGAACTCCTTTAGGATGGTTTGTTCTTGATTTTAGTTAATCCTCCCAGACTGCAGAGTATTCTGTAATAAACCAATCAGCTAGGGGGCCCCCAGAGTGCAACACCCCACTTCTCAAAACTTGGATCTGTACCCAGTCACGCAAGGAAGTCTAATCCTACACGAAGGCATACATTTGTGCACCCACTGCTAATTTCCAGAAAACTTTTACCACGGATGTTCTGGGAAAGTGGTTATCCTCCATCTGCAGTTTCTTTTTTCAGCTGGTACTCATAATCAGTTGGCTTCCCTCTACCCCTGTCGATCACAGTCAATATTTCTACAGCACGATCTATAGGACTGCTTTAACCTGGCATGAGCCTGGATGTTTTCTAGTTTTTCCAGAGCCTCTTTGACAAAAGGTCATTCTTCCCAAAATATACCAGGATGACCCAGCCTCAAAACAATTCAGGACCCAACCATCTCATTAAAAACAAACAAGACTACTTAAAAATAGAAGGAAAAAGTAATTATATCTTGCCATTTTTTGTTGCTATAAACACATCCAGCAGACACATCTGCTAAATCAAGGCTAGAGGGATTCAGTTTGGGTCTATACAGCAAAAGACTTCCTGCAATTACACAGACCAGGTCTTGTATGGCAGTCGTCATCTGTGGCTCTCTCTTCAGGTACCCTGTCAGAAGGGCAGTTTCTCCTTTCTGAAGCTTTCTTCCAACTCATTGAAATAGCTGTAATTCTACTCTGTCCTCTTGCGGTTTCCATGGACCAGATATTCCTCCCCTCCTCTCAAACCATTCTGTGACATTATTACCCACAATTGGTGTGTTGTGCTCTATCTGGAAATCAGCTGAGGCCTTTGAAGATTAAGAAAAGATGCAAGGTAAATGTTATATGTTATTATTACTTTAATTATGTGTCCATCCACTAACAGCTCATCATTGACAGCATGAATTTAAAACTGAATTCTACCAACTTCCTGTTCTAAGCTGCCCATTGCCTGCCTAATCAGGAAATTAACTGGAGCCTGGGGAAATGGGGGACAGGGGAGGAATCTTTGACTACACAGCAAATATTAATGCAGAGAACAAGAGGCTCCTTTCAGAACCAGCATCTTGTTTTTGTGGATCCTAAGTGTTTCATCTCTTAATGTTTCATCTCCTGATGTTTCATCTCTCCCTCATTCTTCAGAAGTCCCAACAGCTCAAACACATCTAAAACAAGGGATGCATGGCGTCAGTCATTCTTCCACCAACAGCTCCAAATACTGACAGCACAACAAACCAGACCTGTCAACATTTTGCCTTTCCTTCCATATTTCCTCCATGACAGCCCACCAAATCAGAACTGTTTCTGAAAAGCCACTGAAAAAGACCATGCTAATGGAGCAAAAGCCCCAAATGGAGCACCAGCCAACAATCCCAGAATTACCATCTGACCAAGCTGATGTGCATTTCATTTGAGCTAGCTAAGTTTACCCATAATTTGCAAACATTCTCGATTCATAAATCAGTAACAATTCAGAAGTGATTATTGCTGCATTACATCATTTTCTATGAACAGCATCACTGCAGCTGCTTGCTACATCTGTATTTTATGGATACTATCCACAAGTCAAGAAAAAATATTTTCTGCCAGGACCCACCAATTATTATCATGCTAAGAGAGTAAAGGTAAGATAAAATGAGGATTGCTTTACCCTTCACCTCTTATGAGTTAACACTTCTCTCTTCCCACAGCTACGAGTGAAAGAAGCCTGGCACACTCTTTGAAACAGTTCATTTGAATTTCCATCCCCAAATCCATCCTTTCCAATTTGGCACAGTGGTAAGATTCTCTGCAGAGGTACAGTACGAGTTGCTGCAAATCACGACTCAGGTGCTTGGCAGATATCTGCATCCAAAGTTCAGATAACACCTGGCTGTATGGTCCTGCCTGTAGATAGATTGATGATTCTCTATCCATCATAAGTTCAAGAGAAGCAAAAATGCAGATAGCCAGATAACAAGCAAAAAGCAGATTTACAAGAGCCACTGGGTCTTGAAATTTTGTAGAGAGCACTGAAGCAACCAGCTCTTATGGTGTGGTGAGGAAGCAATCAGCTAACATAGCTTGCACTATGTCCCTTTTCTTGCTCTTGGATAATCTGGTTTTCCTATCAACTATTTTAATAATCTTTGCTGAATGAAACATACCAGGTTTTCAGGATTTTGCTTTAAACAGTGATGTGATTTCTGTGTCTTTTTGAGGTTTAGCTATGTAATCCCCCTTGGTAATTTTTCTTTCAGAGGTTCTAACACTTCTGGAGACAATACCAAAATTATGCATACACTTATGGTTATGTACAAAGCTGGCATTATACAACAGCAAGTTTGTAGCCAAGAAAATGGAAACTCCCTAAACCAAAGATGACTTAAAAGAAGTAATTCCCTTCAATCACATAAGATCTGGTCCATCTCAGGTTTTCCACCCAGTTGTTTTTCCACCTAGTCCTTCTGCTTTATGTCCTTTCCCTGTGGACAGACACGCGTGGTCCACTGCTTGATCTTTGTACCCCTGCCCATATATTTAGGCTGCCATTAACATCACGTAAGAGACTAGCTGGAAGAGACACACTCCAAGGAAAGTGGAGCCAGAATATCCCCCTCTTCCATAGCCAAGTGCACCATGCTGCCAACACATCTGCTCCCCACCAAGCCAGCAAGCATCAAGGTTATTTTGGGGCCTGCATCTACAGATGGTGGCACAGAGCACCAGCAGTATGAAACACAGTGAGGACCACACAGCTGAAACCTACAATTCAGGGACCAGCCAGCATCAGGGCAACTAACCCCCGCAAAACCAGACATAGTCAAGGACATGAGACCCTGTGAGATACTAGTCCCTGACGCATTGAAGTGGAGCAAGCAGGCACAAAAACCCACCATAGTGAGGATGTGATAGTGATGCTATGAGGTCCTTCCTCCAATTTTGGCTGTGCCTTTATTGCAGCAAAGCTTCCAACAAGAAGACGTGGCCGTGCAGTGACTTCAGGCCATCAAAAAACAGCCATGGGGGCAGCCTGAGCCGGTGGAGAGGCAGTGGGCACCTTGTAAGCTGCCTTTGCATAGGGAGAACAGGCAAGGCCTGCCACCCAGAGCTCATCCAACCCTCAATGAGGTGTCTGGAAAGGGGGAGAGGAATGTGTGATGCTTGCATGAAAGGTTACAAGGAGAGTTCGGCATGGAGCAGCCATCCCCCTGGGTATGGGAGGACACCTGGGCCAGGCAGCAGCATGCCTGTTCCCTTCTGGCAGCCAGAAGGGCTGCTTTAGAACACCTGCACTTTCCTTTTATTACTGTTTCTGTCATTTATTTGCCATGGGGGTAGGGAATGCTGTGCTCAGGTGCAGCTTTCTGTGAGGGCCCATCCCTGGTGAGCACTCAGCCTCTGACTGCAAAGGGAGTAATTTACACCCTGTGGCGAGGAGGAGCTGCTGCCTGGGTCCCTGTGGGCAGCCAGCGCTGCTGGGTCCTGGGCACAGACCCCCTTTTGTGACAGTCCCAATTCTCCACCCAAGCACAGAAGCGTTTAGGGGTAGTTGATACCCCAGTGTGCTCAAGTGACACAAACTTATCCCAGCCTCACTGTACCAGCAGGTGCAGTCTGAGCCCTGCCTGCCAGCAGGGTCAGCACCTGCTAAAACAGAGTGAAATACAGCCTCACTAGTGAGGAGGGAATTGCGGGGAGATATGTCAGAATACCATGGCTGACAAACACACTTAACCACCTCTCTTAACAGAAAAATGAGAATTCCAGAGGAGGTTTAGATTGGGTGTTAGGAACAATTTCTTCACTAAAGGGTTATCAGGCACTGGAATAGGCTGCCCAAAGAAGTGCTGAGTCACCATCCCTGGAGGTATTTAAAAGATGTGTAGATGTGGTGTTTAGGGACATTTTTTAGTGGTGGACAGTGCTGGGTTAATGGTTGGACTCAATGCTCTTTGAGGTCTTTTCTAATCTAAATGATTCTATGATTCTATGAATTGCTGTAACTAAAGCTGCAGGGGACTTTGCTCTCTCCTACTAGAAGTTTGCTCTGTCTCCTCCATGCCCAGAGAAGCACCCACGGGCTCCAGAGCACACCTGGCCATCTGCACATGGAAACAGCCTTCACCTGCAGGAACATGACTCAATACAAACCTTGCTCATTTATGGTCTAACATCCATCCCAACAACAATGCTACTACTAGAACTATTTAGTCGATTGTGAAATCAGTAAAGACTGCACTTAGGGAGACAAAGTATTGAAAATCCTGAACCATGACTACCTTAAACTCTAGTAAAGTTCAACTTTCAGGCCCTTCTGCAAAGCTTCACCAGCACATCAAGACACACAACCACCAAGAAAAGTAAAAAGCATAGAAGATACCTAAGGAATAAAAATGCTTATTTAGGACCCATCATTAACAGCTTTTCACATCCCTCAAATTTCCCTGTGGATTACATCCCCCAGCCAAGATCTCTTCTGTGGGCGGCTGGAGTGAATAGTGGAGGCAGCACCTGGCTGGGACCCAGCCCTCGGACAAGACTTGGGGCATGCAGGTCTCCAGCCACAGATGTCCCCACAGCCTGACTCCTCCAGGGAAGGTGATATTTTAATGGCACATTGAAACTGTATGCAGAAAGCAAGTGTTCTGCACTGCTACTTATGCAGATACTGAAAACACAGGTCTGCCCCCCACAAAAAAAAATATTTCAACAATGAAATTGCTGTAGCCTTCCTGTGAAACCAACAAAACTAGTACTCCCCACAAAAACATGAACTGAGTTGGAAACTGTTTAAAACTTTAGTTTGTATAATTACATTATGTTACTGGAGTCATTCTGTACATCAAGAGCTGATCAGATCACAGTACCTATCTGCTGCTAGATAGTCTGTGATTTACATGTTACTGTTTGTGGACACATAAAAATAAATACTAAGACATGACTCAAATAAGCTTTGGATTCTAGATGTTTAAAATTTAGATGCCAACCTAAACAAAACATTAATATAGCAAGAATTTATATCCAGTCTATTGTCTAAATGTCTTTCCATTCATGTCATCCCTCAACAGAAATATGGCTTTCATTTGTTTTGAGGCATATTCCAAAAACCTACAGGTCACAGTTCTACCATTGCATCTTGGACCATAACAGTTTATAATTTAAAATAGTTTCCTTTTTTCCACTGGTGAAAGTACACTTCCTTCTTTTTTTGCCAGTTCTCACACTCATATATCAAATGGCTTATATAAGCATTACAGCGGCTGATTGACTAAGAATTATGCACAGGAAATAGTTTCCTAAAATATCCTGGTTTTTTGACACATCTCAGTTCCACTCAGTTGTCTGTCACTTGGACTTACTCTTGGGGCAAGGAACACCTTTTAATATCCATACAGAATTAAGGAAAACAGAGGCTCGAGGCAGGTGGATTCACCAGGCTCTACTGCAATATGAACAGCTAACAGACTAAGCCTCCAGCAGTTGTCACATACAAAATGTAGATATGTCACACTAACAAGTATCACTTGGGGTCCTCATCCAGGGAAACATTGCCAGATATTCACTTCATCAAAAAACCCATTTTTTTATAAAAAACACTTATTTATAAAAAAAAACTTTGTTATCCAAAAGTAACTAAAAGGGAAACTTTGAGGAATGGTGTTTAATTCTTACAGAACAATCTGCCTATAACATAAAACCAGTTAAACTCTGGAAGGTCTCCCAGTAAGGACCAAGAGTACAGCAAAATCACTGGACTTGACATGACAGGAAAACAAGCAGACAAAATTACTAAGACGACTCCTGCACCCAGCTCTGATGAACGGTCACAGGGGAGGTCAGGTCATCCTGTAGCCAACAGCATGCCAATAACTTCAATTAAATTCCAGAGGAAAATCTCAACATCCGGAGGAAAAAAAGTTTCCTTTAGCTATTGTTTCCTTTCCAAAGATCACTTCTTCAGCTAAAAGGACAGGGAAGAGGAAAGAAAGAAAGGGACTGGGTGAATAATGCTCCGTGACTAATAGCCGTGGTCTGACCAGTCTGAAACAGCTTCAAGTACTCATGACCTTTTGAAGAGCCACAAGTTAGACGCTAACAAAAACACATAACACAAATTCACACACCCCCCTCCTTTTATCAAATGGGCGTTGAGATGAATAAGCTGACAAAAACAACATGGAAGTAATCTGCTGAGTAATTCCCCTAATATTCCACTGTGGGTTGGCTCTGAGATTTTGAGGCACACAGCTACGAAGGCACTGTGCTGACTGTATTTCAGATGACAAATTCTCATTAATCACAAACAAATACTACGCATTGTTCCACAGCTTACACAAACGTCGTCCTGGAGCAGTACTCAAGTCATTAACAAATCGCTGAGCCCTCCCATATATCTCATTACACAATTTCTCTGAGAGAATGTGAAAGCTCTCACCCAACTGCTCCACGCATCCCACTCCCTGTTATCATCCTATGGGACTTCACTCAGTGCATGCATTCCCCATGCCATTTAAAGGTCTTCAGTATAAATCTGCTTTCAGGAGGTGGCACACCAGTTAACTCTTGAGGGGTTGTTTCGTGATCTCTTCTATCAATTAACACAAATCTACCCCAGGTTGCAGCATCATTAGATCAAGCCTGGCAAAAGCAGATAATAGTAATAATAACATACTACTCTTAATATAGTATTTTAATACTTTTCATCTCCAAAATCACTTGTAAGACATTAAGCTTAACCTATTAATATCTATATTAAATGATCAGAAGTATGCAAAATGCTGTTACAAGTACACAACTCTGGTACAAATTCTAAAATTCACTGAAACATTTCTTAAAACAACAAATGTCAGAAAGCAATATGATCCATTCTGAAGAGAAAAAATACTATGCTGTTTGCATTTTGAACATACACTGCCAAATTCTCAAATAACTGCACAATTGGAAAAAAAATGCACACCATTAACTATAACTAGTTAGCAAAGATAACTCAATAAAACTTAATGGGAAGTACTCAAAACTCCCAAATAAATAATTTTGTTAGTTGTAAAAATCAACTCACATTTTAATAGCTGTCTAAGTATTATTTAGCCAGCACTCAATTTGAGAACATTATCTTGGGAGAAAAGCAGTTTGGGCTAAAGCAAGAACTGCGATATGATTGCCACCCAAACTTTTGGGGAAAGTCTGGCAGTGCATCCAAAGTTCACGCCTAGCACACACTTATCTAAATCAGAATCCTAAAATCTGGACATAACAACTGAAACTGAAGGGAAATTCAGATTTCAGACCATCCCCATCTAAAGGAAAACTTGTTTATAATTGTGAGAAAGGATCATAAAACTGTGGAAAGGCATTGTGTGAAATTCATGCAGCTACAGAACTGATTATAGAACAACAAAGCAGAACTTTGAGGTACAGCCTGAGCAGTGAATACCAGAAGCCCAGACCACTCCAGTCCTGGGGAAAACTTAAGCAACCTAAAATAACATGGTGGCAGCACAACAAACTGCAGGACCCTCTTGGGCAGACTCATGGGCAGGAATAAGAAGCCATGGATGAGAACAAAAGAGGGACAATGAAATGAATGTCTTAGGCACTGACAATTCTGAAGATGAGAGGTGACAGGAAAGATTTTGAAGAGAGAAGTAAACAGAGTAGAAGTCACAAACAGGAGAGCTGACAGCCTGAAACTGTTTGGATTTTAAATGAGCTCAGTGGACAGAGAAGGGGAAAGATCATTGAACTGTTACCCATGAATGACAGGGATGGAAGTGGAGCACTGTGAGAATGAAGACATCTAGCACATTTGGCAGCAATAGCTTTAGGAGGGTCTTGAATGGGGACACAGTGGCAGCAGATCATGCTTAGTCTCTGACATGTATCAAAGAAGAGGGAGATGGGGGTAAGTGGAAAATTGTCCAGCCTAGGAGGAGAGATGAAGAAGAAAGAAGCACCAGAAAATTCAGCAAAGAAAGAGGAAAAACCTTTGGGCATGTGCAGAATTGCTGATGAAGTGTTTACTGATGAGTGGTGAAAGAATCTCATCATGTCAGCTCAGCAAGCCGGAAAAAGCACCTCAAGACTGAAAAGGGGCAGCAGCAGTCCCTAGCACAGAGGCAGCAAAAATGAAAAAGGAGCTCAATGCATTCTTAAGACAGCACATTTAGTACAGTATAGGGAATCTGACTGAGAGGGGGTGCTGCAGCAGAGTCCTTAGAGGATATAGAACCAATTGCATTTTTCCTGATCTGCAAAAGATATGTTTCTCCTCCCACCCACCCCAAAGATCACTTCTAAATTTAAGATTAAGCCTCTACATGTTTAGGGAGGACATCAGGGATCTAAGGAATAAGACGACCTAAGAAAACTTATGCACTGTGTCTAAAAGCCTTACTAACTCCACAGGAAAAGTCATGGCAAACATAATCTAACAAAGCCTAGCAATAGCTAGAAGCATATGCAATGCTCCAGCTGACCCACCATGCAGTGTTTGCTGAAGTAACACGCATATTTCTCAGATAACATTTGCCAACAGGTTTCACATCCAGCGTTTGTCCCCTCAGAGTAATTTCAAGGTGATCCTCAGAAGATGGATCTCAAACAGGAGGGCCAAGACCACCAGTCTCATTTTCACCATAGGTTCTGTAACATGCTTTGCAGAGGAGGAGCCAGGAGGAACCATTCAGCCTCCATCAGGCCATTAGATACTGCATGACCACAACACTACTTTGCTATTTTTAAAGTGGATTAAGACTCCCCTGCCCTCGTGCTGCTGGGCCTGTGCCTATTCAATAGGGAATGCTACTGCTACTGAGATTCAGTAATTCTGAACCTTGCTTACCTATGGCAGGAGGTTTTAAGCAGTCAGTGAGACAGGAAGGGCAGGGAGGGAAGGAAGAAAAGAGCTCTGCTTCTCTAACAAGAATGCCTAAGTGTTAGCTGCTACATCTGAAAACTTGGCTCATATTAGTCAACTGGGAAGGTCCAAGGGCATCAAACCAGACAAGGCATCTGTAAACACAACCATACTAAAATGTCCAGGCTGAGGCACCTAAACATGCCACACAAGCTGCACTGAGCTGTAGCAGTTAAATCTTTCCTGATTGAGTCTCTCAACCTCTCATGGCACCCCATGCTCACCATTCAGCAGGAGCCACCTCCACCCCAAGCCAGCAGACCCCACTCCTGAGCAGCCCAGAGGGCTTGCTAGACACCATGACACAAGGTGCTCCGTCCTCCTCCCCATCACGAACGAACCATGCTATGCTGAGCTAGGGAGAGCAGACACTTTTTCCATATATAACAGAGCCTCTCAGCCTTATATGCATTAGGCACCCTGTAAGAGGAGCACTGGAAACTGCAAGGCACTGTATTGTATTAATGTCACTTAATGGTAACTGTCAATGATCATGATGGAATAAATATGGAAAAGGAAATTACTGTAATTGATTGACAGTCTGGAAACTTCCACATATGATCTAATGAGAGAGGCCTGTGAGAAGCTGCTGCAGTAGAGGCCATTAATGCAAATCATATGCACCATGCCTGCTCTCTGAATTATGCAATGCCCTGTGAATGTCTAATCCGTTTCACCAAGCTTGTCTCTATCCAGAAAGAGTATTCTACTGACACACTGATTAGTATATTAGGGGAGTTTCAGAAGTTCAGTGCTAGAGTGGGTGCCATTACAATGTTATTAATTTAGTTCAGAACAAAACAAACAGGTCTGTAAAGCCATCAAAATCACTACATAGGTCTACAAGATACGTTTGTCATGGCTGATGGGAATTTCCAGGAATGTCTTGTGATATATGGTCGGATTTTACAAATAGATAAGGAGAGTATCACTTTTCTAGGAAACGGCTGTTGAGTACTTAGGAATTGAAGACAAGGCAAAAGGCTTGATATAGCTTCATGATATTTTGCATGGATTTCCAGAAAGAACATTGTGATAACAGAAACAAGCAGGAAATTTGGAAGAGGTAGCTGGCATATTCATATTGCAGTAGTGCTATAGACACAAAAGCTAGCATACAAACGTTGGAAGATGGTGTCTGTCCCAAGGTTTCTGGGTTAATGCCACTTTATTTTCTAAAAAATATACTTAGATCAAATGCCACTTAGATCAATGTTGGAAATTATTTTGATGGAGTCATCTTGGTCCCTGGGGAACACTTGTTCTTTGTGCAAAGCAGTAACACAATTAGCACTACAGTGTCTATTAAAGGCAAGCACGGGTCTGGACCACAGGAGACTTCACACAGTTTCAGATTAGCTTGGGGATGTGAAGAAAGCTTTCATAAAGCCTCCTATGCCTGTGCTGGTTGCCTCTCCCTCATTTCCACCAAAGTAAAAGTCATTCAACTTTAACAAGGAATTGAGAGAAGGCACTGCAATGTATAAAGGATTCCTCACTACTTTCTAAAAATAGCCATTTTACAAGCCTGAAACCTAAATAATAAAGCCAAAAATTAGACCTGAGTCATTCACTCTAGCTGGAATGAACACTTAGAGCAACCATTTTGCCTCAATACCTCTTGCATCAAAGGTCCACAGGCTATCTATGTCTAAAAAAAGCTGGAGTGCCCATGAACCCAGTAAGAAAAGTGAAAAACAGATGAAGAACAGCTTTGTCTCAAGATAACTGCTGCTCTCCTCTTATTATGTCAACAAAGTCCTGGCCCTGTGAGACACCTTGGCCTTTTATACCCACCTAGCACTTGCCAGGAGACAGGAAGGATTCATTCAGGACAACTGCAAGGGCATGGAGGGCTCAGAGCATAGCCAGGCTCTCCAGGTAAAGCAGTGTTGAAGGCACTTCCCTTGCCTCACATAGGGTCAAGAAAAGTGTGTTTCCCACTCCTCCTGATCACAAGAGGCCCCAAGGCACCCATGCACCTCCCATGTGGAAAACAGGACAGACACCATGCAAGAGATCCTCAGGATCCTCTTCAGTGTTCCATACTGGATCACTCTTTTCCACTAGTTTGTCTGCAAAGCACAATAACAATAAACCTTCTCTTTTGTGCGAGAGCTAAGATTTCATAGAGTTATTACTTGTGCAGCAACATTACAAAATAGCCCTGTTACTGTCTAGGTTTTATGGCACCTGGACATGCCTAGGGACAGATGCTGACAGCAGCCTGAAAATAAGTACAAGGAACAAGGCAGGGTTTCATATTTGGCAAGTCAGCAGTGGGGAAGCAGGGATCCATGCGTCATTATAACATTACATACGCTTGTAGGGGAAAGATACCTAAAGCCCCCCTGGATTCAGGCATTGCTACTTTATTAGGTTATTTGTAGTGCCACATGACAGCAGAGGCTCAGCCTCATCAGCTGTGCAAGCACAGCAGCAGGAAACAGAGCCCTTGACCCAAAAGCCCTGCAAATACACCAACAGCCCCTCAGTAGAGGGCATCGGTTTTCTGAGCTGGGTGCAATGATCACCTCTGAGGATTTGCAGTTGAGCATTACTTTTGCAAGCAGATGAAAGGCTGCCTTTACCCATACAAGGAGCCCACAGGCAAGGAACCAGGTCCGAGCCAAACACCAAGCAGTTGGACTCAGCGGGACCCAGGGTGCAGGGTGCAGGGTGCCCGCTTATGCTCTGGGACTCAGCAACATGATGGGTGGCTTCACACCCAACCCTAATGGACTGCTAGGTACGTCTTTGCAGGAAAATCTCAAATCTTTTCCCTTGGGATAAACACGTTTGGCAGCCAGTGGTTTAAAACCTCTTCATAGTGATTTCAGAGAAGAGATAATGCATGTTCGTAAGCTCTCAAGAAATCAGTACAGCTTCCTGGCAGCTACACAACTCCCAAGGAGGCTGCAGGCACCCTGAGACCTGCAGACCCCCAGCTGGGACAGGAGTGCCTACTCTGGCACAACGCGTTTCCCTGGTTTTTCCTCTTTTCCTTACTGCCCCGCCTCAGAGCTTGGTTTGGTAAGGCAAAGATTAAGGACGTTTTGATCAGACTTGCCTTGCTAACAGAGAGGATTAACTCTCCATGACATTTTGATGTTTTGAATTCACACCACAGAAATTTATTAATTTTTCTTGGGAAGTTGAATTTGTCTGGGAGGGATGCATGAGGCAAGGATGGGGAGGTGTTTTGCAGGAAACAGAAGGCTTCTCTAGCCTTGGAGGAGTTATTTGCCACCCAGGGGCCAATACTCTAGATTTTTGCAGAGATTGATGCTTTCAACACGTAAAAACACTCTGAGGGAAAAATATTGTGCATGTGTGTGTTTTCAGCATCCATGATTTCACAACTTTTTTTGCAGAACAGTCTGATGCTTTCTGTGCCCATTTAATGCAAAGTTTGTTTTTGGGTAGGATAGGCCAGAAAAGCAAAACCTTGGTCAGATTTCAATTGGTCCCAAAAGTTCAGGCACACGAGGTCTCAGACTGCTGTGTAGCTAGTAGCCAGCAGTGAATTAACACTCCTCTGACATTGCAGCATGATAAGCTTCTACAGGAAAACCAGTCCTATACCTTAAACAACAGGGGCACACCACTTTGTGGAGCCCGGCAATGAAGGAGGATGGTATTAACATTCCAATCAAAACATCTAGGAGGAGGAAAAGGAGAACTGGTACTTCCAATGTCAACTCCAATTAGGAGGAAATAGAATCCATAGATGAGAAATAGGAAGCATCTGTATGTGAAAGCATATTTAGCTTTGAAGCTGGCGTGGGAATATTGGCTTAGTCCTAACTTTCCCCAAGTGTTATGTCATCTCATGTGTAATGTTGACACTTACAAGGATTACTTATTAAATAATTCCTTTACAAACAACAGGGAATAATTCTGGCCTTTGATATAGACAGATTATGATCTCAGATGCTACTATAAAGATCTTACATTCATCTTAACAGGCTAAGCACATTAGAAATCAGGGAAGAAAATACATGAATGCAAAATATGGAAAGTAAACCAAAGAACAGGAAAATCAGAAAAGCCATGCTGAGCCACAGGTTTTAGTACCTGAGAAAGGGAAATTATTAAGAGATTAAATCAGTCTGCACCAGTCTTCAATTAAGTAAAAACTGTGTTCTATGCCAATCTGGGAAAAAGGTCTTTTTTTTTTTTCTTTTAAATTAAACAGTTCTCCATTTTGGGACTGCAAAGGAAAAAGAAAAAGGGTTTAAGAACAGCCTGCAGATGTCTAATTAACCTGACACTGCCCTCCGGTCAGGCACAGCCAGCTCCCAATTACCTGCAGGTGCTTTATCCAGGTTGTGGATGGAGTCTGGCATGATGCAGAGACTCCTAGGCCAGCTCTGTAAGGGTGCAATGCTGCACGTACACTGCTATCCTGCTCCTCCTAGTCCTACAGCAGTTTAGCCTGTTTCAAACAGCACAGAGCCTGAGTTAATAAGCTTTGTCGGGCCTGAACCGGCTCTCTGTGGAGCTGACCTGGATACAGCAGAATCAGGAGCACCAGGGCAACACGGCACATAGGCACCCATCACCACCTCAGGCCCCCAAGTGCTGTGAGCAGATCAGGGGTCCAGACCAGTGACTTCCCGAGGGCTGTTTGTTCCAGGAGGGCTCGTTATTCAGGCAGAGGGATGGAGGAGCATGAGCCCACCAAGCTCAGACCCTCACACTCCACCTAGCTTGATGTGTCTATCTGCATGTTGCAGAGTGCACAGTAACTTGGTCACCATTTAGGGTGTCCAGAGCAGAAATTAAATATCTACAGCTGCCGAGCTGGCCATTACCTGTGCCCTGAGTGGCTTGTGTTGCAGTCTGTGTTAAAACCGAGTGCCAAAAATCAGATCTGTGCTGATACAGAGTCTGAATTCAATGTTCAACTCAGGCCTGAAACAGAGCTGCAGTTGCTGTGTCTGGGAACCTGGACCCAGCCTCATGGTCTTTCTTTGGAGGTCTTTCTGCCTGAAGTCCTAAATGCACAGAATCAAGGGATGAAATGATCCTCCCTGTTAACAGCACACCTTGCCTTCAGGCAAATTGTACTCAGGGTCACCTCGGCACCAACCCTTTTTTAAAAAAAAACAAACAAAAATCTATCCTTTCACTAGGACATTTTTCAAGATGTCTCCATCTGAGCATCTGTTGTAACATGGGTGTGGGGGAATGACTCCTTTAGAAAGAAGCTGAATAATAAAAAAAGAAACAGCATTAATTTAATTTGTTTCCTTGAACTGCAAATCCTTGTACTTGTATGTGCTTGAAGCAAATGAGGCATTAAAGCTGAGAACATGCATTCAGACCCTTCAGTAGCACTTCCTTCGGAGGAATGAGAATAGGAAAGGCCTTTTTCATACTGTCCCATTGTCCCAGCCAGCCCTAGGTGTTCAGCCCTGGAGCTCCAACTAGCAGCACAGTATGGGGTTACTCAGGGCAATGAACAACAAACAATTTAAAACTTTTCCATAAATCTGAAAAACAAAGAGGCTTTTTATCTCTGCACTGAAAAGAGTAAAGAAGCAGAGCCTGCATCCCCAGAGCCCACTGCACTGGCGGGATCAGAGCAATCAAGCTGATGGTCTGACAGCAGACCTGCAGCAGGCAGCTCTGTTCTAACAGCAAAGAGCAATCACTCAAGAAATCCTTCCCAGTTGCCTGCTACAAAAGGGGAGGCCCTTCCTCCTGAACCCCAGTATCCTTCCTGCTGGCAAAAGCATGCTATTGCTTCTCCTGCTAGTCACACCTTCAAGAGGCACAGCTCCCTCAAACCCTAAGGGTCACAGCAACATGACAAAGTCAGAATAGGGACCACGGTTAGTCTCTTCCTGAGTGTTAAGGAGAAGCTCTTGCTCTATAATAACAGAAATCAAGCCAGAAACACTTTTTCTTAAAGTAGTGAGTGGAACAGCAAAGCAAGAACCTTTTTCCAACCTAGAGAGTGGCACAGAGGACAGAATAAAGACTGAAATGACTGAAAGCCTGCAGAACATTTTATAAAACAGTTTTTTTTCCCCCCAACAATGGTACTCTGTCCCTGACATGAATCAAAAATGTCTCAAGGCAGTTTGGTGAGGCCGCATGTGAATGCTGGGTATTGAGCTGCAGCAGCTGCAGGCAGACTTTGTGGTTAACCCTGTGAGACTTTCACTGCTACAGCTGGCTGCGATTCTGTCACTGAGTCCAAGCAGCCGCTCCTTCCCACCGCGCTGCTGTTAAATATAATCGCAGCCTTATCAGTGTCTGCACTTAATTCCACTGCAAGCATCACAGGACCAGCTCAATGGTAAAGATGTCAAGATGTATATATGTATATATGTATATACATATTACATACGAGCCTTCTGTCTTTTAAAATCTTAAATTTGGGTTGTTGGGGTTTTTTAAGTATACAAAGCACAAAGTGACCTGAACTCAGACCTGTGCTTCTTCAGGAAGCATCAGTTCATTTTACAAAATCTTCAAGAGGAAAATAAATCAACTTTGCCTAAGGAACACCTCTCTTTATACCACTTGGAAGCCTTCTTTCTGACACCAGTACAAGGAGATCTGTTGCCATTCCTTCACAATCCACAGCACTAAGATAGGCTACCCACTAGCATTTTTATCTCCATGGTATGCAGCTCTAAAACGGGACACTTTTCCTAAAACTTTCAGCATAAGTGATGAAAGCTCTCTGCTTCCTCAATACCAACAGCAGAGACCAACAAGGCAAGGCAGTAAAGATGGATTGGTGAAAGGCAAATATTTTACATCTCTAGTGTCAAGAAAATTTATGTGGTTTTTCAAGCAGTTGTTAGGAGCCTACTTTATTTTGAACTTGTTTTGTATAAACTTCTCTTCCTGAGAAGACTTCCATGCAGAAAAACGGTAAGAAAAACAGACCTGAAAGGACTGGTGCCATTATCAAGTAATAGAAGCCTGGTTTTGCATTAAAAGTTTCAGTTTAAATAAAATGATCTTTTTAAAAGTTACTTTTTAGCAATCTATAACCAGCTTCAACCACCATCTCTTTCCCAAGAAATCATTTTGAACAGAGATGTCTTTAAATAGGTTCAGAATTACTGTAGTGACTCTGAACTAAACCCCTCACGGGGAAAAAAAAATGGAATTGGTTTTCAAGTCTAATCAAAACAACTTAGCCTAGTGCAGTAAGTTGCATGCATTTCTACGCCAGTGCAAGTCCTTGCATATTGATTATTTTCATTACAGTTACAGGCTACCACAGAGACAGTATATTGGACCAGAGCACTCCTGTACTAGATTCCTGTGGAAAAAGAAAAAAAAAGTTAAACTGAAAAGCTTGCATTTCATCATGGATTTGCATGCACACAGGAACTTACTTATTGAGCCAAGCTTTATGCACTTGTGTCAGCATAAGCCCACAGCCAGGTTAACTAAGTGGAAGATCTGTTCTCTACTACAGAATAGTTTTAAAACAAAGGCATTATAATCCCCAACCTGTGATATTTTCAGGAAATTCTGCTGAGGTCCCACTTTGTGATTGTGTGAATTTTTCTTTTCAGAGCAGGCCTGGCTTTCTGTAGAAGGAAGGCTGCAGTCCTAATAAATATTGAGGGGCTTTTTGCCATTGAATACATCATAATTCTCTCCCAGCTCTATCAATCTGCTGGCAACTTCCCTCCCATCAAACCCCCTAAAGCGTATACCACTTCCCTGCAATCTATCAGTTCAACAAGCATTGTCTTTCCAGTACAACTATGCAACAGATACCTTTAAAAGCAAGGTACTGGAAGACACATCAACTTCAAAAAGAAGGCCTCTCAGATGTGGCCTCCCAAAACACCAAGTCATGCATTAGGAACAGTGGTCACCCCCACGTCGGTCCCAGAGTTTTTAATAACAGAGACAAGGGGAAATAAAAAAAAAAAAATTAAAAAAAAAACCAGCAAATTTCAATCCAATCAAATTGCTTGTGAACACACACTGTGTGTGCAGGATGGCAAGGCAGACAGGGGAGCTCCTGCTTCCCTCCATCACCCTCTGCTCCACCTGACAGTGTCTTAGCCTGGAGCATACCTAAGGGCTATAGCACAAACTGCCCACGAGGAGAACAGCAACATGAAAAGCTTCATTGCATCATTAGGTCACAATTTGTGCTAATCCCCCAAATTCTGCAGGAAAATATAAGCACCTAGAAAATAGCCTGCCTTTGAAGAGGAGTACTCATGTAGACCACCTGTCATTCTTTTCCTTTACTTAATCCCTACCCCATCCCTGAGCCTCATTTTCTTTCCACTAAGAAAAAAAATTATAGCCCTCCTTTCCTAATTCCAATGCAAGCCTCTTGATAGCAAGAAGCATTGTTTTAATCAGCCTTGCCAAAGCATGCCCATTTTTAATCACACAATTAGAAAAATTAATAAAGAAATAGAGCCAGACAGAGGAAGAACAAAAGAAAAGGGGACTCTGGGCTACACAAAAGTGATCAAAAGTAGAACACAGTGCCATTGTAAAAGGTGAGGATCTGCCCATGCCGAATCCAGCCTGCGATGCCTACCAGGAGGTTCCAGCTTGGGGTCTACAAATAAAAGCAAGAAGAGAGGGATGGGCAGGAGAAGTTGCAGTGACAGGCTGGAGCTCATGAGGAAGCTCCTCAGCAGCACACTGTCTCTTCCAAACCTTCACTCATCACCTGCCAGGACACTTGGATATCCTTTGAGGTTCAGCACTACCAGAGGATTTGTGGTGAATGCCGGTGACTCCTTCTTCTTCTCTTTCCCTTCCTGATTTTGTCCTGGTGAACAATGCTTCACCATCCAGGAGCAGGGTTTTGTGCTGCTGTGCTGAGTCTCCTGCCTTTCACAGGGGACACAGAGTTGAGAGCCTACTTTCTGTGGGATGGAAGCCTCCTGCAGCATGTGCTAAAGAGGAGGAAGGGTATTTACCCTTTCATCCTGGCCAGAATCTGCTTTGATTAATAATATCCGGCAGACTAAGCACTCCTGCACCCCTCCTCCCTGCTTTTAGCAGTAGACGCCACTCACCACTCTGCCTGGCCCAGGGAACAGAGGTGGTCAGCCACAGCATCATCTTCCTGCCACAAGTTACAGGGAGAATATATTGGCCAATCACACTTAAATCCTATGCCTGAGAAGCAAGAATTTTATCAACAGCCATAAAAGGAAAAAAAAAAAAGTTGTTCAAACTCACACCACTGCAAAGTTCTGCTCACATTTTTTTATGGTAACAAGAATTACCCTAATCCATTAATGCAGCTCAGCAGTATCTGCAGAGATACCAATATCAGTAAAGATGCACCCTTGTATCTACTTCAGTTTCTTCACATACTTCTGAAGAAAAAGTACCAAAACCCACACTCGGAGCTCAACTGCTAAAGAGTGTTTCTGCTTGGCCATTAGTAAAAACATCAAACTGAAAAGTCTAAATGTGAACAGCCATAAAAATATACTCATGGTTTTTGTCACGTAGGTGCCAAGTGCCTGGCATCAGAAAAATATGGTTGGTAACCAGGTGTCCTTGACATCGTTGCAAGATAGGTAAGCAGCAATCAAGAAAGGCCAGAATCCCACTGAAATCAAGTTTTGCTATTGAAACAAAACAAGAAAAGAAAAATTAACAAATCTCCATTTCAGTGGATTTGAGATTTCACAGGAAGTATGTCTCTGTGACTTGTTATATTATTTCTCTTTTTCTTCAGTTTACCGAATTCCAGGGACAATATGGCCAAGAAATATACCTGCATACAATGAAAGTCAACAAGTAAAAGTTTCCTTGCTTAAATGAGGCTTGAAAGGCAGGAGAGAACAAGCAAACTTTTTGCTTCTTGCTACTTCACATCAGACAAAGTTTGCTTTCTGCCAGTACTCACACCTCTTTGGACCTTCTTACTACCATCAAGGGAAACTCCAACTCTCTAGATGTCTGCTCTGTTTTCTAAAGCATTGCTCACTTCAGTGACTGGAAGAAAAGCAAGGGGGGAATAAAGGCTTATTTCTTTGCAGAGTTCTCACCCCGCTGCCCCAGCTGCATGCTCTGCTGATACAAGCTCTGCCAGTTCATCCTCAATCCTCCCCCATGGTTGGTACCTTATTTTCCCAGACAGGTCTTCCCCAATACTCAGCTTCTTACAGCAGAGGGACATCACTGTTCTAGGTGACCACAGCTGGTCCTGCAGTTCCAGCACACTTCCTCAGCTGGGAGACCTTCTCTTAATTGCAATCATTTTTGTTGTAATTACCTGGCAATTGAACGAGCAACAAAGTCAGAGTGAGATCTCGGATCTGTTGCCACACCCTTCCTACCTCCTTGCCACAGCTGAGGGGGTTTGTTTCTCATTATAACAAGCATCTCTGATCATCCGTCCGCCAACCTCCCTTGCCCTGCACAGGGCTCATTTAGAGGGGAGGTGAGCAATACCCAGCCTGAAGTGCCATTGCTGCTTAGTTACAAGCTGCTTGGCCACAACCTTTCCCCAGAGACCACCGTGTTTATGGTCGTGGGCCAACCACCTAGACCCCCTCTCTAACAGCCACCACACATCCAACTCATTGTCCCACTGCCATTGTCCCAGTTGTCCTTCTGCAGAACAGCCACAACAGCACTTTTCATCCTTGAAATGCACCACACAAATGGGGAGCACAAGTCAAACAAAAGCTACAGCAGCTCTGTTTACTAAAGAAAAAGATCAATGGGCTTCAATGAAAGGACAGGAAGCTGATGTTCTCACTGGAACTTGTTGGTAAAACAGTGAATAGTGCTATGGAGACTGACAAAGTCTCTTTTTTATAAAATGAAGAATCCAGTGAAGAGTGTTATCATGTAGTTATCAACAGGCCATGAAATGGGGAACATCAGCAAGTGCATTCAACTCCTTTGTTTGCTCTTTGAGAGCATTAAGCAGAAGCCTCAAAGTGCACCCAGGGAAAAAAAATCAAGCAAAAAAGACAAACTGCTAGGATTAAAAAAAAAAAGGGGGGGGAACACAGATCCAAGGGATATGCAACCACGTTTGTTCAGTATCTTTCCTGTGTTCAGGGTGAATAGAGCATGTCAAATGGATTGGCAAGGAAGAGCATGGATGACCTAAAGAAATAGCCAACCTCTCCTTACATCCCTACAGGCCACTGCTGTGACAAGCCAGCCCTTAGGGCCTATAGAAGCACTACACCTGGTATTCACATGATTAGGACCCTCTTTCAGGTACATCTAAAGAAATCCTGGATGCTCTAAGTCTAATCACTATCTACAGCTTGGCATTTACTGGATACCAGTGGATCCAAGCCTATTCATAAGTAAGGAATGTGTTGTCCTTCTACAGACATGGCCCCTCCTCTCCTAGCCAGGGTTACTCCTGCACAGTGTAACAACATTTTGCAGCTATTCCTGGAAGTATTCTTAAACCTCTGGGTGTTGTAAAAGTGAGTTAATATGACTGACATCAAAAAGGATGCTGCTGGAAGAAGGGCAAATGTGTGCATAGGCATCATTTATCTCAGCACCTTGAAACTATGGGAATCTGTCATACAGCCTAGACGTATGCTTTTTACTTGTGCCTTAAAAATAATACACCTGAATATTTAGGTGCATCCCAGACATTATGCCCATGATATATCTCACATGTGTGGATAGATCTGCAATGCTGGTGAACAATTAAAATGCTATCATATAACTAATGCCAAATGTTTTGCAAACATTTTTTGCTCTCCCAGGACTCCTTCACAATGTCCTAAATATAAAATTTCAGAGTCCAAATTCAAAGCAAAGCTTTGCACAAGGGAAATTGTGATTTTCCTTGAGGGCTCAAAGGAAAATTCAGGATTATATAAAAGACGAGGTTAGTTATTAGTAATGTTGTTCTTCAAAGGACTATAGAAACTGAGAGGACTGAAGTCATGGGAAAGCCAAGTAATTGGTGAAAATGTTTTTAAAGGTTAACCTTTTCTTTTACTCCTTCTGAAAAACTGTAAAGAGGCTTGTTAAGATTTCCTTCCCACTTGTTTTGTGCCAGAAGTATGATCCCTTGGACTTACTGCTTGCAGTGAACCTGTTTTCCTACTTAAAGTTCCTCATTCCCATTTTATACATTGATATAAATCTGTCTATCCAGCAGCCCAAACACAGCAACACATCAGCAAGACCTGTTCTCTTCACTGAGTATGCATTGTCTATTGCAAAGCCACTGACAGCTGTGCAGTTCACACTGAGCCCCAAGGGGTCCCTAATAGCCATGGCTGCTGACATACGTGGGGTGTGGTCACTCTTGTTCATGCAATGGGAATGCTGTTTGCTGAAGCTACTGACATGATGTTAAATTGAACCACAAGCATGTGTGTCTTGCACTGTTTGACTCTAACATGAGCATGCTTGAAAAGTAGATGGGACACGTGCTGGCCTGACAACTGCCCTCCACCTGGTTGCCCTCTGATATTGCTTGCAGCCCACTTGTCTTGTCCAAGATGTACATGGAGGGCTGGATGCAAAGGCAGGTTGGAAGTAATCTTGCTCTCATTCCTCTTTGCCCACCTCTGCTTCCTGTGTCAGGCCTCAACAGAGGAAACTGAAAGGAAAACCATGCTGCTCCCTTTGAATCTGTGGCATATGTTCATGCAAATGGGCAGCCAGAACTCAGTCCTCTTTCTATTCCTTCTTTTAATGAAAATTGACAGGTCAGTGGCTCAATCAAAGTCGTTTGCATCAGGAATTGATAACGTTTAGCAGTGACTCACTCCAAATAAAACACCCACAATCATTTTATTTTACTTAATAAAAACATTGGTTGTGCTAGCCTTAAGTTTTAAATTCTATACATTCTTTGGTGTGGTCCTGGTTACATGTCACCTTAGTTTTTTCACTGAAAAAAAGAAAAACCACACAAATCAAAATTATTATCTTCCAGGTATAGTTAAGATGCATTTTGTATCTATATATAGACAGCAGCAAAAATAGCTATCCCTTAATATCTCTGAATATGAGTGCTCCTTCCAGAATAAGAGTTTACTTGACAAGGTATTCAGGAACAGTTATTACACTTTAAGTGCATATCCTGCCTTAATCCAACAGAACTTTCAGCTTTCTATTGAAGGCATAACAGTTGAATTGATCTTTTATACAGGGGGACAAATTTAATTTTCCAGCTCCCATTTGGAAAAGAATGCCTATTCAAGACAGCACTTAAGCCTCACGGAAGTCAATGGGACCTAAACACGTGTTTACAATTAACCATGTGCTTAAGTGGTGGTCTGAACTGGGTGAATAAATGCGAAGTCAGTAGGTCTGCTTGCATAAGAAAGAATTACCAGTCTGGAAGAGAATCACAGAATTTGGCTATAAGAGGCTGAAGGATTAGTAACAAATGTGTCATTCCTGTAAGTAATTTACTTAAACCAAAGCCATGGCAGAACTGTTCAAAGTATGCACTCAGATTAATTTGAGGGACAGACTTAGAACGTAATTATCAACGGGGGACAACTGTAAATTTGTAATGTTATATAAGAAACACCAACTGACTTTCAAATGAAATCTACAGAACTGTACATCCTGCTCAGATTTAATGAGTTCCAGCCCATTCCAGAGCTAGGTTGTGACTTCACACAGAAAACTAAGTAGCAGTGCAGGCCAAAGTAGTAACTGTGGCTCCAAAAAATGAAACCAAAGAGCATATGTAAGAGTCTCCAAACCCTTCCAAAATTATTTTTGCATTAGCAGTTTATGAGAAAAATATGAAAAGCCATCAAGAGATCTTAAGGGGTTTAAGCTCCCAAGTCTCATTGACTGATAAGGGTCCTGTAAACTGTCAGACATATCTTAAGATACTTAGAACTGAGGATAAATCCCTTTATTGGCCATATTTAAAGAAACGTATTACGATTTCCAGGCAAGTTTATCAGGTACTTCACTTTCTTTCTTCCCAGGCTTTCTCAGTATTACTTACACATGAATAGCTGATACATCTACATTTGATGAAGTGTGCACAGTTCTATGTTACACGTGAGGGGAAAGGGAATCATCTCCAGATGTTACTCCCGTTCTGTAAGATCAATCAGAAGTTTAAAAATTAACAACACTTGGACCAAATAACTCTTATTTACAGGGTTGGGGGGGGGTTGTTTGGTTGTTTGGTTTTTTTTAATCAGTGCTCCTATTGCATTTTTAATGCAGGACAGTCATAGTTGGCTATGGAAGGTGACCCTCCAAACTGGACTGACACCAGTTTTTAAGTGCCAGAAGATAACATTGACAACAGTAAGAAGTTGAGGAGCATACAAGTGACTATAACCCCCCAAGGCAAGGCAGGGCTTCAGCAGCTCCAGCTCAGCTCACCTCAGGGCAGCTGCATCCCACCACCCCCATGCCAGAAGGCTGCAAGTCCCCACAGAACCCCAGAGTAGCAGTGAGAGCCATCTCATCAGGACATTTTCCCTCCTCTTCATCTTCAAGAGCTGCAGAAACAGCAGTCCAGGCATCTGTGCCAGCTTTCCCCTTTGCAACAGATAACACTGGTCTCTTTGTGCTCACAGAGCTGTGTGGGACTATTCTAAGGCTTTACAGCTAATAACATAGCTTATTAGGAAGTTAGTAATGAATTCACTGCAGCTGCTCTACCTTCTTCATTTACTAGTAACTAAATCTGGCAAACCTGTGGGTTATTGGGCTAAGGGGTGCAGGACTGAGGTATGAAGAGGAATACACTATTTCCTCAATTTTTCTTCTGCTCAACTCAAGGTACAACTCTCCAGAAAGTCAACACATAAAAAAAAAAAAAATGTTCCTTCAGATGCATGCCAAGAGCCTATGTACATAAGGAACAGCATGCACTTGAGCAGAGGTGGCATTACTGCCACTGACATGATTTACATTCTCCAGAGCACTGTAGGAGCAGGGCTGCTGCATTTAGACATGTCCACGTGTCTCTGGTTTCCCAGGACAACCTCTCATATGGTGTCTTTCCTGGAACCCTCTCAAACACACCCAAGGGGCAGGCTCACTGCCTGCAGACCCTTTCACAGAAAGGGGACTGCTTAGCTGTCCTGGGCTCCCAAGAAAAGCACTAACCCTCCAGTTGCTTAAGCAGGTTTTTTCCCCCAGAATTTTGACATTACACACACAGAGGATTACAGCTGGTCTCAGAAACACAGGAAGACTGAAGCAGCTGACACTCTTGGCTTTCAGCAGATCAAGACATACACCTATCTAAACAGCAATGCAATATCCAGTACCTGTTTCTCTGTTTCCTTTCTTTCATGACACTGAAATGCTTCTGAGGCTAACATCGGTCTTCCACAGCACTGGAGACCTTTTCTCCACCACACAGGTCCAGTCATCCTACTGAGTATGATGCCAACCCCCTACAGTCACCACACTACCTCTCCTAAAGCCACCCTTGAGGAGCCTTTTTTAAAACGTTACCACCTCTGTTCCAGCTGACCCACATGATCAGCATTAACAGGTGATCAAAGTCCCAGGCACATCATCTATTGCTTAATTACCACCAGCTCAGGCTAGGAAAACAGGTCAGGATGCCACCCCTTTACCCCAGCATGCTCTGCCCAGTGTATGATCATCAAAACATCATGACCATCATTGTGGGCTTCAAGACAGGTGCAGGAATTTCTCCTGCTGTTTGCTACAGGGTTTATATCAGCACAGAGTCAAAAAGCAAAGAGAAGGCAAAGAAGACCTTAGTTTAACCCTGGCTTTGTAATCTGACATGGGTACGCCCAGCTCAATATCAGCCTCCCCAGAGCAATTCCCCAATTTGCCACACTGCATTCAGAACAAAACAGAAGTCTGCAAAGGAGGCTCTACCTATACCCTCCCATTTTAGGGAGTCTTGCTGTGCTAGGGTGGACAGAGAGCAGTGTAAACCCTTCCATTTATGGGCTAATCCCCACATCAGGGTCAGTTTGCTCACTGGGCACAGGATGTGATGCGGGATGTGAACATGGAGTGAGTCTCTGCCATGCCCCTGCATCACCAGCCCAACCTGTGTACTGCAAGAAGCAACAGGCAGCCCAGCCGTCAGCAAGGGGCATACACTTCACAGCCTCTAGCTGGCTTTGGATACACCAGATGCAGCTGGTCAGCAGGCTGATCAGCAGTATTTGGCACATGAGCTCCTAAAGCCAGAGAGAAACCACAGAACAGTGCTGGAAATATATGAGTTGTCAGCACCGCAGCAGGAGAGAAAGAGACGGGGATGAATGGAGGCCACTGAGCCAGTTAAGTCCACGCCTGCATGCACAACGCCTGCCAGAGGACAGATCAATATGGGCAAGGAGAGTGGGGCACAAAGGGTCAGGCAGCTCAGTCAAGGACACGTGGTGAATCGCTGGCACAGCTGGGCCAGGAATGAAATGATGGAAGGAATATAGTTCTCTTGGTTTGAGTTCCCTCTCCTTGTCCTTACACAAAACAGCCCCTGTGGCCATAACATGCCCTTCCTCAGTTCTCTTTCTATCATCCTCATTGTAAGACAGGGCTCTGGCTTTCAAAATGCAGTATCTCTGCTCAGCAGATCCCACGCCCTTGGTTGTCTGCTGCCTTGTGGCTAGAATGCCACACCGGGCGTGTCCCGCTGCCACAGAAGCTGCTGCCATCAGTGCTATCTGTCACTCAGCACGAGCAGCAAGCAGTGGTAAGCTTGTGGCAAGCACAAAGGGAAACAAAGCAGGGCTGGAGTGGCAAAGCAAGCCCCTCCGGGAAGAAGACACCTTCTTTTGTTGGGATGCGACATGTAGCACTGGCTGTAGCATGGTATGGGCATACCAACATCAAAGGGACACTCATCAACTCAGAGTGGATTCTTACAACCCATATTCTCATTATTCTCTCCTTTTTTTTTTCCTTTTTCATTTTTGGGGAAGCAGACTTCATGATACATGGCATAAAGTGAGCCAAGTCACTCCTGACATGACCAGACACCTCCTAGAGCTCCCAAGGCTGAGATGCCTTCACATGTTCTGAACAGAAATGAAGCCCAAGGACTGTCCCGCTTTCTGCTCTTGTGTTATGCAACTCTTCTGTACCCAGAATCTATCTGTATGTTTTCCTGCAGGTGCATGATAGCAAGGTGTTTTGTTTGGCATCTGCTGACTTGGATGGGAGATTGTCTCCCCTGTCTCCTCTGTAGCATTATTTTGGATGCTTGGGTCCTTCTCCAGAGGGTGGATGTAGCACTAACACACTTTGGGCAATACAGGGCATGCAGACATCCATTGATGTTGGAGCAGGGGAACTCCTTGTCAGGGGATGCTGTGGGCACCAGGGGTTGGCATGGGTTCAAAAGGCAACCAGGGAAATTCATAGGAAAGACATGCATGGGGGGCTAATAGCTACGACTATGTTGATCCTTGGTCAGGCAGTCCTCAAGTCACAAATAGTTGGCCACTGAACAAAAGCTGTGCACAAGTGACATGATCTGCTCCTCAAGACCTCCTGCTGCACCTGTGCTAGCTGTGCAGAGACTGGACGTTGAGCTGGGTGGACTGCCACTCTCAGTGAGAAAGGAGGGATTTCAGCCAGTATTTTTCCAGCCTGCTCTTGTTCCAGGCAGGTGTCTTATCCCCTGGGAGCCCTGGGAAGCAGGGGAACTTCATAGTTCTTCCAGGAGCCCAGTCCTGTCAGCACAAGACAGGGGAGAGTGTGCCCCTGCACACACGTTCCTGCTGCACTGTGCCACCATCTCCCCTGGGGTGGCCAGGGATGCAGCTCCTGGAACCTCTGTCTGCTGACAGGAGGATAGTGTGGATGCATAACACTAAGGACTGGCTGGGGCAATTTATCAAAGCTCTTTTGAGACAGCTCATGTCTTGTGAAGACAAAAGAGAGACTCAAGACATTAGATCTCCAAATTTAGAGCCTGACCTGAGCTTTGAAATAAAGTTTCATCCAAGAGAGAAAAGCAAGGGAATGACACAACTCTGTGCATGCACACGGGTGTGTGTGGATGTGTGAGATCCAGGAAACCTCCCTTTGCTTCAAACCACCAGCTCTCTCACAGGACATCTCATTGCCCAGCAGGATTAGGCACATTTGGGGGCTTTAGGATTTGCATCAGCCATTGGGATGTTTTATGAAGTAAAGTCAGTCAAATTTAAGACTCGGCCTTGGGTGTTGGCATGGTCCCTCCCCTGCTGACTTGGGGGCTGGCAGGCTGAGCAGAGAGGCCAGGGATGGGAAGGACCATGGAGAATAGACCTGCCAGATAGCTTTCTTTTGAGTCACTGCTGAGCACATTTAACACTGCACCATTTGGGAAGAGCCCATGTGGCACATACAGGCTATGTTAGTTAGAGATGTATAGAGCAGTTTTCTGACCTGGCAGCAGGCATGGTGCTTTTATGTAAATTTATTTAGTTAGTTATTTAGTTAGTTAGTTTAGCTACTTATTTACTTGCCTGTCCCATTTCTGAACAGGATCTTCTTCCGACTAGTTATTTGCAATAACCCTGAAAGGCAGGAAACAGCATGTTCCCACACTGGAGACTGACCATTACATCACACCAAGCAATAGGAAACACTCCCCACAGCTGCCCCAGTAGCTCCACACTGACAGCGCACACAGACCAGCCCACTCAGTGCTCATCTGGGCAACAAGGAGCCTCCCCAGTCATACACTCACCACAGCCCAGACTAAAGAGACCTGGCAACATTTTGTACAGATGTGCATTTTCTACCCGGTGGACGGAAGCGAATTGCAGGCTGGACAGCCCCAGAACATCAGCATCACAAGCAAAAGCTCCTGCTTCCCCTCCTGCCCCCAAGGGGAAAGACACAGAGGTAGTGAATATCATTTATCAGTCAACTTGTGCTGAAAGATACAGTATCCTCCCTGATGGGGGAGCAGGAGCAAAAACAGCACCAGACAACTGAAGAGAGAGGTATACAGAGGTATAAAGATGGAAATAGCCTGGAAAGCCTTTCAGTGGCAAAGTTATGATTTTAAATCTGAACCTTATCAAGTGTATTCACTGCATAGCACTTATTTCATGGCCATGAGTTGGTTGTCAGACTTTTTAGGTAGCAGCTGTTCACACTATTAAAAATACTACAGGCAACCCTGACCATCTTAGCAGAGACACTGAGGATTTAATTGGAAAGGACACCATAAATATTCTCCTTTTGTCATTCTAGATGATCTGCCTCAACCAGGCCTAAGGCATATTGATGGAAAAGCTGCTGCCACCCTACTCAACATCTAGTGAGTTTAGTCACTGGAGTAATGAAAGCAATGCATCAGTGAACAGTCTCAGGGAAGTATTTGTTTAAATGGTAAAAAATCCCCAGAAAATGATTACCTAACATCTGCTGAACTGCTGGCAGCTTGATTTATCTCACTATTTAGAAAACTGTATATTTAAGAAAAAAAAATATCAAATGAGAGCTGGTATGTGAAAATACTGGAACTGAGGGCCTTGAGCAGCAAATTTTTGCTACAGAGGACAGCTAGTGCTTTTTTATAATTATGCAGGCCATTTTTTTCTGCAGCTTCTTCCCTAGCAGTCCTGGAAGACTACTCCTCAAAGAAACCTTGCTCTGGTAACAGTGAGAGTTAATATGTTTTTTCACTAGAGATTCAAGTAAAGTAAACATCAGACTTATGTCACCTTATCTTTTGCAGTGTCTCCCACTCAGATTTCTGTCTGATGTTTCAGCTCTTACACTTGTTCTTGCCTTGAATGCTCAGAAATTTAGTGGTCAAAGATCTGAACAAGAAGAAGGTTGGGAGTTTTCTCTCTACAGAAGTAGCCCATAGCACCCAGGACACTTGCTGAGCCCAGAGCTTGCCTTAGAATCAGTAAAATCGATGCAGGACCAACACATCCTCACCTGGCACCCCCCATCTGTTGGCATGGCTTCTCCTGCCACATCAGACCCCAGCCCTGGTCACCCACCTCTTTCACCACCATCCATCACCTCATGACACCCACCCTGCTCCCTAACTGTACTGGGCTGCTGCGGCACCAGCACTACCAAAATCCCTCCTTTTCAAGCCCAGAATTTGGGCAGGGACCAGGCAGTTGTGTTTCCATCACATGGCATGGGCAAGGGTCACGCTGGGCATGATGTGCAGACCAGGATCCCGATGGAAAGCTTCCCCCTGTAATTTGCACCCGTAATTAAGGCACAACCTGCATCCCACATGTTTATGGTTGCTCTGCACAATGACAGTGGAAAAGGATGTCTGTGGATATTGCTTCTGACTTAGACAGATCATTCCAGCTACAGAGGCTGTTTCAGGGCTGCATTTGCCTACATGTGAAGTGGACAAGCTGAGCCTAGGTATAGTCTCTGAATGTGTTCCTGTGCTACAGGGGCAAGCCTCAAAATCATGTTTAGAGAGCGTCTGTCCCTGACACTGAGTTGAGGCTAGGTATTACTCTCAAGCCCAATCTTAGATGGATAATCTTAGGTGTGTTCTGCCTTGTGGCAATTAATGGACACAACACATCCTAAGGGAAGAAAACAGCAAAGAAAATGCTTTAATCTTACTATAAACTAAGCCAGACAAGGCCAACACTGTTCCTGTGAAGGAGGAACACATGCCCTTGTGGTTGATATCACCACTGAGACAAGTATTCTTAGGAAGATGACAACTTTGTCAATTCCTATTTTTCTTTTGTTGGGTTTTTTTTCCTTCAGTCATATCTTGCCTTTCCATATGCTGAGGACTGAGATGAGCAGAACCCAGTGGTAATTATCACCCAGCATGGAGCTCTGCTTTTGAGATGAAGGTGAGGAAATGGGCTGGCTATTATGCAGAGACCACAGAGTGAAGAGAGAGTCACACTAATTAAGACAGTAAGGATGATGAACTCAGACTCAGGAAAGTGAATAAAAAGCATCAGGCTGGAATAACAGCAGCAATTTTACTCTAGTTTATTCTGAAACCAAAATTGGGATTAAAAATATGCTTATAATGAATGACACCCCCTCTGCAGCCCAGTGCTGTTATGTGGAGAACAGATAGCAGGGCAGGATTATTCATCAGCAAAGTAAGGATCTGCAATGGGTGGTGGAGCCCCACAGACCCTACTTAAGGCAAACTCCCTCAAGAAAGGGCAGAGGCATCATATCACAGATTGAGAGCTCTCTCTGAGGGTTATCATCAATAAAATGTAAGAACAATAAAAATCAGGACAGCAATTCATGCATTCAGATTTTCATTCTGGCCAGCAATACCATAGGGCAGTGAACAGCTGTCCCAGCCATAAAATATGAGCTGACCCAAAAGGGAACTATTTTTCTTTCTGCTTTTTTCTTGGCTGAGACACCTACACAGCAAAATCACTTATCTCCCCAGCTGCCTCTGCTCCAGCAAGCAACAGAGTTGGCAATTCTTCTGTAGGCATTAAGGTCCTGATCTTGCTCCCAGCAAAGTCAAAGGCAAAATTCCCACTGTATAAAGGATCACAACTAATTTCCTGCAAGCTCAGTTAAGTTGTTGGAGTCAGCTTCCCAAAACAAGCCAATGCATTTTAAAAACCACAGCTGGGGGTCTACTATATTATAACATGACCCCCAGAGAGGGTAGAAATTGCTTTGAGGTGAGTGCTCACAGCTATTGTTTTAGGCTGCTGACTCAGGAAGACAGGGCCACCTTGTTTCTCATCCGAAAGGACTTTTATATTTGTTTCAGGACCACACAGGCTAGAAATGGCTTGGAGTTGGTGTCTTGTGGGTGGAAGGAGGAGTGGGAGGTTTCCTCCACTGACGCAAATTGTGAGGAAACTAAGAGTTCACAAGAAGCAGCTTTCTGGTGCCGCAGGACAGTGGGAGGCCATCAAAGCTCTTGCCAGGGCTCCCCACAGACACCAAGGCTAGAAACCAGGATTCCATGGTGGCAGGTGCAGCTGGCAGAGTGTCCCCAGGGCAGTTGAGTGGTGGGAGCAACCTTCTGGAGAAGGTGGGAAGTAGATCAGAGGACACTGAACAGGAAAATGCTGGGAGACAGCCAAGCTTGGAGAGGCTGCAGTAGACATTGTGCAATTCATCTGAGCCATTAATAAACGGCAAAAGAAGAAGGGAGTTGAGCCGAGATGCTGATTAAGGGCCTCCTGCTCCACGGAGGGTGGAGGAGGGACTCTAATGATGCACCCTTGGTCTGTGCAGGTCTAGAAAGCTGGCTGCTGATGAGGTTGAAGCCATAGTGTGCCACTGGCACAGCCCACTCCATGCTTTCTTCAGGTCCCCCCAGCATATGTACCGCCAGCAATTCCTATTGATGCAGGGACCAGTCAGTCTACCACAGGCACAACTGCAAATATTGTGTTGAGGAAGCTGTTGCCTGAGTCTGTCTGACCCGTCCTGAATTAGTCCCCACTTAAACACATGCAGAAATAAAATGAACCTATCGCTTTCCTATCAGCAATTTATGGAACATTAGAGTCTGAATTGGCAAAAGTCCCACTTTGCTGAGAGCAAGATCAGGCGCTCGCACAGCACTTCATGTACAATTACTTTTAATTCAGCTCAGTTACCAATGAACTATTATATCTGCGAGAATTTTTAAATGGATCATTTTGTCAGTTTTTCTCCTTACACTTGGTCTGCCTTAGACACTTGTCACCAATTTTATTTAATTAGCACCAGAATTGTATTAACACCACATTTTTTTTAATTTAATTATGCTCCTGCGGTACCCCAGCTTGTTTTGTGCAATTAGCACTCTACTTTCATACAAATTAATCTCCCTGGAGAACTGCATTGAAAATAGAGAAAAAGAAGAGACCTCATTTAATGGAAATAACAACATCAACTGACTATATATGTATGTAGCCCTCATATGTTGCCAAACATGCAATTTGAGATTTGTGCCTCCCATACACATGAAATGATCAAGCAGTTTTCTCAGGAGTGAATTCAGTAATTTAATTTTGTTGTGAGCTTTCTGTCCCAGTCGTAGCACAAAGAGTTAACTCTGTCTTCTGTTCTATCAGGCAATTTAATCTAAAGAGGACAAGAGGAAGACTGGTTCCTGTATCTGGTAAACATTTGCTTTATCAGGGAATGTAAAAGTACCTCTAACAGCCCTTTCTCACTTCAGCTGCAGCCACAGAGAATTTGATGCGAATTTAGGATATTTAAAGCCACTGACTGCTCAGTCTCTGGAATGCTCTTTCCATGCTGAGGTTTGTCTAGTCTTTTGACTACCCTCACATAAATGGTGACAGAACCTGAACCACTAACTTGTACTCCTGCTTGCTTATACTGTGAACAGCAAAACAGCTAATCCTGAGGCAGCAGAAGCTTCACTCATTATCCATCTTTGTGGCATGCTGTCAGAAGTGAGCAAGAAGCATGGCCCTGGAGGGAGTGTTTTGCCCAGTTATTTGCTTTGAATTTCTTTGTACCAACTTTTATATTAATATGCCATCCCCTGCACTTAAACATGTTTCATCAAACAGAAAAGTTTGTGGAAAGCCTGTATGAGAGCAGAGTACAGGGCTAAAGAGGTGTACACATACCCATGCAGTCAAGCAGGGAATGGGGTGGTATAATTCATCTGAAGTCCCACAGCTAAGGGATGCAGCAGAGTATGTGGGGACAGTCTGCAATGCCAAGGTAATGAAAAGACAGAGAGTGTGATGGCACAGTAACCAGCCAGTTAGTACCCATTCAGTACAATCCAAAAGCTATTTCTGAGTTTTAGGAAAAAAATCTGAGATATTGGACCTAGGGTGGACGCTTGAGACCATCACAAGAATCAATAGTAAAACTAAGATGTGATGCATTTTTGCATGTTTTCACCAGCTGAGTTTCACAGGAGCTGACACCCTTGCCGCTGCCCTCAGAGACTATTGAACAGGGCAGCAAACCTCTACAGCCACCCCAAATCTTCTTACATCATCTTCAGGTATCCTTCTCATAGATATCTACTTCTGGAGCCCCTGCTTATTGCACCATGAATTGAGGGTCCACAGAACAATCCAAGCCAACTTGGATGAAAGATTTGTGGTGAAATGGAGGGAGGAATTTGTGCCTGAAGCATGTTCACTCACACTCTTTTCAGCCCTGAAGCCATGGTGCTTTTTTGCCAGCCTTCCCGTTAGAGGAATCCCATTTGGGGAGCTGTAAGAGGCTTCTCCTGCAAATGTGATCCGTGTCACAGAGGAACTGGAAATAACTGCAGAGAAGGGGAGTTTGGGCAGCTCAGATATTATCCAAAATCTTTTTTGGACTTTGGAATGGTACTAGGAATTTTGCATAAAGATACATTTACCATTTGACCATAAATACTATAAAAATACCCTTGCTATTATGGCTTCTCCTGCTTTCTCAAACCATAGTGGAGAACAGATACATTGAGAAAAAAGGCACAAATGGAAAGCTGATAAAAAAGTGGGGATGAGTCAATCAGCCACACAGAACTGAGATCAAAGGCTGTATCAATGATTAACAGGAGTACATCAGGGGTTTTTGGTTTCTCAAAGCTTACTCTCAGCCAGCTTAAAGTGAAATGCGATGTGCTACAACCTTCTGGTGTGTTTTAGAGCAAAAGCAAGTCCTACTTAACATACATCGGTAAAACTACAGGCTAAGTACTTCTTTTCACAACTGACTTCTTGAAACTTTACCCTTTAGATGGTCAAACACGCCATTTTGAGCATCTGACAACCCTGCCCTAGCCAAATCAAGTTAGCCATCAAAGAAATAAAAGCCCAGGACTTGACTGGACATCTGTGTTCTGGTACAGCTGGACATTAAAACAATGCCAGAGTGGCACTTGACTTTGTTCCAATGCCACCAACCTGTATTTTGTTGGTTTGGCATTTTTCACTTTCAGGTATATAAGACAGAGAGAAATTTGGGATCCCCTAGTTTACTTGGTGACAGAGGAGCTTAATAAGGTAGAGGCATTCAGACTGTGTAGAAAAGCAACCAGACGTTCAGGAAATGTCTCCCTCACCATCCCTAGATACTCCCTGGAGGACACAGGACCTGTGAACAGCTTGGAAAGAGCAAGCTGCGAGTGATACCAGAACCACTGTGTGGATGAGCTTGATTCCTCCAGCGCAGTCTTTGCATGGGAGTTGCCTTGTGCCTGAGGTGGAGTCAGAGGGGATGTTGGCTGCCTACCTTGGGCAGAGACCTGCATTTCTGAGCTGTTCTGGTGGGCTGCAGAAGCAGGACATGCCTTCACATTGGAAATCAGGAAAGCTTTAAAGCCACTTTTGCTGTTTTGTTCCTCACAGACTATGCTATGGTTTGAGCATAAATCAGTCTCCAGTCCTTCTGTCTCTGTGATACCCACGATATCTAATACAGGCAGCTTCTTCCTCTGTTTTACAGTCTTCTCCCAGCCTGCAGCAGGGTTGCCAACATGTGTTTGTTAAAAAGGGTTGTGTGGGGCTTTTCTGCTCCTTGCCAAGGTACAAACAAAGGACCCATTTTCTGGGATCAGTATGAAATAAATTATTCCCATGTTTCCCACTGTAGCAATGTTATCTTTCTAAACCTTTAGACTTGGTATGTTTGAGTGGTCCAGTGAAGGGCAAAATGCCTGCATGATACTGGCAGAGCCAACATTCCTAGGAAAACCTGGCACTTTCAGAGGTTCCCTGGGTAGTGACTCTCCATCTTCCCCTATTTACACCCTCAGGGCAGCACTCACAAGGATGACTGTGCCAGCATTGCCCTCCCTCAGGGTTCTTGGTGGAGGAGAGGTGGGATTTCACCCTTCTTCTCTGCTTGCCAAGCTGAGGAGGAGCACAATACCACTGCATTCCAGGCAGCTTGCTTCCCAGGCCTTTCTGAGGGCACTACTGAAGACAAAAGGCTGTGGCTAAGTGTCACAGTTTAGCTGTAATTATTCCCAGGAGAAAATCCATAAGGGCCTCATCTATCCTGGGCTTCTGCCTTGGTCACAGCCAGCAATGATCTCACCAGCAGCAGAGGTCTCCCAGTGCACAGATGCAGCCATGCCGGAACACCATTTGCACCTCTGTGGTTTGTCCAGCAGGGACAAGCTACTGGGTGAAAGCTGGTTTTGGCAATCCTGTATCAGGGATTCGGTGTTAGACGGGTGAAGGCATCGCATTGCCAGCATTGGTGCCTGCCTCCCCCCACCCCCAGCAGGTATTTGTGCTTCCGATTGCTCATATGCAAAGCGCTGTGGGGAGTTTCTCTGATCAAACCCTCATGACCACCGGGCTTCTGCCACCATCACAGGGCTGGCATTCCAAGGCTCAGCTGCACGACCTGGGTAACACCTTCAGCTAGAGGGTTTCTTTCTAGCACATTAAAGCCCCACTGGCTAAAAACCCCTTGTTAGCACTTGCTGCATGGAGCAGTTGATCACTTCAGCAGCAGAACAAGTTACTTTGGAGATTAATGACGCGCTCCTTCAGCTTTGTCCTTTCTATTTGTTAACTAGTTCCTTCCGCAAATAATAAATACGGAGGGAGGAAAAAGACCCCAACCCTGTTCTCCAGCACACCACTGTGAGGAGACAGGATTACAATGACATCAAGTGGCTTCCAGCATGACTTTGTGCAGTGTCAGGGTAGACATTCATACTGAAATACAATTATTCAGTCAATCCCACTCCCTGTGAAGTCAATGGATACTGTGGCAGGGACTTCAAAGGAGGAAAGATCATGCCCTCCTGTGCATTTTAGGGCTCTAACAGAGGTTGTTAAAAGCAGTTTTTAAACAAAGTAATCCTATTTATTTTTCAGAGAAGCATGCAGAAACACTAGACTTGCTAGCTGCTAAGGGAATTCCAATTTTTCCCCACTTAGTTGTGTTCCTAAGCAGAACGAGAATGAAAACTAAGATTTTTTTTTTTTATCTTCTGCAAAATGAAAATTAAAAAAACTGCAAAGCTCAGTTTGGATCAATGAAAACTTTGTTTTCCAGCAACATCAAAACATGCTTTTTTGGTTTGGATATCTGCCACATAAGAGATTATGCTGTGTTACGGAGCATGCAAAATAACAATTTCAGTGATGTTTTAGTTAAATAAGACCCAGAATTGTCCAGTCTGACAAGGTCCGTAAGGAATGTCTGGACTACCTCGCAAACTTTTCCTTCTGTTGTGTTTTATTTTTAACTGAAATCCAGATTTTTCATTCTCTGATTGGTAGAGAAAAAAACAAAGTTTTTGAGTAGCTCTAACCATCGTCTACTAACTTACAACTTGCCTTAAGGGAACATTTATAAAGAATTAGTAAATGACCAAGAGATACTACAGATTTGCTATAGACATGAATATTACGTAGTATAAATGCTCATCTGCACACAGGTGTTACAGAAATTGAGAGAAGCCCATTGACCTCCTGTCCTCTACAGTAATCAATTAACCATACACTAACCCATCTGTTTACCCTGTACTAACCATGGGTCTAGCTTACTGTGTTTGTAAAGCCTACCCCTCATGTAAAGCATGGCCATTTATGTAAGAACTACTTTGCACCAGCACCCAGGGTGGTATTCCAGATGTGAAGGCCAGCCTCCGCAAAGGCTTTCATAGAATCACTGAAAGATTTGGATTGGAAGGGACCTTAAAGATCATCTAGATCCAACAACCCTCTCATGGGGGTCATGGTGGGTAAAGTGCTCTGGGTGAGATGCCAAGGGCAGTACCAGGAGGTGTTTATACCCCTGCTCACATTGGGCTGGACATGGCACTGGAGGAAATGTCAAATGCAAAAGGAATGGGAACAGAGGGGAGATTTATGCACCACCAGGTCACAAGGCTGGTACTTCTCATATTGTCCAACTTAATGTCCTGTTTAAAGGCCATTGCTTTAGCTTCATCTGTGAGAAGCAGAGCTCTGATGACAACCTGGGATGTAATAATTTACGTACTTCTAATACAGTCCCCCTTTCAGATACTTCGCCCACAAAAATGGAAACAAAAGATGATTGCGAAGCCCAGGAGGCTATCGGAGCTCTGCCGTTCAGAACAGCCATTTCCTTCTCCCGCAAGAAAAAGAGAGCTATAGAGGGAGGGAGGTGGAGATAACACACAGCACAATTTACTGCCCAAAAACAACCTCCTCAACTAAAGGCACAACTGTAATCATTGGTGTGAAAATACACTCCTCAGTAACATGTGAGAGTGATTTACAGCACAGCTTCATTTCCAGAAAAAGGGCTTTCGGCAGCCAGGAACTGGGCACATCAGCTCCAGGCTACAGTGCGGGGAGTTGTGTGCAGGTTAGAGGGGCATCTCACAGAAAGATGGGGTGCTTTCTCCTCTAGTAGCCTGATGCTTACAGACACAACATTTCAAAATGCATTCCATTAAAACACAAATGCAATTATGATAACAGCAATGAAGAACAATGTGCTGAAATAGTTTTAATGTTTGAGATATCCCAGTGAATGTTTCTGATTTACAGAAATCTTAAGAAGCTTATTGTATTAGTTCTGTTTCCTCGGTTAAGCAAAATCAGCCTTAAATCCCTCTTCCCCAAGAGAGGCAAATGGAAAATATAGGTGATGTGTATTAGAGAAACTCAGATTTTAGCAAAATCAGTTTAAATTAACTCTTAAATTTTATCACAAACATCTGCTAACTGATCTAAAATGAAGCATGTATCAGTTTAAATTGAGCCCTCATAGAGGCTTGCTTCAGAACAAGCTAATACAGAACAAATGAATCAAATAGACAGCTATCTATTCTAATAATTGCTAACATTATCATTACTTCTAAACTGAACAAGACATACCAGGCTCAGAGTTCGATCTGCTGCTGAAGATGCGAGATGTTTAATGTCATCTTTCAATATTAAATACCAAAGGCATAAAGGTGGGTATCTAGAGAAGGGATTGCAACACATGCAAAGCTTGAAAAAGAGTCCGTGGACAGAATTAATTCTATCAGGCTTTAGCTTTCCTAACCTGGTCTCTGGTTGCTTCCACAATTTCTCTGGAATTCCTTTGTGCTGATCTTCAGGTGCTCTTCTACTGACCTGTAATTCCTCTCCAGGCTCTGGGCATCTATTGCTGGCACTGGCATTGAACTGGTAGAGATGGGATGGATTAAGGTTCCCCTCCCCTGAAAACTTTAACTAAAGCCCTCCTCACCAGCTTGGCAAGCCTATGGCCAAAGCTGCTCTTCCCCTTCTCTGACAGACTCTAGTAGTCCCATGGTCTAAGTGGCAAACCCCTGGCTGTGGCACCAGTCCTGTAACCATTTGTTGATTCAGCAGATTCAACTGGCCCTTTCAAACTCTTTCCTTTTGACCAGGAGGACCAATATAAAACTTTTCTGTGCTTCAGAGTCCCTTATGTCACAGCACCATGAACTGTCAGAGCTCTTCATGACACTTTGCCCTACTTTTGCATAGTCAACATGGCTCAGATCAGTAAAAATAAAGTCACTACTCATAGCTTTATTTAACAGCATTACTAACAGAGTGAGGAAAAACTCGCACAGAAGAAAACAGGAAATCAAGGACAAAGTGGAACTCCATTTCCTAATTCTCAGTAGTCCATATTCCCCCATAACAGGCCTGTTATAGGCCAATCAACCCATATTCTGACTAATTCTCTAACTTATTTTGCTGCAAAACAATTCCCAAAACTGAGTTTTGGAAAGATAAAGAAAGGGAAAAAGAGCCTTGCCCAACCTCCAATATTGCACTTCAAAGAATTGATGGTACGTTTCCAGTCCTAGTGGACACAGGGCTTACAAAAATTATCCATATACATTATTATTTCAGAATTTTAATGATCAGCACTATTGTTATTATTATCATGGAAACTATTTTACTGCCATCGGTAAGTAGCAGAAGTGGCCCTGAAGTGCAACATCAAGAGGCATCAAGACAAATTTGCTAAGAGTAGAGCCACACAGCTCCATACCAGACCAGAGGTTCTGGTCCAGTATTTCCCATTCAGTTTGCTACCTTTCTCTAGATATTTCCTGCACAAACACAATCGTGTCATTCACCCTAAAAGTACTTTTCTTCTATTGATTCATTTATCATTTGTCTTTCTTCATGAAAATATTGGATGATTGGTAATTTGCAGTTACTATTAGAAACAGGTAATCATCTCACCAATAGAGCAGAGGTGGCTCAATAAAAGGTGCAGCAAACAGAATTAATTGGGTTCTGAATGAGTGAATTAATGGTTTACTCAATCTTAATAAATCATCTGCTACTTCCTCACATATGTCATGGGAAAAGCTTTAGAGATGCCTAGAGGATCAGATTCCCTCATCCGTGGCAAAAACCACAAAGATAACTACTTACAGTTGAAGGTCTGAGAAGTAGAGTAAGTAAGTAAGTAAGGTTGGGTTACCACCTAGGGTCAGCCGTATTCAAAACTTGGGATAGCTCTGGCAGATGCCTGCCATGTAGGTTCTGCAGGCTGCTGAGAGGTGAGGGAGGAGGAAGACACCTGTATGGTGTGACTGGACTCCATGAAGGTCCTGGCACCTTCCTGCATCATTGGGAAACACCACAAGAATCAAAGAGCCAATCACCAAAGCGAGCACATGCTGACTGCAGGTTAATTGTGGCCGTCAGAGATGAGTGGTTACATGGTTGTGCCTGTTTTAAATTAACAAGGCAGTTATTAAGTTCTATAGTTCTTTAGAGAAGAGGTTGTAGAAAAGGATGCAATCTCTTAAAAAAACAAACAAAAAAAAATCAAAACTTTGTTTTGTCTGCTGAATGAGACCATGTAAAGTAGGCAGGAAAAGATATCTGCCCATGAACAAGAAACTTCACTGAAGGTCTCAATGGACTCAAGAAAAAAGCTCTGACCAGAGCCCACTGACATATAAAAGGGGTGCTATTCAAGACACCCAGATTGTTCTGCTTTCACATAACATTTAGTGCTTCTTAGGAGCCTCCAAAGAAAGCAGAAAAAAATGGACAAAAAAACTCTGCTGCCATAGCTCCTCAAAAAACATCCCTTGCATGCTGTGAGCTAACTATGGTGCACATGGCAGCAATTGAACATCATCATAACCACACTGATCTCCCATGCAGCCCAGGAAAGCAAGTCTTCTTGGTGCTGTTCATTGAAGGAACAAGACCTCACCGGTAAATTGATGCCTGCTGTTGGCAAGGCAATGGGTGACTTGCTAGAGGGTGAACCAGTAGTTTACTGAATCCCGCTGTGCTGCATAGGAGAGTGATGCTCGTGTGTTTTTACAAATGAAAGCTTCACTGCCGTGGACTGCTGCTGAAAATGAGAAAGATATTTCCATGCAACCTTTTAGACTTTCTTTTAATGTTTTAATTCTGTTTGATGACATAAATCCAGTCTGCAATTTCATGTTCCTGGAGGTACTGTAAAAGTATAAAATAAAAAGGCAGGCCCTATTTCAAGGAGTTTACAGTCTAAACACAAGTCAAAACGAGAACAGATGAACAGACGGAGTAGGGAGCACAGCTGAGATTAACCAGGGATAAGATACAGTGGAGGAAGAAGTGGGGATAAAAGAGACAGCCCGATGAAAGTTGGAGGAAGATAAGAAGGTCCTCCAAAGGATGTACTGAAGGAGATTAAAGAGGTAGGAGGAGAGGCAGGAAATGATAGTCCCATGGAAGCCAAAGCAGAATAAGGTTTCCAGAGGAGCAGCCCTGACTGTCTCGACTGGGGCACGTTTTTCGGTGAAAGTTCAGGGGTATCTATTGTTATAAACCTTGAAGGGGAAAGGGGTGGTTGGTTTGGGGGTTTGGTTTTGTTCCTCTGTAACAGGGATAGGCCTTGAGAGATTCCCTAGGGCACACTCTCTTTATAATCCTTTTGGGATTAAATAACTCCAGACACATTTCCCTGAGGGCTGAATCCCCTTTCAGTTTGGCAGGCTGGATAGGCAGCTGCAGCCTCTCCTCACAGAAGGGGAGGATGTTAACTATATCCCTGCCACAGATTGCATGCCATGCCTGATGTCCCTCAGGCTGAGATCAACCTAACTTTTACCCTCTAGGCCACCTTTGACACACAGAGCAGCAGAGGGGTGTGCTGCCATCCTGTGAGAAGGGTGAGGCTCTAGAGGACTATGGCTGCATCACAGCTGTTCAAGGAGGGGAGAGTGTTGCTCGCTAAAGGAGCAAGCAAAAAATGTGTGTACATGAACAATTCCTTCTGTAGTATACATATATTCAGGACATCTAGACTGTACTAAACCTCTGGAAACATGAGGCTTGTTTTCTTGGAATGTGGAAGAGAACAGAGGAATCTTCTCTCCTGTCCCGACAAGACAAAGCACTCATGAGAATGTAAAGCCATATAATCTCATCAGATATGGATGCTTACCAATTTATCCCAAATTGCAAGTGTCATGGTTGGGATGCTCTGCTGCATGGCACAAGTACAGTCCATTCCCGTGGATTTCACTCACAATAAATCAGTCTGTAGGGAGCGACTTGAAACCTAAATTTCCCCAATTCAGAGATCATCAGATTTATTTCCTGATTAAAAAGCAAACTTTTACTTGCTTCAATGAGAAGAAAGCCAGTCTAGCCCAAGTTAAAACCTCCTCCATATTATTTTAGTCTTTCTATTAGTAGCTTTGTTTTACCCCTCCTTTCAAGAAGCTCTATCTTACCAATATGCCCACTTACTCAGTTTCAGTATTATGTGTGTAGCTAGGAGAAGGGAAATGTGACAAACCAGCAGTGGTGATACATTTTATTTTGCAGGGATGTGATAGGTAGTGGAGCAAGAAATCACCTACCAAGACAGCAAAGGGGAATTGGAAAACACTCCTTGTGGTCCCTCAACATGATAACTTGAGGGGAGTAGCTGGTATAATAATTTCCACAAGTCACTAAACTTCATTACTGGAAGAATAAGTAAACATTGGTAGAACCTGACCAGACCTTGCTCTTTGCTGGTTTCATTTGGAGAGCTCACAGTACTGGAAAACAACAAAGCAGAAGGCACATTTTTCTCATCTGAACTGGAATGTCCCCACCTCATGGGGACTCCCATCTTTCTTCTTGCTTAAGCCAAGCTCCCATGCAGTGTGTGTGGGAACTCAGCTATCACTGCTTCCCCTTTACTGCCAAGATGGGGGGAACCATCTGCAAATTTATAAAAAGATTAAATTAAGGAAATAAATGTTTCAGCAATACCAGTCGTGCTATGTGAGCTGTCATGTGTGCATGGCCTAGCATATCAGTCATTTGCCTGATGTTTCCCTTAGCATGGAAAGTCAGCACAAGCCTTGTACGTATGAAGCCATGGGGTTGTAGCTTCATCCTGATCCAGCCATGCTGGCCAAAAAGGCTAGGATTCCTTCCCAGAGGGGGGTTTTTACCAGTCCAGCTGATTCTGTCTTACGTGCTTTTAGGGAGTCAGCACACTTGAACCAAGAGGGGTAAGTTCTGCATGGGAGAAAGGACAGGCTGAACAGAGTGGTGTGGGTGGGCAACGCAGCCTCCACAGCACCCAAAGAGGACAGACGCCCACAGCTCATGCAACCTGGTTTGATGCATAAGTTTGGTGCAAGTGCTTGGAGTCGGTGAGAGAGGCCAAATGTGTGCTCAAGGCCACAGGGCTACCTTACTGCAGCAGGGTCCGCTCAGTCCTGCTTCGCGTTACAGACTCCCTGCAAACAGCACGATCTTTATGGAAATGGCAGATATATCTGTTTATCCTCTGTGGGCACAGAGTAAATCTAATTAAACCAGGAGGCTTCCGAAGTGCCATTAAGCTAAATTGGGGAAACATATTAAATTACGCTCCCCCCATTTTCCTGTGGTTTTGGCCTCCCTGTCTAAGGGACAGGATTTTAGAGCACACAAACTGATGGAAAGTTCCTCAATCTCCGAGGAAAGATAGGAGAACGAGTGGCCTGTTCACATTTTCCCATAAGTATCACAGTAGCAGTCTGTTAGGGAAGGGTTTATTTTAAGAAGAGCTATTTTGAAAGCTAAAGTGTCACATCCTGGCTGGCTCTTCTCATGGTGTTACTATAATCATCCAGCTATGACAAGCTTAATGCAGAAAAAGCAACCTTTTTTCCCTTTTTTTCTTTTTTGGGGAAAAGAAACAATGCAGTTAGCATATTTTTGGACAAAGGCTGTCATTTTATTTCTTTTTTGGTACTCTTTTTGCTTTTCCCTCTCATCTAACACTATTTATAAAATACCAGATGCTAGATCGAGGAACTCTCTGTTCTTTTTGATGCAGAAGTCAATGCTTGCAGCTCTGCCTAGCCCTGAACACTTGAGAGGGTTTTCTGAGTCTAATACAGCAAGCACTTTTCTTGCTGGCACACACTCTCCTGAGTTCCCCTGCTTTCATGCAGCTGTGGCCAGGGGTAGGAAACCACAGCTGATGAGAACTCAGCACCTCCACTATCTGAGTTAGCACTTTTCAATTTTAAATAGATGCATCCACATATAAAAGTAATCCTGCAGGTATCTGTGTCTCTCCCCAGGGAGATGCAACTAGGTGGGCAGATGTCTTGCTGTGGGTTCTGAGCTGGAGGAGTCAAGTCTCAGCTTAGCAGGCGTAAGAGCTGGGCAGTGACCAGGCTGGCTGATCCGGCTGGTACCACACACAGCAGAGGCCAGGTCTTACACTTCCCTCCTCTGCTCTGCGCTGCACTCTAGCTGAAGGCCAGAGTAGCTTGGAGCAGGACTAAAAGACTGGGTGCTTTCATGAAATAAAATTATTTTCACAGCTGGAGTTGAAGCACAGTAGCTCATTCTGACTTAAACTGCATTTTCTGTGGAACAGAGAGACAAACAAGACAAACACAGACTGTGTCTTCTCTTGCACTTAAGTAGCTCCTGCTTTGAATTCAAAGGGCATAAGTAGGAAATTGATATACTTTCTAATTTATTGGAGAGAAGATAACTCTCGGAAAACCAAGGAGACTGCTCTCAATTTATGGGAAGCTGGTGCTTTTAAACAGTGAACGAGCAAATGTTGAAAGAGTCCTGCCTATAGAGCTTCATGCATTTAATATTCAGAAGACTCACAGGAGATGCTAAAGTGCCCTCAGCTCAGAAAATTAATAAAATATTATCTCATGAGTGAACTTCAAAAGCTTTGGCAGTTCCATTCATTCCACTTCAGATAAGCAGCCAAAATATTGCAATATCCTGCTAACCTGATATGAAACATCCAGCTTACCTTGGCCAGTAACATTAAGCTGGAAATGTGTGAACAATCTTTATTATTAAATATGTAGCCATTTCATTTGCTTTGTTGTGCCTCCCTATGCCTGGATCCAGTAATTCCTGCTTCTAAAGGTGGATCTAGGCCCAGATACTCAGTTGGGCTTTGACGAAACCACAAGGATCTGAAGATGCAGGATTTAAAGACTGTTTTTGGCAAACCTTGTAGCTCTGCCTTTAAGGGGTGGCCTGTCCAGAGTATCTCCCCCTGGGACAGGAAGACCCTATTTGGCTGGTGGGTAAAATGGCCAAGTCTGCAAAAGACATGGCAAGAGGACACCATCTGAGGAGAAAACACTTTGGAGTGATCCTACGCTTTGGTGGCTTTGTGCTCCCAGCTGTATGAGGAGCAGCTTGGACAGCCTTTGAGTCAGGCTCTCAGTTATTTCTTTCTCTCTTGACAGTTTTGGCTTTTTTCTTTTGTTTTCCTCAGATGTCTCTTGCCATAACAAATTACTGATGCTGCTAGAATGTAAGCTATTGGTATAAGCCAGACTTTTTAATTTTGAGCCATTCGGTGGCCTTGCCCTCAGGCCAATGCATGCCAACATGTAAGGTTCATGCTTCACCACACTGAGGCCTGGCACTTGCTGAGGATATAGGTGGAGGCACTGACACTGAGATCCCAAATTTACCTGATGCCTGTGGGAGTCAACATGTACTGAAATCTTCCCTGCTGCTGCAGCAACTCACCCAACCAGCAGTGGGATGATACATCTCAACAGCATGCCTATGTGCAGCATATGTGTATCAGCAATAGTGTGGCCAGCAGGACCAGGGCAGTGATTGCCCCCCTGTACTCAGAACTGGTGGGGTCACACCTCAAGTCCTGTGTTCACTTTTGGGCTCCTCACTACAAGAAGAACATTGAGGTGCTAGAGTGAGTCCAGAGAAGGGAAACAGAACCAGTGAAGGGTCTGGAGCATAAGTCCTATGAGGAGAGGCTGAGGGAGCTGGTGTTGTTTAGCCTGGAGAAAAGGAGGCTCGAGGTGACCTTATCACTCTCTACAGCTGCCTGAAAGAAGGTTGTAGCCAGGTGGGGGTGGTCTCTTCTCACAGGCAACCAGTGACAGGGCAAGAGGACATAGCCTTACATTGCACCAAGGAAGGTTCAGGCTGGACATCAGGAGGAATTTCTTCATGGAAAGGGTTGCTAAATATTGGAATGGACTGCCCAGGGAGGTGGTGGAGTCACCATCCCTGGAGGTGTTCATGAACTGGACATGGCATTTAATTCCACAGTCTAGTTGACAAGGTGGTGATCAAAGTCTGGTCTTGATGATCTCAGAGATCTTTTCCAATCTAAATTATTCTGTGATCCTGTGATGACCAATGAATGATGTTTTGGTACTTCAGTGATACTCTGGTAGTGTAATCCAGGACTGAGAGATCCTGTGCTTCTCACCTCCTCTTCATTACTTCCTGGATGCCACTTCTCTGACAACATAAGGGATAGCTCCTTCTCTCCACTTTCTGCTGGAAGATAATACAATCTTAAGCAGTGGTGAATAAATTTACATAAATTCTCCTGTCCATGACTGCATGCTGCTGGGAAGCAGGATAGAGATCCATTTCTTGGCCACCAGTTCAACAAGAGGCAGTAACAGCTGAGAACCAGCATCATGTCAGGGCTCCCTGGTTATCCACATGGCATCAGTTATGTCTGTTAGCTCAGATATTCACTTCACCCCAGCCCAAACTGACAGTCTCATCAATGTAGTCTACAGAGAGAACAAAAATTAAATCCCTTCGGCATCTGATTTTCCTCTCATCTCTGCCACCAGTCCCTCCACATGAGGAAGAGAGCCCAGGGGAAGCTTTATTAGTCTGTCAATGAACTTAAAATGATAGTGCTTGCAGGACTGTCAATCCAGCACAAGTAATGAGTTAAATATATATATATTTACATTTAATTGCCAGTTCATCAGTAATTCCCGACAGATGGAATCCTTGCATTTCAGGTCAACTTGACATCGCTAGCACTCAAAGGTCCAAGTTAGCAGTGCCAAATTTAATGAGCTGCAGTAACAATGTCTCCACATTATTGGACTAATTACTAACTTCTGAAAAGAAAAGAAAAGAGGAGAGGGGGAGGAAGAAAAAAAAAATCCTCTAAACAGACGAAACTTTAATTAACAGCATTTTGAGATGTTACTTATTATGGAACAAATGCCACTTCAAAGTGAAAATAGCCTCTAGGTGGATAATAGCTCTAATGAAAGGTACAGTAGTCATATATACGACTTTAAGTCTCCAGAATAACCAGACTTCATGGCAACAGCCAGCACACACCACTTCTTGTGATGCAAAGTCTCTCTTTTCATCAACCGTGGACCATCCAGAAGGGTTTGGCATGAGGGTAGCCTGCTGCAGGTGTATCCCATCTATTGAATCAAACTACAGCACATGGTGGCCAGTGAGGCAAAGGCCTGGCAACTTGAGTGGCTTGTCTTGAATTTCCAATGCAAGATTTTTACATTAAAAAATATTTTCATTAAAAGCAGTGGTTACGGCCTTGGACTTCCAGGTTGAACATACATGTTTCATTGAAACCAGTGGAAAAGTTGTTTGTTAAACTTGTTAAAACTTCTAATAATAGAATTCAGCCTCAAATGAATGAAGCAAATGCAAGACTAATTTCTTCAAATCAACTTTCAGCAAATTCTGTTCCTCTCTCTCATACACACACACTCATTCATTCACTTATCTAAACAGACATGGAAAAAAAATAAAAATCCTAGCCTTCAAACCAGTCAAAATATTTTTCCTGTGAACTGAGCAGGAAGAAAAGGAAGAGGTTTGTTGCTATTTCTATTTTCAAATGCTGAGCATTGCTCAGATCTGCCATGATGAGGGGCCATGTCAAATTGGCTAGATCAGGAAACAGCAGGCTGGAAAAACCTTTCCTTATTCTGTATAGACCTTCATGAATCTGTTCATACCTTGCCCACTTCACTCGCCAGTGTAACCACCTTTATAAACCCCACTGATGGGAACTGCAACCACAGCAGCTCAGAGCAGGCTGTCACCTTCCTGCAATAAATTCCGATGATCCGGGAAGTGTAAATCACACCGTTTTGTGCTGGGAAAGCTCAGCTGATACAACAACAGTTGCATGCATTTAGGTGCATTTCCCTGACTGGGACCTACAGAGTGAACTTCAGTGCTCACTGCCATCCTTACAGGATGCAATCTTACAGGATTCACCCTGCCAACTGCTGCCCCCCCAGGCAGGAGTCAGGGGATGATAAAACTTGGCATCATCTGTCTGTACAGAATGCACGCTTGCTGCAAATTGAGCTTAAATATTGCTGGGGGGGGGGAGGGGAGAGGCATCAGATTTGTTTAGGCATAAGGACATATCTGAATTTACTTCTTGGTTGTCTTCCCACTCCTGCCCCTGTAGGCCCATTATTTTCCATTTCAGAATTAGCGCCTTTGCCAGCAGAGCATAAAGTCAATGGCTAAGGAAAGCTGCAGCCTCTGCCTTTGGAGTATTTTCTGCTCTTCTGAAAACACCTTAGTTGAAGCCATTTGGAAACAAAAGAGGAAGTGCTCTGCTGACAATATACTGAAAACACAGGGAACTCTGAATCCATGTTTCCCAGCAGCCTGTCAAGGCACTCAGCCTGGCAGGGTGTGGAAGAGTGAATTCCACATCCCCAGCTCCAGCAGGGACCCTGTTCTGCAGTGCTCTCCTGCTCATCTTCAGTGTGGCCTCAAGTAGCACCTGGTCTTATTGCCTTGGGTAGCTCTTGTCTTGTTTTTCCCCTTGCATAGGACTCTGTCCTTCCAAAGCAGCATGTACTAAGTCCCAGCAAACCAGATCAGCAAAATTTCTGTGCTTTGGTAAAGACCCAAAACCACACCTACAAACAGGCTACTCAGAATCCAGAAATTTAATAGTCTAGTATGGAGAGTTCACTTTATCATCACCTCTCCCACCTCCTCCCTCCAACTAAAACACTTAAAAAAAAAAAAAAAAGAGACAACAGCTACAAAAGAGGCTGGTGGCTATGTTTAGCTGGAACAGGATTTGAGATTTTGAGGGAAAACCCCTGGCTGTGAAGCACTTGGCTGATGCAAATTGAAGAAGAAATAGGTTTCTATCTATCAGAAGAGGGATCGTGACATCAGTGGGTATGCAGCTGCTAGGTTACTGCGAAGAAGAGGATCACAGGACCCACAGACCAAGGTATACAACAGGAGAATATACGACAAAGCATGCTTGTATTGCAAGGGGCGCCTTGCTGCTGCCTTTCATACTACCAAGCTGCACTCAAATCACAGCATACGGTGGACCTCATGGCCATCTCTCTGCCTGAGCTTCCAAAATAATTCTTGAGTAGGTTCTAGTCAACTTAAGCTACGATTTTCCACATAACAAAAAGATGACAGCCACCATTTAGCCACGTGTGACTTGATTCCTGCTGTGTTCCCAGGCTCAGCCCAAGCCTCTTGCCCAAGCCATGCCATCCCAGGTTTGACAAATGAACTCAAACGTTTCCTTCATTACCTGGCCTGGGGGCTTTTGTAAATCTTCATGGCAGTGCTCTTGTGTACATAGGAGTTTGTTCCTCTTCCAGCCGTTGCAGTCTCTTCCAACACCCTCAACTTTATTTTTGCCTGTGACTTTTAGGACACCCTAACCACCACAGTGGAAGCTTGCATGGCCGCCCGTGGAGTCTGAGCAGCTGGCGGGTTTCCAGGCTTGTGGATGCCATCTTTTGTTACTGGAAATGCCCTAATTAGTTCATAATGCACTTCATTAATGTGGCAGCCAGCCACCTTACCCCATGTCTATTGGCTTTTTCAAGGCTTTTATTTAAAAACAAACAAACAAACCAACACTCCCATTTCAGACTGCAATCACCTTTCCCAATGCTGTTCTCTTTGCTCTGTGCACAGCTGAAGATAGTGCATGAAGATTCTGCTCAAGTGGTGGGTTTGAGTGGAGAGCAGGATGTGGGTCTGGTATCTCCTGCATCTGTTCACCCAGGCCAAGCGGTGTATCTACGGTGGCAATTCCCTTTCCCTGACCAAGAGCTGGTGGGAAGCAGGGGGTCCTGGATGGGGAGATCTGTGAGGTGTCCTGAAGGTCCCTCAAAACACCCACTCAGAATCTTCACTACTGAGGCACTTTCTCTGCAAAGAGAGGAGGTCAAAACTCACCTAGCAGGAGCACTGATGAAGCAGGCAGATTATGTGTCTTAGAAGGTATAAGCAGAGGCACTGCCAAATAACCAGGCAGAGTTTAAACCCTAGGACAAGAGTCCTGTACTGTAGAAATATCCTGACTCGCAGCTCTCTTGTACTTCTTTCTCCACTTGACACACTCAGACACAATCTTCTCACAGCACAGAAGAACAACATGTGAACAGCCTTCTCTTATTCTCATTATTGATGCTTAAAAGCAAAATAAAAATTTACAAATCAGTCTCCCTCACCAAAGAATGGGAGAGAGAAATCCCCAGTGCTAAGTGTTTCTCCCAACCCTCCGGTATCCATGAGGCACAGGCCCACCACTGGGGTATGAGCTTTAGCAGCTGTTTGCAAAGTTTCCCCCTGGACCGAGATTCATGTTTCAAGCTTCTCTCAGAGATCGTGGGTGTGAGACACGGATTTGAGTCATGTCAGTTAGCTCTTCACCCTGACTTGCTATGAAAAAGGGTAAGGGAGAAAATGGATCAAACAGATGACCTTGATAGAAGAGGTGCCTGCACCTTGGTTTACTTCAAATCTTTGAAAGTCTGTTATTGAGTGTAAAAAAATTAATAAAACACCAAAAAAAAGTAATAAAAAGCTACTAAGACATCCAATTTTTCTGGCCAAATATTAAAGCACTGGAAGGCAGGCTTTTTAATGGCTATCATTTCTCCTGCGTTATTTGAAGATCCCCTTGTAAACAGGAATCCTGGGTCTGTTCTGCCATCTGTTCCCTCCACTCCTGCCTAGGAATCCTGAAAGGGTATTTATTGTATATGCAGGTTCAGTGAGGCCCACTTACTATAAACAAATACCGCATGAAATATAGTGGGGCCAGCTTCTTCTACAGTGCCTGTATTTATGAGGGAACAGTATAAAAACAAATATGTAATCTGGAAATAAACCTGTTAAATGAATAAAAAGTCCTATGGAGCAAAACATAATGATTAGCAGAGCCATTCAGGGAAAGACCCTGTTAAGGGAACACATCTGCTGTCATCCACTTTGCATCAGTGCTTTTCACCCCTGATAAAAATCCATTTAAAAGCAGCCATCAGAGGATCATGGGGGAAGGGATAGGGGAGAAGGAGGAGATGATACAACATAAGAGCTATAAAGCCAACCATGGCACTTTTGCTGGTTCTTGAAATGCCTCTTGAGTCCTGCACCCTGCTGTCACCAAATATAATCTATGTTATTTACAGCATGTACTAGGTACAGATTACAGTCACTCAGCTGAAGGGAGGTAAAAAAGGGAACAAGAAGTAATAAAAAAAAAAAAGAGCAGCAAAGCAATTGAAGGCCAGCATGGTGTGCTGAACAAAGATTCAAATAAGGAACTTGTAGTGCAACATGTTTGTGCACACATGCATAGAAAATCATATTTTGCTTTTGACCAGTTGCATAGAGCCTAAACATGGGCTATGTAGAAGAGCAGCACAAGATAAACCTGCTATGGTAATGCAACTCAATCGTGACCTCTGATTGCCAGCTGCTCCCACATGCAGTATCGCTGCTCAGATGCAGGAAGTACTACTCTAGCTATCTGTTCCTATTCACTCTGTATTTACAGACCTCGAGTAAAATCACAACCTACTCTGCAACCACTTCACCCCACCCACACAGGCAAAGCCAGCTGCAGATGGGCAAGGAGTCACACTTTTTGACACCCTCTCTCACCATGATTTACATTTGCTCCAAGATGAGCTGGGTATTTCCTATCTCAGTATCTGCTTTCCACTGTGGGTTGCCTGACCCTCCCCATGGAACCAGTTATTAATACTCCAGTCTCTACCAACAACACAAACAAAATAGGTACAGGCTGATGCAACTCTGGAAAGTGCCGTAACAAACACTGATGCAATCCCACCTGAGAGCTGCGATTACTCCCCCAGAGTGTGTGGGATGGGATGCCCTGCTTGCTCTCAGCTTGACTCTTGCTTTTGCCTTTGCCTGCCAACACAAAACCTGATGTAACTCATGTCTTCCCAGGCTTCAGAAAGCTCTGTCTGTACCTTGTCTCTAACTGTTCCCAGGTAAAAGCATTACACAGACAACGTGCTTTTCCTTCGTCACACGTGTGACTTCACGGTCAAACTGAAGTGCATTGCCTTGGTCCTGTTTGTACCATCAGGATTGCTTCTGCGTCTTACCCATCAATCAATAAAGCAGTAAAACCTTCACCCTCGTAGCAAGGAAGACAACACCTGAGCATCGACTGGAGAGCCGAGTAGAAGATGATGGGCCTGTGGCTTCTCTTCCCCATCTAAAGCATGGAGTAAGGCATCACATAACATAATTTGAGTACTAATTGGCAAAACAGGCTTAATAATTTGCTTGAACGTGCACTATGTTGCTGATGTATTGTTTGCAAATTATTAACCAGCAGTGACTTGCTGCCCTCAGTGTATGTGAGCTATACGTAAAAGCTTAATGGATTTGTATCACTACAGTTACTACTACTGCTCACTGACACACTTTAGTATTTTTATTGCTTTTTCATAGCTGACATGATTCTGATGGTATGTAATTAAATATTTTACAAAGATAGGGTTTGATCCGACAACCCTTATGCACATGAATAATCTCATTATGTTCAGTGCCTCTATTCATGTACCCAAAGCAGGCAAGTCTGGGTTCCTATTGTACAAAAGTAATTTTTTTTCCCCTTCTGTATTCCTCTTCTGGGATTTTGATGGAATTAATAATGGAGGGAAGAAATACTCTTAAAACTCCTTCACATTTATTTTGTGCATTGAAACCTTCACCTAGGATTTAAAGAAACTACAAGAACGCCATTGTGGCAGTTATGCTTGGCCAGGGATGGAAAGAAGTAAGAGTTTGTGTTTTGTCAGAGACTGAAAGATATATTGCTTTTTTGCCAGCCTATATCTCAGTGTGGTTTCCTGAGACCGATTAAGAGTTTGAAGGGGGGATTTTTTCTTTCAAGAATTCATGACTCACTTTAAAAATGTGGTGTATTTCAGGCATGAGGGGAATTGCCCAAATGTTTCTTTTTTTTTTCTTTTTACATTACCTGCAATACTTGTCACAGTCATATGCTTCCTTCAAACTGATACACGTGCAAAATGCTCCTGCACCAGTGTCTTACAGGCTGAGAACATCCTGTTCCCCACTGACACATTTACATGTTCATGTGGACGTTTTGCTTGGCTCCAGCAAGAGACAAACCTGACCCAAAGCTAGACTGGGAGCTGAAGATCTTACTCTGTCATAAAACCAGCTTTTTAAGTTTGGATTCAGATCTTGAACCTACAAGCAGACTTGTCCCAGGTGCATTGTCATCCTGGCACCTGGTGCAACACATTGCTACTCATCTAGAATAGCCAAAACAATCAGGCAGGAGGAAAAAGGCACCAGTGGATCTTGGGATTTGAAGATTTGAATTCATTTAAGGAGACATATTTAAAACATTGCAGCTATAACCAAAGTACAGACAAAAGGAGAGGGCGTTTGGGCCACTAGGAATCCCATGAAAAACACCAACCCTTAACAAAACTTGTCACTTTGTAATGCCTCTGGAGCTGAATTAAGTTATTTTTCTAGTTTTCCCAGAGCAGGGAATACAGGAAGGCTCTGAGCTCAGCCAGCAAGACTCTCTGGTCATTTTATGCACACATCCTTATTTACTACTTCGTGGACCCCTGAAAAAGCCTCTATCCCATCTTTGGGCAAAAAGAAAACCAAATATGAGTTTCTGGAAACAAACAGACCTTTTAAAGTAAAACCTACAAAATTATTAGCATAGTATAAAAGCCAATATATTGCACAATTACACCTAATCTGTGACTGGGAGGCATTAAAGCCATGACCGGGAGGCATTAAAGCTGATCACAGCCTGGCCCAAGCAGAAGGACAGCCATGTGGCTTTTGGGGAACTCTGCTGGACTAGGAACTTTGAGCATCGCTAAATCACAAGCCATGACAGGAGGTGAAAACTTTCCAGCACATGAAGTTCAGGAGAGCTTTGGTGTCGGGACAGGGGTGCAAAGCCCTCTCCTGGTTCTGTTTCCACAGCAGAGGTCACACCACAGACAAATCCCATCAACTTTCAGCTGCTGCACCCTTTGCAGCCACTTGCTGTTGCACTGAAGACGGGTGCTTTGGAAACAAGTCCAACAACTCCACTTGTGGCAAGGATCACAAATATGTTTCAAGACTTAAACTGAAAAGAAAAAGAACAAAAAGTCGTTTATAAATGATCTGATGCAGCAACCTGCCGGCCATACAGCAAGGGAGCATTACCATGCCCCAGCAGTTAAGCCCAGAAAGAGGATGATCTTTCGGAGATTCATCAGTGTAGAACCACTGAGCTCTCTTCCTTCATCATCAACTATTTTTCCAGGATCTGTTTAGAAAAAACAAGTCTACCAGTCCCCTTCTATCTTGCCCACTTTTATATTTTGGTTGGTGTGGGAAAACAGGCTGTCAGACCTGCACCTCCTCTCCTTCCCTCCTCCCCCCTGGATAGAGCGCAAGCTTGGGCTTCAAGCCTGCTTCCCTTGGCCTCATAAACTGCTGCCAAGCTGCCATCAGGGACAAAATCAAGAACACTGAAATGGCAGGAGAAAGCTGATCCTGCATGACACGTCAGGGAAAGACAACACACACCAAGGCCTCTGGAAAACAGACTTCCTTCTGGTTTCCCAGCCATGTGCACATTTATGAGGTTTGAATAAAATTCAGCTGAAGTATGCAGGCCAACTACTGCTTGTCCAAAATGAACCCAGTTGCTGGACTTTTGTCCATTTAAGAGGCAACTAATCCCTCTGCACTGTCTAGGTTAATCCCTATTTCAGTATCTGAAATACCTCAAATAGCATTAACCCTTCTGATAGCACTGCAATGCAGTGTGAACCTTTCAAAACACTTTTTAAAACGTAACAAAAACACACAGATCAAGACACTACGGTGACCCCAGCACACGGATGGGTTACAGCCCTTTGACAAGTCAGGGATGGCACTTAAGAGAAGTGGAAGTGGGTAGTTAGTGAACACAAGGTTTACTTGCCCATAGGCACCTATGAGCATGAACATATGGATTTCTTTACATCTTGACCCCAGAGAACGGGCATAAAACTTGAAAGTTGCCACCTGGTTTCTGAGATTATTTTTCCATTTATGGATTAAACAACATCTAAACCCATGTGCATGTATTTTTCTGTTGAAAATAGGCAGCACAGACAGTTGCAAAGCAAGGAGATGGGTGTGAGAAAGAGGATTTCTAGTGACCCAGGGGAAAAGAAATAAAGGGATGAGTCTGGGCCTGCCAAACAGCTGGTGAAACTTCAGAGCGCAGTTTAAGACTGTTCTGAGGCTTGTCTACCCACAGCAAAAAAAACACCTTCTCTTCTGCCTTTGTTTTTGCACTGTTCCCCCAACCCCAACAGGCTGTAAGCTGCTCCATGCAGCAAGATCAAGACTTGTCTCTTCACTTGAGTGAAAAAGCAGTGTGTTTATAGACATTGGTTTTGGAGAGAGGTACAGGGGTCTAGTCAGCTGAGTCCTCAAATGCTTTTAATGTGTTACCACTCCTTTTTTCTTAGCTGTTGCTGGCTACTCCCATCCCCCTGGGCCTGTGCACACTGCTGACCCATTGCAGTGCAACCTGCGGTGGGGTTGTTGAGCCCATCTCGGCACAGCGCCAAAACACCACTGCCTTCATCTTGGCTGGGGTCCCGAGAAGAGACTGCAACACCTATTAATCATAAACGCTGTTGATTAAATCCATCTAGCTATTTCACTAAGCTACAAGCAGGGGTGAGGGCTGTCCTGCAACCAGCTTTTTTCTGCAGTCTGGCCGCCTGGCCATACACACAAAGCCAAGGAGAGAACTGGGTCTTCATCTATATTGAATTTGCTACTGGTCATGGGTTTTCCACCTGCATGTTGCCGTGGTCTGACATGGCCAAGTGTGAGATTTGTCAGGACTACAGGAGAAGCTGAAAACTTCCACCAAGCCCTGAAGAAGCCTGTTAAACCCTTCACTTCAACACATGCAGGGGTGAGTAAGAATGGATGGGCCCTATTCCTGTGCTGCAGATGCCCTGCTTCATGCCCTGGGAAAAGGGTATGCCAGGATCTCAAGCACAAGTCCAGAGCCGTTTAGAAAATGAAAACGAAAGGTCCCTTTTTTTTGTTTCTATTCTTAACCACAATTTCATTTGCATTGATGTTTCCTGACTAGTTCTCTCCTCGAAATAATTGATGGAGAAAAGATCAAGAGATGTAACTAGAAGAGAAAAAAAAAAACAAAGGGAAGAGGGTAAATGGGCATGTGACTTTGGGTCAGGGAAGGAAGAGGAGCAGGTGGTGGAACTGATGAGAGAGATTTAATGAACTGCAATTGACTTCGAATAACAAAGGAGGAGGAACCTAATCCTACCAGTTGGATCTGTACACATATGGACTTACCATAACAAATGGTAATCAATCCATCAGCCTTAAATTAAAGGTGGGCAGGAAGGAAGGAATGGAATTTATTCCCTCCTTCCTCTCCCTCCCCCCATCAAACTAAATCTGTTTGCATGTGTCCATGTCTCCTTTGTCAGAATTAGAGTCTGTCTTCTCTCCATTCTCAACCAAAGTGGTCACCTTCCCATGCTTCACTATGCCACTGTGGCAGTTCTCTTTAGAAGCTTCCCCAGGAATTAAGGATCCTGCTTACCCTGATTCTGCAGTGTTTTTCACTCAACACTGATCAAGGCTCGGTAGCCTCAGAAATATGCTCATCGGACTCTGTGTGTAAACGCTCGACGAGCTTTAATCAAATGCACATCACAGAGAGTTCTGCATGACAGAAAGCAGAACCACCAGTCCTCAGACCTGCCAAGAATAGCCTCATCTGCAATACAAGCGTTTTTCCTCTTTTGTGTCATTTTGGCCCTTGCTTTCTCATTCTAGTACAAGCTGCAGAAATATTCTGGGTTTTATATGTTATCTCCTTGTTCCAAGCGGAAGGCAAGTTCACTACATTTTCTAAATATATACCCAGGTTTTATGTATCCTCATTAAGTTTTCTAGGATAAAGTTTCTATTTTAAGGTCTGGATCCTCCAAAGAGAGCTGTGTAGTTGGACACCCCTTTCCCATACATTCAGGCAAGCATGGCTGTGCACATCACTTTCTTTGCAGGATTTACCCTGCATTTGGCCTGGCAGGAAGTTTCTACCAAATAAAATGCTTCTAACCTGGTGTCTCCACAGTCAGCATCTAGTATTATTTCTCCTTGAGCCATAGGCAGCAAATGCATGAGCAATTCATAAAAGAGTGAAAGTTTATGATTTGCAGGGTAATATCAGGAGCTAGAAAATACAATTTTCTGCTTCTGCCATAACCTTCCTGGCATGATTCATATTTCAGTATATTCTAGTGGGACCCCTGGTGGCCTAGTGGTTAGCATGCAGGACTCTCACCGCTGAGACCCAGGTTCGATTCCTAGTCCCCTGGGCAGATGGAGCTCGTTAGCCCTGTGAGGCCATCCATCTATGAGAAGGTCACTCTAAACAAACCTACGTCCTGAGGACCTCACTGCCATTGTCCAAGCTCGCTTGGCCCCAGCAGATGAACCTTAGGATTAAAGGGTGGGCTCAGTTCAGCGCAGGCTGTGTCTCACCTAAAAAATCCATTGCGCAGGCTGGAAAGGTAAAAGACCTTTCCCAAAATCTTCGTTCGCGAAGACTGGCCATTATTATATTATTCTAATTATTCCAGAAAAATACTGCCAGCTGAGCTGAGAGGTGGCAGGGAGGAGGTGCTCAGACATGCAAGGTGGGACCTATATGGAGCTGCAGTTTGGGACAGGGATTGGGTGTCCAGAAGAGTATGGGGCTGGCAGAGAGAACATGTGGAGTACTTCCCTTCCACAGACATTTCCACCACAGGTACTATTTGAACAAAGCATTTGTGAATTCAAATAATTCCATCAGATATCCTGTATTCCAAGGAAAGGATAGGGCAGGCACAGATGGACAAGGCTACAATGTTGAGCCCTGCCACATCAAAACAGAAAAGGGGGAAAAGGAGGGTAAACAGAAATTTGTGAAATAGTTAAATTCTTCTCCCTATTTATGACTCTGCAAGAGGAACAAGAAGGACACAACTTAAGCATGAGCTTAAGTGTAATCTTTCCCATTTCCCTGCTGCCTCAGATCCTCTTAAGCTGTGCGCTGATGTCCAGTGTTCCAGCTTCACAGCAGCTGAGGAGCCCCCACCAGAAGCACCACTGGGGTTGCCAAAGCAGAGAGGAGCATCCCTCAACCCCAGCACACCGGCAAGCGCTCAGCTCTGTCAGTGGGGACCTCCCAGGCTGGGCAGATTCCCCGTGCTGAGCTATTTCTACGTGGCCATCAAGAGAGGGACTCAGCATGTTAGGTGGGAGTCGTGGCAATTTGAGATACTGTAGGCACACAACAAGGAAGTACAGTCAAACACTTGACAAGCGATAAACCACGGCGCTGTGGTATCTAGTCTCTGGCTTTGCTTCTCCTGACTTCCACATCCTAAATGACACTGCACCTGGAGCATGGATTTGCAGTGCATGGGTGTTTTCATTGTTTTTTGGGTACTATGTGGGCTGATAGAAAGCTGACATGGCACACTCCATAACCCCCCTCAGCAGGGCCTAGTGAGGGCTGCCTGCCCTGCTCTGCAGCCTGTTGCATCCTGATCTCATTACCCCTCCACCAAAGAGGACAGTTCCCCTCAGCATGCTGAAATGTGACCACAGAGCATCCCAAGAAGTATCAATTATCACCCCTGGCTCTTAAGAAGACAGACACTTTCCAACAAGAGCACTCCCCTGCTCCCACAGGAACAAACACCAGGGTTTCTGAAGGAGCCATCAGGCACATCTCCCCACACACATATTAGTAAGTGACCAACTCACCACCCTCTGCTTTCTTCTGTTGGCAACTACAATTTTACTCAGACTTTTTGCTAAAGGGCTTCTTCTCTTGCTTATTGTTCAAAGGCAGCCTGAAGCAAAGTGTGTCAATGGCGAAGAAGGAGGGAGGAGGTTGAAGTGTAGCTTGGTGGTGCACAATGCGCCTCTCAGTCTGGCAGTTTTGGGACCTCTCGTCTTCTTTTCACCTATGAAAACCTGGCTGCTCGCCACAGCATAATATAGCAATGGGGGAAAGAGAGGAAGAAGGCTTAACTTTTATTTATTTTAGTGCGATCATTAGGATTATGTCAGGGGGAAAAAGCATTAATACATAATCTTTTCCCTGTGCTATACAACACTGGCTGCTTTTAATTTAGAATTAAATTGAAACACTCACTCAGAGCAGCTTTGAACAGCAGCCAAGGCCTTCTCTTGTATTGTGTGAGCAGCTGGGTAGCCTTTGCACTCTTTTTTTTTGGTCGACAGTGCCCTTTTTTGAGACCTGTGCTGAGGGTCGGTCACTGAAGACACTCATAGCCCTTTCACAAATGTTAAGGGTCCCCTTGGCTTGGAGCTGGCACAGCAGCCACAGAGAGAGGGGGAAGCCCAAAGCATGTGAGTGAAGCGCCCAGCAGACTGAACCTCAGCAAATAAAGCTGCACAGCTACAAGTATTTCACAAATTAAAGCAATAAGAAACATATCAAAAAGCACATCAAAATGTACATTTTTAAAAAATGCTAAATAGCAGTGATTTTTCTCAATGGTACACATTGTTTCATACGCTTTGTCGCACATGATGAGGCAAGTTCGCACAAGAACACGGTTTGAAGGTATAAACAGGACAGACAAGGCTGGGTGGGGTAAAGCCAAATTTAGTTAAGTGAACTGGTCATCCTGTTTTGTTCACGCACCAAGCGTGCTCCAGATGGTTCTCACCAAGCTGATGAGAAAGGTGCCTTGGTCTCCCTGTTCATTTTAGTCTACATAAATACTAGGTTTTGTCAGGCTAAAGAATCCAGGGCAGACTCAAGGCTTTCCTTAATTATTGGTATTCACAGAAAGAAAGAGTAAGTTTAAAGGGAGGGGGGAAAAAAAAAGAGAGATTGCCACCCTTTCAGTGCTGCTATGAAGGGAGCTCTGCTTATCACAACAGGTGCAAAGGCCACTCACAAAAACAGAAGCAGTTCAACACTGAAAGGCTAAGAAATTACTTATTCTCTTTGTCAGCTGCTCATACAAGCAGGGCAAAGGCTACTTGGAAGGAGAGAGGGTAAAAAGAAGGGTTAAAGTTTGTGAAAGAAAGGAAGAGAGAAAGAAAAAAAGATGAAGTACATGAGCCCACAGGTTCACAGGAGACTGTGAGATATAATGACCTTAAAAAATATATAAAAAAGAAAGCAGAAACAAAACTACATCCTCCCATAGAGCAGGAATGAGCAGCACCAGCAGGCTGGGGACAGGGGAAGTTTTAACAGTCTACCAATCCAGCTGAATGGTGAGGGGAACAATGCCGACTGAAAGCACAGCATTCCTGCCCTTGCGCCCCTGCAGAAAGGGGCTGTGCAGGTCTTTCTGGGTCTTTCTGCTGGCTCCCTCTAATTACATTTTCTTGTGTATGGCAATTCATGACCAGCTCTGAGAATGTCCTCATTCCTTGTCAGAGGGGTGATTAGTATACCACATCTACAGTCAACATACTGGGGAAAAAGTTATATTAAAAAAAAAAAAAGAAAGAAAGTTCCTCCAATGAGGAGCCCGCAACTTTCAGGGTACTGCTATCCCTTGGGTTCTTAGTTGGATTTTATTTCTTCCACCCTTCCCCTTTCAAGATACGGCATCAGACACAAAGGAAACTAAATTTCATTTTATAACGCCCCTCCATTGAGATCTCTCTCAAGTGCTGCATAAATTTCACCCTCTCTTCCTGGAGCTCACAGAGGTTGTTTAACACCTGGTGCATCTTATTTTCTAAGAACGATGGTTGTGTTTATTTTAACCAGACCCAGGATGATGTGCAAACCAGCCATGCCTGTTAGATGCTGAGTGTTCCCAGAACCAGATGGTCAAACCTTCCTCTTTTAAAAAGACAGCTGACTCAAAACCATAAAAGAAAACACCAAAAATGAAAACAATCATCAATGACAACATCAAAAGACACCCTGTGGTGGGAAATAAAATATTTCAATGTTGGCACTGTGAGACAGAAAAAAACTCAGAGAAAAGCAGGTAGTTTCCACCAGTGGAAGGTAACAGGAAGAATTCCCTCACTTAAATATGACAGATGTTCATACCTCTGCTACCCAGAAGCAGTAAAAACCCCCTGTGGTTATTCTGACTGCCCTGCTAAATGAATGGTGAGTTAAGAGTACTAATAAAACACAGTGATGTGAGTTGCCACTGCCAGCACCTGCAAGTTCTCTGGTACCCACTTCTGGCTTCACAATTTACAGCTGAATGCTAAACACTTCATTTTAGCACCATGAATAGTCTTTTGCCCTCCTCATGGTTCTCCTCTCTTTCCCAGGCCTTTTCCATTGACAACTAGTCCTAGTTTAATTGGGCCGCTTTGCTCTAAGTCTGTGGAAGCCACTGAGGTGGCATTACTGGCACACTGTAAAGAGAATCACAGCACCTTTTACACAACCAAACTTGCCTATGGCAGGTTTGAGGCAGCCAGGGTTTCTGTTCATAAAGCTGCTCCAGCCTAACTAAGCCTGAGAAATCCTACATTGAAGGTTAAATCAGTCCACCATCAGGTTTCAGGCAATCCTGTGTATGTACAGCCAACAGGTTTGTTCTGATATAATAGAACCAGTTCCCCACAACCATAGGAAAAAAGAAAAATGAACATACATTTTCATGCCACTATAACTAAAATGAAAAATAATTTAAAAGAAAAATCCATGTCAGGTTATTGACAGAAACAAACAAGATGCCACAAAACAGCTCGTGAAATTTTGACACGAAGCTATAAACATATAGCACATCACCTGCGCTGCAGTAGTGGATGGCGTGTAGGCTCTAACCCTGATAGACATTAGGTAGTTTTTCCTTCTTCCATTGTCTTTCACCTCTCCAGGGTAAAACAGACAAACAAGCTGCCTAAAGACCCTGAAAAACTATTTCTTATGATGGTTAAAGAGAAATTGAAGAGCCATGCAAAGAGATGCCTGTATGCCTTTCACCAACTAGTTTTCCTTAACTTTCACTAATATTCTGTATGTGATCCTGACATGAAAAGACTTTTTAAGAAAGACAGAAAGCCCATTTCAAACATTACTAGGAGAGGACAGCCTTTTTCAGAGTTTCTCATTCAATTTTCTACAGTTCTTAAAAATGGTAAAGTCACAGTTAAAAGATATGTGCTTTGCAGAATGATAGAATCATTTAGGTTGGAAAAGACCTTTAAGATCAAATCCAACCAATAACCCAGCACTGTCAAGTCCACCACTAAACCATGTCCTTAAGCACCACACCAACATGTCTTTCAAGTACCTCGAGGGATGGTGACTCCACCACTTCTCTGGGCAACCTGTTCTTCCACTCCTGTGTCTGGACTGTTACAAACTTCATTTAAGCATAGGACTAGATTTAACAGAAAAGATCACTTAAAAGGCTGTTTATACTTGGGCTAAAATCAGTTTTTGAACTAAGTTAAACTGCAAAGATTAAATATAATCTCAAGGCCTCAGCATCCTATGGCACTAGGTTGTAGAGGACTTCCTATTCACATAAAAGAATTTTGGATAAGGTTGTTAAGACTCACTCCTGCTCACAGTTAGTTACAGGTAGAAAACCTGAGCTATGCACCTCCTTCTGCAAGTAAGCACTCGTAGATGGTAATAGCAGAAATAATTTCACATCCTCATTAAGTATCTCAAGGTGCATTGTCACTTATAAACAAGACCCCCAGTGCATGCCAAGTAAATAGTGGCAACACGAAAAGTTCAGTAGGTAATGCTGCTGACAATTCAATGTCTGCTCTGGACTGGGGATGGATGTTCTTGATGTTGCCAAGGTCCCCTCGACAACAGGACTACAAGATTCTTGCCACCTCTAGACACTGGCATGACGTAGATGTTTAATAACAAGGATCACATACCTGGTGCACACAGCACTCATTCATCCATGTCCCATATACTAAAAAATATTTTCTGCACTAATTTGCAAGGACAGCTGTTAATCTGCCATCCCTTACAAACCTCAGCAAAATCCACTTAGCTTTGAGTCAGGCATCCTTCAGAAAGTATTTGTCCCCTTTGCATTGGGATTGAAAGGGACATACAGAGGGAAGAGATGAGACAGAAATACTGGAAGTATAGTAGGGCTAGGGTAAAACTTCAGAAATCCTGTAAGGATGTGAAAGAAGCCACAAGTCCTGCACTAAGGAGAACAACTGGTAATTAGAACCTTGATACAGCAAGTCATTTGAGTTTATTTAAATAGGTACTTAAAGATAAACGGAAAGCATTTTGCTCAAACATTTTGAGGAATATGATCCTTAAGGAAGATTAACAAGTATTTAATAACACTTGTGTTATGAAATGTCATTATAATCAAGCAGTAAATCAATAGTACAGTAGCACATGCTGCAGATCACAAGGGCTGTATTTTGTGGAACAAAAGAAAGGACAACCTCCTCACCTTTTATGACAGTGATACGTGTTATATGTACACCTACACCTTTCTCACAGTGACATTTTTGGTACCTCTAATCACCCATGAGGCCATCTGTCTACATGGTAAGGGGTATATGGAAAGGGAGAGCAATTTTTTGCTTCAAATTACACAACCTTCCAAGCAGGTTAAAGGCAGGACCCATCATTTCTGAATGGCTGCCTACACTAGTGTGCTTTCTTGTTTTACATTACAGCTGCCCTGACCTCCTCTCCTTGCAGCAGCAGCATTCAGACCTGGCTCAAGGCTGTTTGGAGTGCTCAGGGGTCAGATGAGCCACAGACGCTCCCCCAGCTCAGAGCTGCAAGGGGCCAGCTGTGCCCATGCCAAAGCACCAGAGGGGGGATGCCCAGCCAGGGACAATGGATGGGGGTGAGGGCAGAAATACAGGAGCAGAGATTTAGCCTAAACTAGAGCTGTCAAAGCTACATCCTGGTGAGATAATACGTGCATTCCCCTGCCTGGCTCAGACTGAATTAGCACATCTGGGGCACACATTTACCACTGCTTTGGAGCACCTCTACCATTAACACTAAAAACACATCCTGGAGGACATCAGGACTTGAGATGAAGGAGGTGAGAGGGGAAATAAGACACATTGCCTCCCCCCTCACCTTGTTCCTCCCTCCTCCCACATGGCTCCGAAACACTTTGCAACTTGAATGCTGTCAATCTCCTTATGGGAGAAATATATTTATAGAATCCCATCACTGTGGTTCAACACTTTCATGGGACCAGATGTCAGAGAACATGAAGTTGACAAAATAAAGCACAGTCCAAGAAAAGGGGTCGAAATTATGTGCTTCCAGCAGTGAGCATTACAGCTTCTCCAACTTCCATGGAGCAGTGCCAGCTTACCTCAATGAGAAGTGGGGTTGGCAAGGAGATACAGATGTAAATAATTAGTCTGAGTACACTGTCCAACCAACAAGTCATCTGTCCTTAACAGGACAGATTTTTCTAGAAAGGGTTAATGTCTTCTCCCTTGAAATACAGCTTCGCAGCTGCAGAAGACATCAGATTTTCTGCCATACTGTTTTATATCAACACACACGAAGCATCCAAGGAAGACCAAGCACGGCTTGAGACTGTAATAAAAGCAATGGTCAGCATTATCACAATAGATTATATCATTTAGAGATTTCTTGATCATATGGTTGTGTTTAAAAATAGGGGTATCTTCAAAATATCAAGGTATATGCAGATGGAGCAAAAGCACCAAGGTTTCAGACACCTTTCTGGTAATCAACCCACAAGAAACACACGGATCTCAGGTACACATGTGAAACTCACCTGCTTCCAGCTAAAGCCAGCAGCTCAGAAAGATGCCAGGGTACATAACTGAAGGATCTGTATAGCCATATTTTGGCACTATGCATCAAAGCCAAGGAGAATTAGGTTAATTAAAATTCGTCTGTCATTTCCATTTCCTCTGCATGTCTACAAGACAGTTTATTCTCACCATCTGAAAGAGATTCTCGCCATCTGAAAGCGATATTAATTGCTGCTCTTGGTTAGTGAGAATAAACACTACAAGAGATCAAGTTCCCTAGTGAAGCCTTCTTGGTTTTGCTTTTAAACCCAATGGAACAGCTTGAAAGGGCTGCTTTTATCTGCACAGCAGTTGGCTTAGGATGCAAGCCAAGGGTAAAGTCCATTACCACTTGTCCACCAAAGTTCTGCTGACAAACACTAGATCACCATTTTGTTTAATAACAGCTCAATGTAGTAAGAAGATTTTGTCCACAGACTAGGTTTAGGTGATTTGCTTCAAATAATCCCCTTTCTTCATCACTTGTGCCAGCACTGCAGCAGTTGAAGCAATCAGAAGGTGGTAGGATCCCAAAACAGGACCTGGCACAAAACCTGGAGAGACACAGTATGGAAAGAATGCATATGTTTGCTTGTCGGTATTTCAACATTGATGCAGCATCAATGCTGAGATGAGGCCCAACAAAGACTGTGCTGCTGCACATCTCATGGTGCGTGTTGGAGATTGCTTATCTCCTACGAGCACAACACCTTGTAGAAATATGGAGAACACAGTTCGGTGGCAATTTCTTCCCCCATACGAGAGACCACAGAACTATGGGTGAGTGGTGCAGTACTCATGACTGGTTTCATGTCAGCACCACTTCCATTGCGTTTGTACATGTGTTTTTAAGTCCTAGGTGCTTAGCCTTGTAGAGCCTGAGAGTGTCTGTGATGTCAATGTTTCCCCTTTGCCAACATCACTCTTTTCCAGGCCTCCAGAGCAACTACAGCAAAAAACCGGTAACGTGTTTCAGCTGGATGGGCAACGTCAGCTCCTTCAGCCCTAGGAACATTAGGCCAACAAAACTGGACAGAATCCAAACCAAGGTGCAAACTGCCTACTGTCAGACCCCAGTCCATCTTACAGTGATGCTGCTCCCCATCCTATTCATCAGGGTCAAGGTGGAAACGGTATGGTTGGGGTATGGAATACACCCACAGATTTCACTGATTCCTGGCAGAGGGCTGATCCACAGCCCTGTGACCTGCCACAGCAAAAAAAAATGACAGGAAAAATTAATGTTCACGGCAAAGTGAGATGCTGTAGAGTAAAATACAATTCTTGTAGGTTTCAACCAGCCCAAGGAACTAATATGTGTGTACTGATAAACTATCCAGCTGACATCAGAAGAGAGTCTATATACAACAGGCCAAAAAAGTTAGGTTACAGCACTCATGGATCATTGTATTTCACAGAGATTTGAAAATCAACACCCATATTACGAAACACCTAGCAGCAGGCGATGAAAGAGACTAGACAACCCTTCAGCAGCAGAGGAAAGGTTAGACACACAAAAGGAACAGGGCTATGCTGCTCATGTGGGAGTGTAAGGAAGCTCCAGCATGCGTGCACCTTCAACAGATCTGCAGCTCCTAGAAAGGTTTTGGCAGGACCACAGGTCAGGCGTATATTATTTTGAAAAATGAAACAACACTACCAAATAGTTAGATGAAGTGCATGAAAAATAAACAAACAACCAAAATATATTTTTCAAATTTGACTGACACTTGTCTGTGAATATAAAAATTCTAAAGTTGGTTGTGCAGTATCTGTTAGCCACTTGAGTTACATATGGTGTGGATGAAATGGATTTCAACTAAGCATAAAGAAAAGGAATTACTGTGGTATTCTTTCAGCCAAAAATTCTAGAAGAGTGGCAGTAATGAATTTCTAAGGAGAGACAGCCTGAGAGTACTTCTCAGTTAACAGGTTTTTCTTTTGTCTCTCAACCAGTTATTCACCTGAACGCTTTAGTTCTCAAGAGATTTGGAGTGATGCAAAAAACCTACCTCTCTTGCAGCATCTGTTTACAAAAGCTGTACCTGCTGCAGAGACATCACAACAAAACAAATTTGGCTTCGGTGCTAATTTGCTCACCATAAGTGTCACTTGAGACAAAAGCTAGACCTGAAGTAATAGACTGCAATCTCCATAATTGTATCGAAACCAAATACTTCAGCAACAGAAGGCTGTGAAAACTGATGAGAACACACACACAAGTTATAGTATCATCTCTTGGGCATTTCTGGGTGAGTCGAGGTATATGCAGGATCTTCCCGCTTCCCAATCTTTGGGGTACCTAGATTACCTTCATTTTGTGTACAGACCCAACGCTAGACTGGTGCTTTACAACTCACCCCTATTTTCTTGTATATATCGCCTTTCTACTACTGCAAAAATATTCGTCTGACTTGATGTGGTGGGGAAACAGGACTTTGTACCCACCTCTGACCCACAAGAAATGAACAAGATTTTTGCCACTGACTTAAAGACAGTGGGAATGCACTTTTACTGAGAAATAAAGAGATATGTCATATTTGGACACCTGTACCTCTGTTACTCTGCCAGCGTAAATTGCTGCAAGTCTCTTGGGTCTATTTCTAATACAAACACTTAAGCCAGCTCTATCAAATGCAAACAATGACAATTAAAAAATCCTAATAAATCCTTAGGCTTTCAAGTAAAAGGAGAGCACACCAGTGATTTGCTAATCAGTGCATGGACCCCCTTGTGAAACTCATCATGTATACTTGAATTTTCCCCCCGAAGTTTTGGCTATGATATGACATGTTGAGAATATGTAATATATATTTACCTCTACACCTTGCAACAGTGCAACTGCCATTATTGGCAGCACAAGAATCTGACACTAAATCATATCCGTCACTTTGAAAATGTCAGTCTAATACCAGCACAACAGCTCCAATGCTCAGCCACCCCTGAAGATACTCTAGCCCTTGCACAGATATTTTGAACATCCCCTTCGGAAACTTCCTCTTCACCTCAAGGCAAACTTGTGTTTATTTATTATTATCTTTAGAGCATCTCAGATAAGTCATGCTTTTTATTTTTTTTAAGCATAATGCCTTTGTCTCCTAGAAAAAATTATACTCAGAGCTATCCCAGTCCACAGAGAAGGTGGCGGTCACCTGGAGGCCAAAAAAGATGTGACATTTCCAGAGTACCTTCCCATAAAGTTTCTGATTGATGAGCACAGTTACTTACATGACTGCAAGGCATGCTGCAACAAAACATATTTTCCCCCTTGACCAGTGAAACATCTGGGCTTGCCCCCAGGTGTCTGTAGACACTAGGTCCTACACCCATCGGAGCAATATTGTATGCATGGCAAAACTCCAACAAAGAGCACCAGGAGCAAGGTTAAATATCAGTCAGGGAGGTGCAACACCAAATAAAAGGTGAGATCCAGTGGGAGGACAAAGATTACAGCAGTGAAGGATCCTGGGGTGCTCCTGTTACACACACATCCTGAGAGCTCCTCTGTGCTTTTGGTTTTAATTAGCATTTGTTAACATATGGAGATATTTACCCAGAAGGAAGGTCGGTGGAGCAGTTAACAGAAAGAGCCTCTCTCCCTTTCCCCCATCTCTTTCCCACTGGGGCACAAGGGCCAGATCTCCAGCTGGTATAAATCTGTGGTGCTCTGCTGATTTACACCAGCTGAGCATCTGGCGTCAAGACATTTCCGATTGTTTATAAAAAGAAGAGCAATGTGGTGTGCTACTTATAAATCTCTCTCCGGAGCCAAGGCTGTGGTCCTCACCTGTGTCCTGCTTGGCCGTGTTGCCTCATCCCATGCCATGCCATCACACAGACACAGCCAGGCCCACTCCTGGCTGCTGTCACCTGGAGAAAATAGGCCCAGGATCCTATCTCCCATCAAATCTATACAAAATGGAGGTAGGAAAGATGACAGGAAAAATCCCTGCCTGCTCCTTCCCTCAACCACACAGGGAGGATTAGTTAGCCAGTGTTTATAAATCACTCTGAAGGGTTCAAGTGTAGGAGTGATTGGTGTCAGCTTCTCAGCATCAGGTTTAACACCTGACAAAGGGTTGCTTTTAATTTCTTTTAATAACAGAGCAAATGGTACCCAGTACCCAGCACCCAGCCTTCAGCTCACAAGGGCAAAGCTTGGCCCTATGCTGCCATCCCTTACGGTGCAGGAGGCACCGCCTGGTCTTTGACAGATCTTGGGAAGAGGCAACATAGCCCCAGCAGAGAGCACCCACTTCCAGCTCAGCCCCACTGCCCCTCACCTCACCCCCTGCCCAGGCTTGCTCGGCTTTCCAGCCCCTTAGTTTAACGCAGGGGGATGTCTTTCCCCCTGAACCTGATGGGGCTGGCATGCACAGGGGAAGGAGCACTTGGCTTGCCCTCTTCAGTTCTCATCACCTCCCACGGCTCAAGCCACGTACCCACCACAGCCATTTCAGCCATTTCAGTTATATTCGTGCCCGCAGTTCTCATTAGCATTTTCCCCAGGGACAAGTAGCAGGAAGGTGAGCCATTCCCTTTGTGTTCCTGCAGGCCACATTTGTGCCTTTGCACCAATGTTCTTCCCAATCCTTGCCCTGTTTTTCCAAAGAAAAAGTTATCCCCTTTACAGCAGCTAAAAAGCATTCTTCAAAATTGTCCAACAATCAGGCTAGTCAGGCTTTTAAACTGACTTGAATTCCTTTTTCTGCCTGTCCTTTATAAGGAAAATCTGAAATTTATACTATCCATATTTTATTTATATTTAAAACTGCATTAGTTTCAAATATAGTTTCAGTGAGAATGAAATTAAAATAAAACTCAATATAATAGAAATCTTTTTGCATTGTGGACACTGTGTTTTGCTGATCCTTCTGCTTTCCTGTGACAAAAGTGACTAAGCCAGGATAACATAAGATCGCCCATATGGCAGCAACCACTGCCTCTGGAGGGAGGTGGAGAAGGAGAAGAGGAATCGTCACAGGTGAGAATAACAACAGAAAAACTTACTTGGTCATGGCGGAAATAGTTGGTCTGGCTGGTGCCACAGCCGACCGTGGGGCCAGGAGATGGGCCCATGCCACTCATCAGAGTGGGTGGCAGATCTTGCCACAGATAAAGCTGGAGAAGAATGAGTGCCTGAACCAGCTTCAGGTATCAATCTCATCTTCTCCAAGGCCACCAGAGAAATTTTGTGCAGGTCTGCTGTGGACAGAAAGCCAAGGTATTGCCTGCCCTCTGGATCCCACAATACTGGGGCAGCTATGCACTGCCAAAGGTAGTATCAGAGTGCTATCACTTTATCCATCTTGTTTCCTCAGAGAGGTAACAAGGTATTTGGTTTTAAAGCAGGCAAGGGTTCAGCCTCAGCCCTGTGTCTCCTGATGTCCTTGGGAGTTTTGCCGCTGGCTTTAACAACCAGGTGGTTGGGGTCACTGTGTGGTGCTTCAGCAGCCCCTCTGGAATCACAGCCCTAGACTGCAATTAGTGCTGATTTATTCTGGGTGACTACAGTTCAACATAGACCAGTACTGGTCTGGCTGCCACAATTCATCCTTGAGATTTGCCAGTAAAGGCAGCAATTCTTTTGATCTTCCTAATAGAGAAAATTGGAGAGCATACAATCAGCCTTTTTTCCCCCCCACCGCCGTTTGGATACGACTGCATGTAGTCTGAGGGGAAGCTCTGCTTGGAGCAGGCTGTTCCTCCAGTCCTGCTGGCCACAAAACGAGAGAAGATCTAAACATTCCCAACTCCACCCCTGAACATGTCAAACGTGTAGGGAAAAAGAGCTTGAAATAAGAGCGAGGGCATTTGCCTGGCACAGAAAGGATAGAGTGATAGGGGAACTCATGATATCATTTGACTGTAAAGCAACTTGTTTTACATAGCTAGCACAGCTCAGTCTAGCAGGCATCAAGGCATGACCCAAATCATCATCTGTGACGTAGCACGCAGCACGGTGACAAAAGAGCCCAAATCTGTCTCCAGCTCCTTTGACTTGGAGCTGCTCTTTTGCTACTCCTCTGGTGCAGCTCAGAGGGGCAATGGCTGGGCTGTACTGCACCAGCTCTGGACAAATACAGCAGCAGGTGCTCAGCAGGATACAAAGAACATTGTCTTCAGGAAACGAGGGATATCCATGTAATCTGTACAAAGGATCCACTGAGATTGTGGTCATTTATTCATGCTCTCTGCATTGTCCTTGTCCTTTGAGGTGTTTTGTGTGTGCCACTCGACACTCATTCAATCTGCAGACAAGATGTGACTATATGGCAGTAGTCACTGTAATGACAACTCTCCTAGGCTCAGAGTGAGGGATCACAAGCCCCTTCTGAAGGGGACAGACGGAAACAGAAGCAACCATCCCAAGCAGGGGGTTAGGCAGCAAGGCTTGAACAGAAGCACAGCCACAGGAGTGGGGTGTGAGTTCCTGTGGCAAACTCACAGCAAATCAGTTCTGTCCTCCCACCCTCCAATATGGTCATGATTATTTAAAAGCAGGGGCATGCCAACCATTACATCTGTACAAACACGCCACGGGAAATCAAACTGTAAAGACATCAGCAATCAAGACCAGTCTCTTGGTTTGTTTGTTCGGGTATCAATATCCACTCAAGACAGCCCCGATCGTGGCTGTAATTGGTACAGCAGTGAAGACTCCCAGGGCAATGGGGAAGGTGAATGGGCCAAGGTAGGCAAAGAGCAAACCCAGTTACTGTGGGATCCCCTACTCCTTCAAGAACAACTTGTGAACTGTTGTGGAGCAGGGCGTAACTAAACTAGTCTGGGGGAGAGAACTGACACACAAATATGTCCTGGCAAGTGTCATTCACTCTGTCATTTCACTTGACATTCATCCTGAAGTTCAAGACAGGAAGCTGCCAGAGAAACCATTCAGCTACAAACTCTTCTCTCTTCTCCTGAAAACATCAAATAACCAGAACATTACTTGCAACCAGAACTCTGCCTGCTGTTCCTCATGAGTCATGCAAAGTATAAGACACACTTTTCCCACCAACAGTGATAAAAGATTGGTTTGTTTGTTCATTTGCTTCAATATTTAAACATTTATCTTACAGAGGATTTCTTCTTTGGAGGTTAAAATAATGAAAGAGACCAGAACTTTTTTAACAATTCACCTAATGGGGCTCAAATGTTCATTTATCATCTCTGTTCTTGAATCCTGGGTGCCAGTTGAACATTATACCTACTATAATACACCCAGTTTTAATGTAAGAATTGGAATTTAGCACTCATTTACTCAGAAAAAAAAAAATCTCTACATCAAAAAATCTGGGAGACCCTCTTTTAAAAAACTCTGGGAGGAGACTTCTTTTAATGCTCTGAGTGCCTTCAAGTCATTCACAAGTTAACAAGCACAGAGCATGAATAAACTGAGTAGCTTAAGAGAGGCAGGGGAGCAGAACCCTGACTTTCTGCATTAGAAGACCATTAAAAAAACCAAACCCAAACCACAAGTCTGCAGGGAATGCAGCAGCATACTTTAGTCCAGGGTCTTCCACTGTCACAGACATCCTAAAAATAAGGGGAAAATTCTGTTTTGTCTTTTTTCATCCATGCAGAAGAAAATCCATCTCTTATGCATACTGTGTGTCTTTACAGTGCATCAAGTATTAGCATGCACAGGCATGAAATACAGTGATAAGATTAATAGTAACAATATGTATTTGTTACTACAAATGCATTCTTTTGCAGCAAGACTTCAAGCAACTTAAGCACTTCAGCAAATATTTATGAACATCCTGAACACAATGAGACTTAGGTGTCTTCCCTCACTGGGCCCTCAAGGCATAAATATAAGCTTTTATTTGATCAGGTCCCAATATCAAGAAAATAGTAAGTGAATGCAGAACTCACCAGATTTCACCAGATCCCACTACACTATAAACAGGAATGTTCTTCTAACTAGCAAAGCTTAAAAGAGAGAAGACAAACTAATTTTTTTACACAGCAGGTAATGAAGTTCTGGAATCTGTCCCTGCTTTGTCTTCTTTCCTGCCCTTCCTGGGATGGAAGCGATGCTACTTATTGGTTAATCTTTCCCAAACCTCAGCTATCATCATTTGCCAAAGTAGGAAAACTTCTACAGCTGAGGGGAAATTTATGTTACTAGAGAAAAATCTGGAAAGTTGAGTCACTTCAAGAACTAAAAAAGATAATGAAAAATAGATACAATAATACGTCTTTTCTGTTTTGGAGGCAGGGTGAGGAACCTAAAAATAACAACAACAACAAACCCTAAAACCAGTTTGCTCTAGTTATGATAATCCAGGCATAACATTTATATGAGAACATAAAATACAGCACACAGCTGTAAGTAAAACAACATGTGTGTTCCTGAATAATGGGAAAATAGCTTGCCAATAAGGATATATTCTGAGCAAATGAAAGATGACCTGGAATTGACTCTAGAGTAACAACTTGATTACTTATAAAAATAGGAGGTAGGAGAAGAGAAAAAGGGAGAGGAAGCAGTGGTTGGGAAGAGCTTATGTTATGTGGTATTTGATGTATTTACTTTGAAAAGTTTCCTTTTGATGAATAATAAAAACAATGCTGTAACAGCCACCTTCATGCCAAAAAATAAGATTGGCTAGGGATTTTACAGCTAATGTGGCTCTACTCACCCAGATTCTTCATGTCAGAAGGCCACATTTAAGCTCAGATGGTGAAATTGAAGCAAAAGAGGTTGAATAAAGAATGACTCCAAAGGTGAAGGGAGAGAAGAGCATGTGGCACAGCTCCTTGAAAGAGAGCTTACTGGCTCTGCAGCCTGCAAATTGTTTCCATGCTGGTGTGCAGAGCAACACACTGGTGTGCCTTGGAAGAAACCCAACACACTTACCAGCTAATGCATTTCTTTCTTTCAATATCCAAGGTGAGCACAGTGTTTATAAAAGCACAAGATTGCCAGGCTTGTTGGCTGAAGCAATCTGCCACACTTGTAATACATTTACCACCCCCCCCAGGCTCTAGGTCCTGGCAGAGCTGCCAGGTATGTGGCAGGGGGAAGAGGGGAGACAACACAATCCCACACCAGATTATTGCGAAGAAATATCGTTCTGTACACTTGCAAAATATTTGGGAGGAATGTTGTGATACAGGGCCCTGGAAAAAGCAATAGGTAGTACATTCCCCTGTATCTAGCCAAGTGATTATGGCAAGACTACCCCTACCTTCTTTGATCTCCTCAGCCCTCAGAGATATCAGGGCTAAGGATGGCACACATCAGGGCTCTGTGACTCCCTTGAATTCTTGTCTTTCCATGAGTGCCAAATGCAATGGTAATTTCTGGAACAGAACTGGTATAAAGCAAGAGAAAGAGGAAAAATCAACTAATTTTACAGTAGTTTTGAACTTCTCTACAGTTAAAAAAACTTTTGTGGGTTTCTTTTAACCTGCAGTTGCGCATGCTGATTTCTCCCCTATGAAATAATCACCACTCACATCCTTGTCCTCTTCTCCTCTCCCATATGCGTGACCTTTTCCCTTTGCTGGTTCTCTCCACTTATGGGTCTTCGCCCATCTGTCTCCCTCTCTCTCCTTGTGGGACACTTCCTAGTTTTTAAATATCAGCCTAAAAGTCTTTCTCTCCAATCATTGAAGAACACAGCATTGAGGTCAATTGCAATACATTTCTGCCTAGCTCAAAAGCTGAGGGGCTTCCTTGAAAAATACTGCAGACAATTGCTTTCATAGCAATGAGGGAGCAAACTTCAGGCCTTGCCCTGACTTCCAGCTAATCCGAGCTTACACAAAAGCTCCCTGTGATACACAAACACTTGCTATATGAATTTAAGCAATGTTTCTTGCTTTGCAAAAACAAAGTTAGTGTTTGAGCTAGGCTTTATGTCCGGTGGGTTTCTAATATTTGGTGCTTGTTATGGCATCCTGACAGGTTTCTTCTTCACTTTCTCAGCTGGACCTGTTCACAGGAAGCAGGAGGGCCAAGATTTATGTCAGCATTTTGTTGCTTTACATGACTAATTCAACAAAGGTCAAGCAGTGAGAAGCAAAGAATGGAGGAGCAAGTATAGAGGCAACACAGAGAAGTGAACCCAATTAATTTTTCCCCTGGAAATACTAGAGAGATGATTGCTTTCCTTGGAGAACACGAGTTTGTTAACAGAGATGCTGCCATCCTTACTGGGATGACTAAAATGTGGAGTACAACTACTTCATCTTTTATACAGCTCTGTGTCCGCAGAGGGTAAAGCTTTTAGAAAGCAATAAGCCACCAGAAAGTCATAGTTATTAATCCTGGGAATTTTATCTCTTTTCTCTGGCTACATCTATTAGCCATACATGTGACTCTTTAAACAAAAGCCTTTCTTATGTCCTCTTCTTATGTCCCCCCCTTTGTTCTTTTATTGGTTGAAGCTGTAAATTATCGGGTCAAGAAAATCATTCCCATTTTTATTGCAAGTCTCTATAAATAATAAGTCATACATGTGTTAGGAGTAAGAACAAGAAGTAATTATTTGCCAAGGTCTGTCTTTCCTAGCAACGAAAAAGCAACCATCAGTTGTGTAGGTTTTTTTAATAAAGTGGGTATCATCATGTGCACTGAGCAGAGAAAGGCCTCATCATAAAGAAAACAGACGGGAAGGAACCTGTTGGTACCTGGGCTTCAGAGAAGCCATATTTCAGAGGGTTTTTCACCAGTCATTACTGTGGTGTGGGAAAAGGGCTCCAAGTTACATTCATTCTCAAATCACCAATGATCCCTTATCATTCACCTTGATGTTAGGCTTTTTTACTGTTTAATAGGAGGATATGGGATTTCCTTATAATTCATTCCAGAGGTCTACCTGCACTCCCCTTGTAAGAGGGTAGTTGATAAAACCTTTCATTGTACATCTGAAAGAGCAATGCAACTCAGATTAAAACCTAGACTTTCGTTCCAGTCCCTGTATACACAAGTACATCTCATGGGGGAGATCTGGGCACCAAGAAACATTCAGATGACAACTGCACTCAGGGGCAGCATCCATCTGTCTTCCCAGTGGAGACCACTCTCTTCACTGGTATCTCCTTTGCTTTTTTCCCCCAACAAGTTTGAAAAGGAACCACCCAATTTTACGCACTACTCATCTTCAGGATCTCAAGCAGCACTCTTCCTTTCCCGAGTCAGAACTTATTTAAACCAGCTACTTTAATGTGGTTTGCCATTTAGGCTGTTAGCCTTTCTCTTCATTCTGCCCATTGTCTACCTTGAGGGGGATGAGGACCAATGATAACTGCAAAGCTACGTCAAAGTGGATCTTCGTCTTTCTGAGTATAAGTGTCTTTGGTCTTCTATCAGCTGCCATTTCCTGCGCTTCCATGGAATGCGCAGGTCAGCGAGTTTCCATACAGAAACACCCAGCATGTCTCTCCAGTATTGCGCTGTTGCTTTTTTATTTTTGATTTTTTTTTTGTTAAATTTTACAGCATTTTAGAACACATACATTGCTGCTACATTGTGGCCAGCTTTTAAATAGTAAGGAAGAAGCTTTTACAATTGCGTTTCTGAAAAGGCTCCAATTTATTTCTCATAAAGATGCTTGGGATAAAAAGCAGATTAACATTCAGTAGTAAGTTAAATGAAAAATTGAGGCTGCTCAGAGGGAGATATATATTAAAGGCTGATTGGCACAAAAGGGTACTTTCTGGCAAACTTCTCGAAGCGCTAAAAGAAAAGGGTCAAAAGTCATCTGCTTAAGTAATGATCTCCAAGGCAAAAATATTGGCTGGCCCAACCCATAACTACAATAGACTATTATATGTATGTTCTATAGGCTGAATGCATCAATTATACTCATCATGTGGCTTCTTGAACATGCTTAACTTGCTATTTCCTTTTATTCAATGTGATAGCACATAAATTAATACAAAGGCATCCATGAGAGTATTTTATACCTTCTTTCCTCTGTTTTAAATTTTAAGGATCAGTGGCTTCACTATGAATAATTTAGAAGGAAAAACTTTCAGAACTGAGGGGGGTGGTAGGCCATGTCTGTGAGAGTTCTGTCCACTAACCAAATTTATGCAGGATGGGAAACAGCTTTGCCAATCAATAGAGCACCATAATTCGCCTCCTAACAGGAAATGAGGACTTAGTGTAATACTGCACTTTTAATTTTAATGCAATTTAAAAGAAAAAACCACCCAATACCAGATGCTCATCAGAAGACCATTAAATGTTATTACTATATGCTGTTTGCCTTAGGAACTCTAATGGTTAAAAACCAACAATAAGAAGCAGTCTATACCCTTTTACAGTGAATCTCTTCAGTTGCAGTTCAGTTGAGAGGTCTGACAGGTCACAAGACTCATCACAAGTTTGATTATTTCTCAAAAGGCAAGCTGAGATGAGGATAATTGCTGTGTTTTTACAGACCTTCTCACCACCAAGCCACTCATGCTCTCCTTCCTTCTGCCTGATGAAAACTGGCTCAAACTCAGCTTTGTGTCCTCTCTGCTTTTTTCACTGTCTTTTCCCAGGTACATGTTCTGTTTCATTTCTCACGAAGGACTGAGCACTGGCCCATTCACATGCATGTGGCTTCCAGCAAGAAAGCAACGGCCGCAGAGGATGGATGGATGGATGGATAAATGGGTGGACCTTCAAGGAGGGCTCCTGCACAAGCAGGCCTACTTGATTGCCACCACTCTCCTCCTTCCCCATTAGAACACAGCAGAAGGAGCATTCCCTTCCACTACACACCACTCAGTTCCCCTGGCATGGAATCAATGCTGGAAAATTGGTTGTGACTATGCTCCAAGATTTAATACAGCAATAGACTCCTAGAGTTTCATTCACTGGTAGTTTGATATTTTTCTGGGAGAAGGAGCCAAGGGCATCATTCTGCCTACAAAGCTGCTGCAAACTGAAGTCATGGGAAGACTTGTTGCTGGTTTCTTGGAGGGTTAAGTCAATGGTTTACCAAAAGCGAGGAACTTCAGAAGCGAGGAATGGTGGTCAGGACACAGCAGTCAAAGCCTCAGAAAATTCATGTGACTTTTCCTGCTCTACTGCAGCCGCTTAGGACCCATCACTCAACTGTAGCACTCCTGTGGACTAACAATGGTATATGAAAGAGGGACATAGGTACTTCTCCATGTCACAGGGATGTGAGGATGGATACACTAAAAATTGTGCAGAGTTCAAAACATAGTGATCCCAGAAAAGCCTTACACTGACATAAAATTATCAGGATTTTTTTAGGTCCACATACTCAAAAAAGGCAATACTGAGTACCAACACCTCAACTGTGAATTTGGAGAGAACTTTAATCCCAAAATATAGATCATCTCAGACCTCTATAAAGTTTGGGGGACTTAAGTAGCAATCATGCTTCACCGGTTCACATTTCTTTTTCTCAGCCTTCAAATAAACATGAAATGTTTTACTGCTGACCCAACAGTCAGCAGTAACTTTCCTCCCATAAATCCTGGGAAATGGAAGGGTAGTGTACTGCATGCAAAGAGAATGCTGAAACCTCCCCAGACTCAGCAAAAAAAAAGAAGAGACAGGATTCTTAGCATCCCTCCTAAGCACAAAAGCACAGATAGACAGACAAAGACTCTCTTCTTAGGAACTGGCAGCAATATAGTACAACCAACTCACAAACTGGATAGAAAGAAGTGGTTTGCAGTGCTGAAGAAGCGTCTGGCACTGCATTCTGTAAGGAGACTGGTGTTGAAATAGTACCAGCTTCATTTTCACAGCAGACATCTTTAAGCAGTCAGATATGTAACCCCAATGCTACAGTGAGACTGCTGAGAATCTTCTAGGAAATGAAGCTAAACAGCTACAGCACCTCAGCACTAAGGAGTAATTGAAGACTTTGATATGATAATTGATTATTGTGCATTGATTAAAGATGACAGGAGAGCATACACTCTCCAGATGGCTTTCAAATTACAAAGCCACAAACTTCAAAGTTTATTTGGATTCACAGAATAAAATAGGTTGTGTTATTTACAATGTAAAAAAAAGTATCCTCTTAAATGAGGCAAGAATTTTATAACAGTGAATGATGAAATGGCATAACCTGAAATAAGGACCTAATCTATGCTATCAAATGGCTTCAATCTCTCCTGAGAACTCTAATCATATCCAGATGATAACATAGGAGTGATTGGGTGTCTCTGGCAGCAATTCTTATCAAGGCCTGATTATAATAATGGCAGTAGGAGAAGAAAAATTTTTTGGTAGACGGTGGTTAAGAAGGCCTGAAGAAATGTGCAAAGCAGTTGCTTAGTTTGGTGTAAAACTACCTGGTCTGGTGGTTGTAAGTAGGAGCAGCAATTACTGTTCGTCATTTCCAGCCATGCTGAGATCCTTTTCATAAATTCAGCTAAACATACGCTGGAGAACAGTTTTGCTTCATAGTAAAAGCAAACCAATTTGCAACCACTTGCAATTTCTACAAACTAGCAAATCATCAGCAAAGCATCTTGACTTACTTCCTGGATTTAAAAGCTTTTTCAAGCTCTCCTTAATTGCACATTATTTTAATTGTCATGATTCTACCTCTAGAGCTGTAAGGCAACCGTGCAGTTGTTACTATTGATTTATATTACTACTCCAGACAGGAATCAGGACCATGTTTTCCTTGTCATAGTGAAAAACTTTACAAAGATATGACCCTGCTCAGAAAGCTTTATCTAAATCTGCATGACCAGAAGCAACAGGTGGCTGCAAGAAAGTATTGACAGCAGAAAAATTTAACAGCGCTCAAAAAGCAGTGGGCTCAGTCCTATCACTGATGCAGCACTACATTTCTGGGCTGAAACCTGATACCAGAGCATGCGGCTCACATCATCCAAAATTTGGAGATGACCCAGGTTTTCTGAAGTTTCTTTAAGGTTAATCAAATTTCCCTAGGCAGATCCTGCTTTGCTCAGTTGTTTCACATTGTCAGAATAAGCATTCCCTGCGATATGGCTTTGATGCAAGCAGGTGAAATCAGGTGTCTAGAATGAAGCTGGGATTCATTTATACTGGAAAATCAAAACAAAACTCAAGATTTTCAAAGTCATTCAGAGCAAGTATAACTGAGAACTCGGAGTTATGCCAGGGACAAAACTGCACTTTTAATTTTTAACAAAAAGTTACTTTCAGAATGAGCACAGAGGAGACCATATACAAACCACGGAACACTTGCTCCTTAGTGAAGGTGCAAAATAACCACATAAGAAGCGTTATTGGCACAGGCGACTGGATCCAATTCACCAAGCTGTCCTATGGGAACACAAGCACTGCACTTTCCTTTGGGGAGAAAATACAGATGTTTTACAACACATTTACACCAACTCTGTGAGCTTCAATTTCTTCACCATGCAGTGTGCTGCTTCTGAGCTAGGTGATAGGTTAAAGGTTTGATTTAGGACAAGAGGTGAGACAAGAACACCAAAGAAAAAGTATTTAGGGAAGGGAAGGAAAATCCCACTCATCCCACTGATAACAAACATTTTCTTTTTAAGGAGGAGTGTACTACTGCTGGTCTATTGTGTCCCCAGATGGTTACATCTCTGTTTCAGAGGTTTGTTCTACGGAATGTCATTCCTCAGACAAGGACACAGTGACCTTCTCAATGTCCAGTGAGTCAGAGATGTTTAGCTGTGAGGGGAAGCTTGTTCAAGATTAAGGAAAAGGCTGAAGCTCCTATTTACAGGAGACAACAAAATTTTAAATGCTTCCTACTTCACGTGTGAGACAAACACCAGAATGTTATTTAAATTCATGTTTCTGGCTTGATGGCTACATTTGCTGGAATTTATTTTACAAAATTACTTTGTGTAGATGTCATTGAAGAGAAAGACACAGAGTCAGTGTCACCACTGCATCAGTATGAGGCAGTGCTGGTAACTGAAATAGCATGCAGTAGAACAGCCATGGGATAAGAAGCTAACAACATAAGGTGGTATTCTCCACCAGGACCCAGTTACCCACTAGTGTGCAGTAATATGAGGGTGAATCCATGCTATAACAACTCACCCTCTTTAACCACAAACAAATCACCACCTGCGATGAGAAACTATTTTTAATTAATCCTTTCTCCCTTCATTCTTGTTTCAGTCATACCTTGTGCAACCCAGACTAAAATACTAAGTCAGAAAAGATCTGCACATCAACAAAATACCTATAAGGCAGCCAGTCTGCTCATCAGTCACCACCATTTGCCAGTATTAGGCAAAGTATTGGCCCCTTCCTGACACAAGCAAAAGGATTTACTTGTCATGACTATCGGAATTTTTTTAATCAAAAGCTTCAGGCTTATTGTAGCAATTAAATGCAGGAATCCTATATTCACTCATTTGGAAAGGTTCCTGCTTTGCCTTATTGCTCAACAAGACCGTAAAAGGCATATTACAAGGAGGGAATCTGTCCCAGGTGCCTTGGGACAGAGTTTGAACCCAGGCTAGTTAAAAATACACGTGAGTTCCTCCTGTGATGTCACCCAGGCTCATACCACTCCCTGCCTCCTCATCTTAAGTGACTGGCAGATTCCCACTGAAGACGATGCTGCTGTATATCCTCCTCCCTACGAGTCCTAGCAGGACTGCAAAGAAATTGCTTGCCTCTCCCACCCTTTCCTTTTACAGCCCCATCCCACTGTGTGAGGACCTAAAGAGGAATAAATGCATGACCTGCCCACCCCACCTCCAGGGCCTTGAGAGCAGATTGTTTTGTTGAGAGGAGAGGCAGAACTGCTTCCTCCTGTCCTGTGCCTCCCTGTGCCAAAAACTCATTATGGTTATGAGGCTGTAATTCTGTACTGCTATACAGGCTGGAGAGAAATTAATGCAACTGGGTTTGGAAGGACAAAGAAACCTGGTGTTGTACTATGATCAATGGTCATTGATCTGATGCTAATTAGTAAAAAAATATATATCTTTTAAAATACTGGAATTATATATCATCATTTGATTATTCATTCTAGCTTAGTACATGTTTTTCATTGTATTTGACTCCAACTACTAGCAAATATTTCTTCTTAAGCACAATGAAAAGTAAGCAACTGAACAAAATTGCCACCTCTTTTTCCTACCTTTGTTCAGCTTAGCATTGCACTTTGCATGAGGAGATGCTTTGCATGAGAAGCTTTGCATGAGCTTTGGGATTTGGATCCCTAATGTCATCTCGTCTAATGTAAACATCTAAAACTCTCTAATCTTTTCTTTAATAAAGCTTCTTACAGACATCTCAGAACTGATTGTGTCTTATGAAAGTGAGTCAGTTTCCTGTGTGAAACAAAATGTTAACAGGTCGCAGTGCCCTGTTTTCTATTCTCTCTGAAAGTTTCTGATATTGGTTTCTGTATGAATGAGTCCTTAAAATGCCTCCTTAACCCGGCTTCTGGTGTCCTTTCTTACCTGTTCCCTTTGTAACCGGCCTCAATCTTTACAATTTTTCATTGAAATGGACAGTGCATGGAAATTATATACCTTAGGACAGCATGACAGTAGTATTCACAACCCTTTCAGGAGACCAGTGATTATTGTTACATGTAGTCACTATCTCAGACAGGTATCAATACCTGAATGAACATGATGTTCTGTTCCTGTCTTCACAAAAACATTTTTCTTCCTCATCTCTCTTAGCGTCCCGCTGCCCCACGCAAAATCTCAGAACTTCAAGATGAAAGAATGAGGTAGGAAAAGGGGTGAAACCAGCAACAAAGGTGCCCAAATAACTGGACCTGTCCCAGTTTATCACTCCCAACTCAGCTAAAAGGGGCTCTGCAAGCTCTGCACTATGTGCTCTAGCTATGAAGGGTCTGTGGAAGGTGTTGAGCCCCTGCAAAACAGAAGCTCTTATGATGGGCATCAACTGATTAGGTAAAGAGGTGGCAATGTTCAAAGCACCAGAGCTGTAAGAACCAGCTCAAGCAGACAAGGAGGGGAATGAAAATTAAATTCTTGGAAGTGGTATCTTTCAAATAGACTAAATTTCTCACAGGGCATAAAGTGGTTGGAAGGGGCAGTTCTGCAAAGTTGTAAACTCCAGAAATAAGTGAAAGACAAAAACCAAAACAGAATCCAAAAATCTCTTCTTTGAGCCAGAGTTGAACCAGCGGCCTAAGGATTACTTTCTAGAGACAGCCTACAGTACTCCGCTCCACCAGCTGAGCTATCAAAGGAAGGTAAGGGAATGCCAAGAATGAGTCAAGACTGCATCAACAATAGCCTTAGGCTTTAATGGGCCTCCATATGTATTGCTTTTCACAACAGCAAAACAGTATCCAAAAAAAGGCACAAAGCTAACTTTCCTGCAAAATTGGGTTTTGGTTACAAAACTGCCAGTTTTCTGCCAAATAGTTCACAGCTCTTGTAAGACTGCTGCTGGTGGTAGCATTAAGGTTGGAGTTCCTGTCATGACCCATATGAAATCTGTCTACGTCTTGACAAAGAAATTTGCCCACTCTTGGTAACCTTGCCACATTTCCTATGCTGAACTAAGAGAAGAGGGAAAACTCTCCTCCATATAATTCCCCACAACAGTTCTCCAGCCAAACCCAATAACAAATTAGCAAACAAATCAGTTAACCCACTCCCTGACAGCTTCCACAGTTAATGTAGAGGAACAGAAGAAAAGGAGAGAAAGTAATAACCATTGAGGTTTTAATTTAAATCCCACCAAATCTCACGGTGCATGTAAGACCCCCCCATGCACAGACAAGGTTGCAATGTCTGGCATTGCAACCAGTGGCCTCCCCAGCCCCTGGGCCTGGAAGGCTGAATCCTTTGTGAATCATCTGTATGAATGCTGCAGCTCACAGCTGTGGCAATTGAAGGCAAACTATACTCTTTTTGAATTACAGTGATTCACGAGCATTTGTCTGTCTGAGTAGCAGGGTGGGGCAGAAAGCTGTGAGCAGACACCCTGTTTGCTGAAACCATGTCATCCTACTTGTGATGGGAGTGTGTGCAGCAGTGTTACCTCAGTGCCCTAAAGCACATTCATCCTTAACCCATGCTTACCTTCACCTCCTCCTTGTGACTTAACCCCAGATGCTGGGCTGTTGCATCAAGCATGAAGCCAGCAGGTTGAGGGAAGTGATGATCCCTCCATATTCAGTGCTTATGAGCTTGAATTAGGACTGCTGTGGCCCACCTTGGCTCCTTGGTACAGGACAGGCATGAACATTGTGGAGTGAGTTCAGTAGAGGGCCACCAAGACGATGAGGGGGCTGGAGCACAGGGTAGAGGAGGCAATGCAGAGAGAGCTGAGCTTGTTCAGCCTGAAAAAGAGATGCATGGAGGGCGATCGTGCTGCAGGGTGCAACTACCAAATGGGAGAGTATGGGGAAGGCAAGGCCAGGCTCTGCTTGGAGGTGCACAGTGAGAGGACAGGAGGTGACAGGCACAAGCTGTTGCCAGAGAAATCTTGTTGAGATATAAGGGGAGAAAAATACCATGACAGTAAAAATTTTCACCATTGCAAAGGTTGTACAGAGGGTGGAATCTCCAGAGCTTGACTGGACACAGCCCTGAGCAATGTGACCTAACTCTAAAGCCTATCTTGTCTGGAGCAAGAGGTTGGACCGGATGATCTTCAGAGGTCTTTAGTAAACATACACAACAGTGACCTCCATGCCAGGAGGGTGACTTCACAAAGCAGATGAACTCACAGCAGAATTATCACCACATACATCTCTGTTCAGAAAATACAGTTCTTTGACCTACACTAAAACTCAGACACACTCATTTTATTTCTTTTCATAATAACAGACATCTTAATACTCCTCTACTGCTAAAAGCAGCACAGATCTTGAAAGAAACTCAATAACATATCTCCCTTTTTACTTACCTACAAGATACTGTTGCAGCTTCTCAGAGGCCTAATTCTGGGACTTTTGATGTGTCCTGACAGTAACCCACCACCAACAGATCAGCTGATACTGTAAAGAAAAGCATATGGTGGGGAGAAACAGAACTGTTGTATGCCTGTCAGGGCAATATCTGCACTCTCTGGGGTCAGATGGTCTAGGTGGAAAGAGGACCCATATGCAAGAATGTGGGGTTAATCTTGTACTGTAGAAAGAATGGCACAACAGATAACAAGGACCCAAGTTCTTAAATCAGAGCAGATAGCCTAGCCCCAGGGAACTAAACTTTTCCAATTTGCAATCCCCACAGCACTTTTCAGGGGCACTTCAAGCTCCTTTCAAGCCAATTTAAGCCCATTGTCATGAGTCTGCCTTATCTGAGTTACCTTTCACAGACTCCTTAAAAATAATTTGCTAGTCTCACCCATCCATTCAAGGACCCCAAAATTGAAAATTACTGCTCTACCCAGTTTAAGTCGTCTGCACTGTCATCTGATCCAGTGCTGAGGTAACAAATACAGACTTTAGGGCAAGTGTCACCATCTCTTTGCTGTCAGAAGTTGTTACTGGTGAAGATAACCCTAAACAATTTGTACTTTCCTGTAAGAAATCAGTACCAGTTTAAGTCAAGATAAAAATTCAAATGGATCAGATAAAAAGCGGATGCTGCTACTATCTATGCATGAACAAATGGATGCAGAAACCACAGTGTTGCCTTGACAATAAAAAGCATTGGAGATCTCCTTTTGTGGAACTTGCTAGCAGTGATGTATGGGTGATTTGTGAAAGATATTCTCCTAAACTACAAATGTACCCTCCAGGGCAGCTTTTCAAAGTAGATATTCCTAGGAAAAATTAATTAATTTTTTTTCTTCTTTTTTTTTTTGAACTTGGTAAGCTTTGAATGCTTAACAGAATTAAATTTTGGCATGGAGTTCATGAAAGATCTCTGATTATTTTGATTCTTTTAACTGATTAAATGAAGATACCAAGCTTTGAGAGCCATGTGACTGGAGCCCTGAGCTATATAAAGGGAACAGCTCACCTGTTTCATGTGGTGTAGAATAAGATGAAAGGAAAGGATGTAGCTTGAAAGCAGGATGGAGAACAGCCAGAGGTAAAGCTACTAATAGCCGCACTGTATAATTACACTTGGTAATGCTATGTGTTTTGTCAAGCTCAGATTAGCATATGACGGTCTCCAGTGTTTTGTATACTTACAGGCTGACTTTCTAACGTGGCTTTAAATGGTTTAAAGGTTTTTGGGTTTGATTTGGTTTTCGGGGTTTTTTTTCCCCAGTGAAAAGCTTTTAAAGTTTTGGTAGAATCTGAGGGACTTGCAGGAATTGTTTTCTCTTCTGTTGAGGTGGAAGTACACACATACTCTGAGTAAGAGCATTAGAGTGGACTCGCAATAAATTTGTGAAATCTTCATGTTCACTTTTTTTCTGCCCAGTGTGTTACACACCACTGGTTGACTGCTGTGGTTTCTGCACCACCAGCTAGTGATGATATCGCTCAGGATATCTCCGTTTGGCAGCTTTGTGTGATACCCCTGCAAGAGAGGAGGAGGTTTTCTTAAAGACTGCTACTCACAACAACCTAATTTAGAGTCTGAGGCATCAGGGAAACAATCATCTCCCTCTCGTCTACCTGTTAAAATTCAAGATAGAAATCTCTTTGTGCCAGGGACTATCTTTGTACTTAAAGGCTGAATAGCAGCTGGCACAACAGATTCTGCCCCTGTCTGATGCCCCCAGGTTCTGTTGTGATGTAAATAATATGTACGACTCCTTGAGCCAGCTTCAGAGTCAATTCTAATAATAAGTCAGTGTGAATGAATGCCAAGGGGCAGGAAGGTGGGAATGAAGAAAGCAAAGAACTGGGCGACTACATGAAGGTTTCATATAAAGGAAGTTTCGATAGCATTGCCACAGTGTGGGCTGTATTTCAGGAAACACAGAGTTTATAGGACATCACTACAGCTATCAGTTTTCGTTGTGCTCAGAGAATCCATTTAATACCTCTAATGCTGCTCTGTTACCAGTAAGAGACATCTAGAGAAAAGTATCCTCTGGGTATGCAAAACCTAAGCTGTATATGCTTATCATATTATCATAAAGCTGAATTTTGCTTTATAACAACCTTATAGGTCTAAGGTGGCTTTTAATTAAAAAAAATATTACCTTTACAGGTAAATTATTTCAATTCAGTTTTCTTCCTATGTACGACCAGTTCCCTAAGCAATTAAGGCACAAAAGCTGAAGTCCCATGGCCGTGCCCAGGTATCAGATTCAGATTGTGCAAGGCTCTTTAAGGCAATAGTTTAGCAACAGCAGCCAGTAGCGATTATACAAGTGCCTGAGAGCTCTCCCCATCAGCGGGCATGGGAAGAAGTACCTTCCATGAAGTTGTCAACTGTTCAGCCATGTTAAATCAAACTACAAAATGCAACGGAGTAGCATTCCTGTCTTCTCTCCCACAAAGAGTTCCAAGTCTTGCCCTTCTGCTGGTGAAAGACAATAACGTGTGAGCTCTTTGATGATGATCAGCCCAGAAAGTTTCGATAATTGGGTGGCAATTAACCACAGTTGGGACATAACATTATTCAGATACATATAATAGACTAGCTCCTAGCTGCTGCAAATTGTAAGCTAACCGAAAGCCTGACCCCTATCTAAATTAGCTTAGTTTACATCCAACCAGTACCACTTTCGTTTGTTTGTTTAAGCTGGTTTGTCCCTCTGTGTGTACTTATTGCTTGGCAATAGCAGTTGTAAAGGCTGTGGTCTCACTGGAGGCTTCAGTGTCAGCAAAACCCTGCATTATCTGAGGGAGGGCAGTAGCGCAGAGGACAAAAGCAGCACTATGTGGGACACAGGAGAGCCCTCCACCTCCTGCGACTGCTTCCCTTCAGGTTGCAGCACTCCCACCCAGCCACTTCCCTTGCCTTGCTCATCAGGCCTCTCAAACTATAAAAGCCCTAATGAAAATGAAACATGCATGTCATATACAACAAGGAAAGGCTCAATTGCTGGAGAAAAAAAAGTGTGAAATTACAGTATCAGTGTGAGAGGGAGAGATATGAGCCCTCATTCCCTGGGAGAGAATTTGAAAGTGCATAATTTTCTCCATTCACAAGTGGCATTTAAGGGGCAGCTTTTGGAAGCTGAGAGGAAAACCGAGAAGAAAAACAGCACTTACAAGTGGAGGGAATATTTCTGCCCTAAATATTTAGGACTCTTTTTTGATACAGGAGCTTGGTTTAGCACTGGGAGATGTGCATGCACAGACCTGATGAACTTGGTGTGGTTCCTAATGTGTTCTTCTACCCACAGCTGATGTTTTATCTAGTCTTTCTGAAGACCCAACAGCAAATCCTTTAGGGGTCATTAAAAAAAAAAAAAAGACTGGGATACAACTCTTTGGCTGGTTTTCCTCTTCCACTTAGAAGTCCTGGGTAAGGAGGAGACTTGCCTGTGTCAGGTCTGGCTGTGGTAGGGGATACTTGTCTCTTACACTCATGAAAATCTAATTTATTTTTAAAGAGCACTTTAATATAGCATAACAATATTACCACACATCTTGCTCAAGCAAAGAATTTTTCCAATCTATATTCAGTGCCAGACAGAGTGACTATAAAATGAGTTACTGTACCTTAAATTTCTGCCTTGGCTATAGTGGCAGGAAGCTAATTAGACAAACTCTGACCATGTCTTCTTGATCCAAATCCACATTACTTGGATATATAAGAATTACCAGCTGCATGAGAGCTCACGTTTCTGGAGGGAGTTGGACTTAAAGGATGGAATAACAGGTAAAGGAGTGCAGAATGATGGCCACTGTGGGGCCCAAACCAGTCAAGCAGCAGCATTTAAACTCTTCCAGCTAAAATTTAACACCTCACACTGCAGCCAAAATATGTTAGAAGCATGTCTGAGGCATGAATGCTGGCTCAGATCACATGTAAAACTAAGCTCTAAACACAGGTTGGCTTTTCCAGGTTATTCTTAAATTCCAGAAACCATCGTATTGGAGCCAATTGCACATACTAATCCTGATGGAGCAGACCATACATTTCATAGCTCATGAGGCTATTGACCTTCTCAGCTCTAGCAAACTTTGCTGGGCCTACTGGGGCTCAGCAGGCCAGGAAACAGTGGTTTCAAACCTAGTCTTCACTTCAGCCATCAGAAGCAAAATCCTTTGGTCAGGCATGAGTGTTTCCTGATGCCTCTTTTGCAAGCATCGGAGTTTCTGGGAATTTATTCTTGGGAACTACTGTCATCTTATTAAAAAAAAATCATCCATTCTGTTCTCACTTCCTTACAAGGAGTTGGGCTCCAAACTGTGGCCAGATAGCATATGGTCCTCTTTTTTGATATTCCTAGCTCTACATAGTCAGACCCAATATTTCAGATGTCACCAAGTATCAAACAGGAAGAAGGGCAGGGTTAGTATCAAATTTAGTCACAGGTCAAAAGATCCTTTCTGGAAGGAATGAGCAAATCTCAAAAGGTAAGAAAAAACACCCAAAGAAATGGCTACATCCCAATAAAGTTGCACAATCCTTCCTTTTTCTTATGTTAGGCTCAGATACAGCACTCAGAAAAGAGCTGGGCCAAGGGATCTGATTGCTGCTATTTTGTGCTTATTATTTGTAATGCTGGGACTCCAAATGGGGATTGGTGTCCCATGGAACTAGGCACTATAAAAGCAAACACCACAAAGACAGTTCCCTGCCCCTGAGAGCTAATCTTTGGCCATTTCCCTGAAGCATCCGGGGTTACAGCAGGGCATAAGGAAGTGTATTAGGGTGTAATGCATGGACTGAATTTAATCTTATTTCTGTAACCCTTGTCCTTCCTTAACCTATTGCCCCATTTCTGTTTGTTAACCTAACTCATCAACTCAGTCTAAATTTAATTTGTGAGCTTCTTGGACAAAAGTCTTCATGTCTTTTCATTTGTTATGATTGTTGTGGGTTGGTTTTGTTCCTTTTGCATGGTTTTGAGCCACAAAAATTAATATACATTAATGAAAACATGAAAGAAAATTACTTCCTTCCCTCTCTAATAAAGAAATGGATCTTTAAATGTGCATCTCTAAAATGTTATGATTTTGTATCTCTATAGAGCCTAATGTAAGCCTGTGGATCAATGAGCAACACAACTGGTATAGCAATATAAAAAAGAAGTCTGGTCAACATGTATATATGCACTGAGTACTTCTCCAGATGATATGCAGACAAAGGAGATATATCTGCAAAATAATTCCTACTGGTTAAATAATAAAAAAAAAAGCTGCTGGTATACTGCATTGTGATTGATAAAGTGGATTTGCAGGTCCCCATAAAGATAAAGGAATATGACAGAGCCGAGGCAATACAATCTCAGCATCTCCAAGACCTGGAATAAAATATATTCTCCCACCTCTACAGTCATTCCTCCCAAGACAGCCTCATGCCTGCAGCATCCTTTTCCCCTGCCTGCAGCCGCAACAGCTTCAGTTCTATCAAGGAACTATTTCTTGGGAAAGGAGGGTGTTGGCGCATGGGCTGTTTCTAACTTTTCCTAGGAAGAAGGGACTGCTTGAAGAGAAGAAGCTCCAAAGCAATAGTTGCAGCTGTGCAGTAGGCTCCAACAGCTCTGCCACCATCCGTCTATCCAGAATCTTACATAACTTACTCGTGCTCTAGAAGAGGGAAAAAAGAGGCATTTATTTAAAAGGCTTTACTGAAGAACTATAAACAATACGTTGCGTTGGTTTACACAGACAGAGTAGCGAGGAGGCTACAGACAGCGTAATGGTGCAATTCCGTTTCCCCTCCAGGCCACGCGTATCTACCGATTAACGTCTTTAAGTACAGCGACTCTTGCTGCTGGCGGAGTGCGTGACAGAGTCTCCAAAGAAACGAAGGATTCCCTCAAATATCACTCTGCTCCTTTTCACAAGCAGCACAGAAAGGAGGGGATCAAAGCTTTTGAAGGCGTATCTGCAAGCGAGCGAACGAGTGCGAACTTTGTGCGCGCTGCCCTCCCCGGCCCGGAGCACCGCACGCGTGGGGAGGCACGGGGTGGGGGGAGCCCCTTCACAGCTCCACAGTCAAGGCTGCGAGCTATGTGGATTAGATGAGGAATTTCAAGTGGAAGCCATCCGTATGTGTGTGCGCGCCTGCGTGAAGTTGACCTGCGTTTGGAGAAAACCAATGACTTCTCATAGTACCTCAGCAAGGTCCAATTGTAAAAGGGTATTAGTAAATCTCGTTTTTCCTGCCACTGCCAACTTAAATGGGATCAGACTTTTTTCTGATCTGAAAACAGAGAATCAGGAAATACCCATGACAGCAACAGTATGAATAAATTGGCAAAATAAGCTATAAATAGCTTTGATGTTAAACAAAAATAAAACAAAAAAAGATCGTATTGCAGCCATTTTAAGATTTCAGCTTCCTCCATTACCCCTGCCACTAAGCAGGCTTCCTCGACATGTGACAAGAAGAATTCAGAGGGACGCTTGCCAAGTGTTTTCTGACCCAAATCCTAGAGGTATCCTCCATCTGCAGCAACAGACAGCTTGCTGTGGTCTGTCATTACCTTCTGTTTGGTTTTCAACACCAGCTACCCTAGTTAATGCAAGAAGATGCAACCACCGAAGACAACGAACAGACAAACGTTAGCAACATTTCTGCGAAGCTTTGAGGAAGACTTCTCTAACCTTGAATAGGCCTGAATGCAGGACAATAATGACTGAGGCATGCATATGCAAGTGCACTGTTTTAGCAAACTCAGCTATTGGGAAACAGCTATATAAAGCCTGGTGAAGAGGATTTAAGGACAAGAAATGAAGGGCAGAGCTAACCATTCAGTCATTCAGTTTTTGTCACAGCATCACACCTACCTACTCGGCCTCTATCTGCAGGCAATAAATTTCATAATCTGGAAGAGTCAGGCAGTCAGAAATACATTTTCCCATAGGACTGAGACACAGCTCCACATCCACGAAGTTCTTCTATGTAAATGTTTGCATGCGGCCCTTCACATCTAAGTTTGTAGCAATGCATGGTATTTAGCCAAATGCCATTTCCCTAGAGGGCAGCATATTTTTGTTCTTATAATTTTACATGGAAATTAAAACGAACATATTTTAACATGGGAAAAGAAAACACTTTTCCCCCCAGCTAGGCACTGCTGCATCACTGTGCTGGTGATGATGGTGGTGGCCTGCATATTCAGAAACAATTCAGATGTAACAAACGCCCATTTACCTACCACTTAAACATGCAGTACTTAAAATGCTTGTCTTTGATAAACCATTCTCCCCTTTGAGGATTCATTAAGCCCAACATGAATAAAGCCTAAAAAGCTACTTAAGGCTTTTGGAGAATTCTTTGGATTTCCAGCTTCACATTGCAGTTACTGCGATGTTTGCATTAAGATGCTTGTCTGAGTTCTGCCCTGCAGGATTCGGAAAAAGAAAAATGTTCCTTTTGTAGTGAACACAACCGGCAGGTATTTAGCTACTTTTTGTGTATTATGACAGTACCATCTGGCATTCATCTGCCGGGTACCTCAGGAGAATGTCCCCTTCCTACTTGCCTGTATGATGCCGGCCAAAATGACAGAGTACACCAAAGGTTAAACTTCCTGTAATATGGTCTCTTGGCTTATCTGGAGTAAGACAATAGTTCCTTTATATTCTTAACTTTGCATTTCACATGTTCTCCTGCCTGCCTGGAAAACAGGGTTGTAAGAGATTCTTATGGGTCAGACAACTCCTAATGCGAACCCAGGGATAATCCTAACAAATTTGGTAATAACAATCTATAAGGCCAGTTGGCCCTGCACATACAGAAGGAAATGTAATATTGAAATGGAAACTTGCCCAGTTAGGTTTGTTCTGTTCCACTGAAGAGCTTTGTACAGTGGAAGCATAAACAAACCACTGCTCTTAGAAGTCATGGTTCACCTGCTGACTCAAACACTCATGTCTGTCAGCCAGCATGAGAGAGGCCAAGGGGACTATCTGTTTGGGTTTCTCTTTTGCTCTCAGCCTAATTTATCTTGTCACTTCCGAGATCTCCATTCCGTTCTTGAAAGGACTATAAAGGAAGTTTGGCTTAGCCATGCCTTCCAAATATTTGATTATTTTTAAGCAAACAAACATGAACTTAGCATGGACCAGTTCAGATTGACTAGTTCAGCTCCTGAGTAATGTCTTAAAGCTATTTTCACCCTAGCCACTTCGTCAAAAGGCAATTCCTTCACCCCTTTCAGCATATATACTTTAATACTCCCAACCTGCTTCTTGCAAACAGCCTTTTCAAGAGAAACAAGCCAGTCTTGAGCAATTAAGACCTATAGATCTCCCTTCACTTCCTTCAAAGCCATTGCGGAGGTGCAGCTGAAAACCATTAAATTCAATTGAGCCCAAATGGCCCATAAGTCATATGGAAACTTCCTCTGGGCTTTTAACAAAGAACCTTGCTTTAAATTCCAAATTACAAACAAATTCAGTGTGTTCAGCATTCACATAAAAATATAAGAAAACGTAAAGAGGAAAAGCTGCATCAAATCACAGGGAGCATTATAAGAAAGTACAACCAGTTACTCTTGTTCTGAAGTTACATTCTTCAGTTAGAAAAGTCATTTTAATTCATGGAAATATTTTCTTTACTCTGGACTGGACGTATGGTTTATTCAGCGTATGAGAAAGTAAAACTGGGGGCATTCACAACCCCATTCTGTCCTCTGACTTTTCTTAACAATAGGTAAAAATAATATATATTCACACATATACACATAATATGATGTGTATATATGTATAATTATATTTTATCACATATAGCTACCAGACTAGTCTAAGGCTCATATATAATAAGTAGATAATAAACATTTATAGACTATATATACTCAACTTTAAGTTGCTTTATTGTGAGTCAGGTTTTTATCAAGTTGACAAATTTATTAATTTGGCTTTATATTGAAACTCTTGATATGCCTAAGATTAGGGGTCAATATATGTGCTGCAGGATCATAAGTCAGCTAAACACTGAAAAGATCCAGGCAGATAGTGAACTTGAAAATTATACAGCAAAATTGTTCCATAATACATCTTTATTCAGACCCCCATGGGACTTGCATGCTGTAAAAGCCTTAAAAAAGCCTCTACTTGAGGGTTAATTTCACCCTAAGGGCTCTGAGGATAACTGGAGGCCCAGATCTTTATGACTTCATATCAATTAATGTTTTTTACATTCTTTTTAACAAGAACTTGATGAAAAATATCCTGCTCTACCTATTCTATTTGGCACTCAAGTTACAAGTCATTAGAAGTATCTGAATCAGTTTTAAAAGTGCTGTGGAGTGATATTTTCTAAAGGTAATGGGTCTGAGAAAGCAGACACACCCCTTCCCGAGGCACGTGAAACTGAAACAAAAAGCAGTGGCTTTTGCTTTCATGGCTAATCAGGACCGTGCTGATCATTGCTCCAAGACGTAAGGGCTTGGCGGTTGATTCCCGTGCAGATCCAGTGCCTTTGCCATGGTGGGGCAAGACTCCTCAGACATAGAAGGAGGAGGGTACCACTGTCTGATAACGGACTTTGCGCCATCGCGGTAGGTCCATCAGGGTGCTGCGGCACTGGCCCACAGGGACTGACGCACAGACTTTGCCTCCTTCTCATGTCCCTGTGGCAAATGCAGCAAATCCTTTCAGCTGGCTTTGTACAAACCTATTGTCAAAGGCAGTTTAGATTATTACAATTAAACAGGCAGCTCTGTTTCTCCCCTCCCTACTCCTCCTCCTCTCCCTCCTCCAGCCCCTTCTTCTAACTATGTGCTCTTGCTGCTCCCTCAGTGACAGCCCAGCACCACTTCAACTCACTGAACAGGCAGAAAGAACAACTCGGCAAAAGCAAAGACTTTAACAGAGCCTCATACAACAAGTAAGAAGGATGACACCGCAAAGAAGGTGGGACTGTGAAGCCAGGAGCAGAAAAAGGAGAAGCAGGACTGAATTGTGGCAACAGGGAGCAATCTGCTTCATGGAACCACATCTGAAAGGCATCAGGTTTCTTAAATTAGCAAAAGGACAGAACAGATGAAATGTGCTACCCTGCATGTAAGAAAAAAAAAAGGAAAAAAAAGGAAAATAGTTCAGCATGGTGTATTTTTATATACATAATACACTGTGCATAGTACATTATATATTTTATATATGTAGCAGCTTGACTCTCACCCCACCCCTTTCTCAACATCTCTAGTAATTCATTGGTATTTAGATGTCAATCCTGGGACAGTGATAACAGAAACCACAGAACTTCTAGGACGGTTACTGAGGTCTGGGTATATTAAACAGACAACAAATTTCACAGCAATGTATGAAGTAACACTTATTGGGAAAGTTTTAGGGGTGGCAGGGGGTTGGGAGGGGGAACAACAGAAAACCTAGAAAGGAAAAAGGATGCTGAAATACCTGTTTGGAAGAAGTATGTTCTCTGGTTTATGTTTTTAGAATTGTCTCGAATTGCAGCCTCCACAGGAGCACTGTAAACCTGAAGAAGTGTGGACAGGACATGTTGAATTTCAGGTAAGAGAAATAGGTAAGGGAGAAGGAGAGGGGGCTCACACACTTGCTGATGATTCTCCGCTTCTAAGCAATAGCAAATTAAGACTGCTTGAGAATCCAAGCATGCTGAAATCACCTCTTCTGGTGAATAAAGTTTACTAAGGACAAATTCCTCCCCGTAGCTAAAATGCTACCCTAAGCTTCACTACCCTGAAAATGGCAAGAATTAAAGTAGTAATAAAATCTCCCACAAAACACAAGCCAATATTCTAGCCACATGGAATAGTCTAGTATAATTCAGTTGATGTTTAAGACAAAAGATGGGAAATCTCCGGGTGAGTCTGCAGTGTTAAACACACCAACAACACCAAATGCAGAGATGCCTGTAGAGATAGCACATTCCCATCTCAAGCCCAGCTCTGACCCAGTTTGTCTTGGGCTGATCTAAATACAGAAACACACTGGCACCTGTCACTATCAGGATACTTTTGTTTACAAGCTAATTTATGAGTGCTTTTCAAAACACTAATTTAATTTTTTTTCCTGAGCAAAACCCATAACTTCTAATTTGAAAGGGGATTTTAAAATGGTTGTGATTCATGGGCATTTATGGATGTTTCCCAGGGAGTTTCAAAAGCCTGAACTTTCTTCCCACAACTCCCAGGAAATCCAGTTAAAAGACTCCCACAGGTCGTTACTCCATTGGGTTTGGACAGGCAGTGTTGAACAGTCACCTGGCAGTCTCCACCGAAAGCTATTTCCCAATGTGGATGCAACCAGCATTAACTTGGACAACAGTTATGTCTAATTTCCATTTCTGTATGTTGCTAATTTATAGAGAAACAGGATAGGACCGGAGGCCAATGGAACAAACTGGGGGTGCAGAGAGGATGCTCTCTTGAACATTAGGAAATTTCTTAAGCCAAAAGCACATTGAGGACACCATTATTTTTAACCTAAGAACTGTTTTGCATTAATCCTGATTTAGCCACTGAGATTTTCAGCTCCAACTGGTTACAGTAACTAATGCACTGGAAAGCCCTGGGTGAGGCTTTCTCACTCATCCCCTTCACACAATACTCACTTCCAAAAGCTCTTTAAATGTCAGTCCTTGCGCGATGGCTTTTATACACCAGAGCCAGTTGCCTTGCACAGTTTGAAGGGAGACCTTCTCTGTTTCTTTCCAGCTTCTTTTCTATTCCCCCTGAATGGTGGCTTCAGTGATAAATCTGAAAAAAATCCACCCTAGCTTGTTATTCCAACAATATTTAATTTTGACAGCATATTCAGTATGCTTCATGAAATATGCAACCCTGTGACTAATGAGGTATTTGCACATAAGGGCCATATACAGTAAATTGCAGGGCAATAAAAGTAAAGGAAAACCATGAACTGATCAGCCAGCTGTTAAAATGATGCAAAGTGTGCCTTATTAAATGTGTTGTGTTATATCCAGATGCTGACTAGAACTCAGCCCTGGCCCCCTCAGTAAAGCTTCACCTTAAAAAAACTATAGGTTTCCCTTTCTGTTATTACTCATTAGCTTCCTGCTTTTCAAATACTGATGGAAAGTTCACTTCTCTACAGTCTCCCTCCTTCCCACTCATCATGTAAAGGGAGCACTATTTTGAATTCATGCATGAGATTGAGTCTGCTCCAGTGCTAAGCATCCTATCAGCATATGACCAAATAGCAAAGCTGACATTTTTGCCATGATTATCCACGAAAAGTGTTTCCTACCTCTGATTTACAAGAGCCCTATTCATGAGAAATGATTAATAGCTCACTAGCACTGCCAAAAAGCACATAAATCTAGACATCCTCTATGCTCCTGACATGCCACTCATCTTGTAGATATATTCAGATCTCTCTCTTCCTCTCTCCGGCTTATCTGTGTCTGATCCCCAATGGGCACACGCTCATGCTGATTAGGCAATACAGTTGCTGACTGGGACAATTTTAGGCTTATATTACTGATGGCACCCAATTACAGGCTGCAGAAAGTAGTGTCCTTCCTGGCTTGTACTAGACAAGCATGATTAAGTGTTAAATGCCTTCTAAATTAACTGGCAGTATCACCCATGTGTCTGTTACAACTTATCAGGGTAAGAAACCAGGTTCATTGCCAAGTTTTCTCTGTTCACAGTTAGTCTCCCAGGCTGTAGAGTAATAGAGCCGACAAGAAGGCAGGCTGCACACAAGCATACACCTGACTCAGCTGATGCTTAACTTATTCAACAAGGTTTCATACACTTGGCATTCAACACGCCTGTAAGTGCCCCACTCAGATGTGATAGATTTAAACAAGCACCGTCTGAACCAGGGCCCATAATATCATTCTCCATCCCCTCACCACCCCACTCCCCCCGCCTAATGAAAGCTATTTCACAGTTCTTGAGCATCCTTCTTCTGAAGATCCTAGAGTGTTTTGCAATTATTAAAAAACAGATCATACCATGTCTACCCATTTAATTTCATAATTTCAATGGGGCTGCTAGCACAGCAAGACACACAAACACAAAAAAAAAGTAGCTCGTTGTGCCTAGTACGTGAAGAGAATATCAAGATTGCAGTGCTTTCCCTATATGTATCCACTATAACAGAAGCCTTTAATTGTATGATCATGTTCTACTTTACAAATAATACAGGGTACAACATGCCTTTTCCTCACCGATTTTGATGCAGACGGGTTACAGCTTGCCACTGGTTTTTATTTCTGTATTCATGATGTTCCCTGTTGTTGCAATACAGTGCATTTTTAATTTGAGATACTAGCATCACACCTCAGATTCATGCACAGCTCTCACAGACATCTCTGTAACCCTCAGCTATTATTCCAGATATAATTTTAAAAAATCAGTATTATTAACAATAAAATAATTATAAAAGAACACTGTTTTCTCTAGGTGTGTTTTGATAAGATTATTGGCACTCATGTTCTGCTCAGTATTTTTCGTTCTTAATTTCCCCATGAGTAGTTACAGGTCCAAGCTTACAAGCAGCTCTCATTTTTTGAGTGCATCTACTCTGAATTTTGCCGGATCATACATTTTCAACAGATCCTGTTTGCAGCTGAGTCATTGGGCTTTAGTACTGCACAAACTACTTCTCAAGTAAATACCTGGAAAGAATTGAGAAGTAGAAAGCACAAGAAAGGAATGTGAAGGGATGTCTTGTCTACTTAGACAGTCTTTAGAAGTGTAAATGCTGCTCCATTCTCCATATACTTCATCTTCAAGCTGTCTGGTTATTTTCCTTAGTAATAAACATGGTTCCTTAAAGCAGTGCCGAACTGTTTCTTTAAAGAATGAAGAGAGGCCTCTATAATTTTCGTTTCTGTGCCAAGGATAATAAAGTTATTGGTGTTGCTTCTCTGGCCATTGCATCTCAAATTCTTTCAGAAGCAGAGTATTTCATCACTTGAAATCAGGTTTGCTATGACCTGGTGTCAGATATGTATCCTTCCCAGCTGTACATGCAGCACTAGGCATGGGCTACATCCTTGAGAATGAAGCAGCTGATGATATGGACAGGTGTTCATTGCAGCTGTATTGTATGCAATGCTGTTTGCAAAGTATATAACCACACAAAGTAAAAAAAATCAAACAACAACAGCCATTTTCATTGCTCAGCATGCCCAAGCCTCCCTGGCCAGTGAGTCATAAGACCCTAAGGGTCTTGACACTCTCCACTTACTCTTAAGCCATGCTTGCAGCTTCTTACCTGACATATTTCTTCTGCTGCTTTTGGAACAGGTCTCTCAGACTGAGCAGCCAAATTCTGCTCAGCCTTTGCTTTGCTTGATTATTGCCTTCCTACAAGCAGCTAAAACATGTTTTATCATTTAGCCTGAAGGAAAACTGTTTAGCACATTTAACATCTTTACCCAGAACTGAGACTTCCTATAGATGTAAGAACCATCTGATGGCAGCCACTTACACCTTCCAGTATAAAAAATAATTCTCTAAAAGAAAAGCTACATGCAAAGTAAATAGAGAATTCTTCTACAAAACAACACAACTTGCTGCCCCAAGTGCAAAAGGAGATGCTTTAAAAACAGTAAGTTACAAATAGTGAAGAGTATTTTTCACTCTCATTTCTGTGATGGGTGCAAAGAAGAGCAGTTAGGACAAGCTGTTAATTTTATCATCTTCCAAATGGCAGAATCAAAGCAAATGGAAACTGTGATGAAAACCCTATCTACTGGGTATCTATCTACCCACCTCTCAGCTTTTCAGACAATACAAGATTGTCTTGTTCTTTACAACTGTGCTGAATAACCTAGAATTGGATAGATCATGGACAAGCAGACCCAGCCTAAAAAACTTTCCACGTATTTTTATCCATCCATATCTTTTCTTAGCCAGCTGTTTCACTGGAACAACACACCAACTTCTCTGATGTAACACCCCTTAGTAGTGCACATAGGAAACATTATCTGTCAGGGTTGGCTGAGATCTCTCCACAGCTCATCTTCACTAAGTTTCATAATTATATGACTGAGCATCAGAGATCCTCACTCAGCAGTTCCATGGGAGTTTTCTTGGTAGACACCATTTATCATACTTCTTTTACTCTCATTCTTATTTCACCATTTGCAGTATTCAGAATAGTTTTCAGATACCTTTTTTTCCACAAGAGATGTTACTTGTTGCTTTAGAGACTCATATTGGAAGCAGAGCAGAGAGAAATAAATGACATTTGGGGTATTTCATTACAGCTATAATCTCAAAAGCAGGAGGAAAAGAGAGAGAAGTTTAAAACAACTTTTGTTCTTCTTGTTCACAAAAAACATACTGTCAAATTACATATTTGTGTTCTGGCAGTAGACAATATATTTACAAGAGCTCTTCTGCCTGTCTTTGTATAATAAAATGCTCTTACTCAAGGTTCAGGCTATGATAAGAATTGTTCAATGCAGACTTATTCTATGGTTAACAAATGCACGATTTAACCAAGGAATGCCCAGAAGTAAGTGTAGAAATCAACACTCAACTTGACCTTATCTGTCTTTGGCAGGTGCTGTATTTTACAGACACAAATATGGCTAGAACAACTCTCAGGGAAACAAACAAAAAAAAAAAAGAAGGAACTTATTTTCATGGATCATTTACCCTAACTTTCCAAACTCAGATCCTATTTATTTATGAATATAAGTACAAAACAGCATTTGAATTCAAATTAGTGACATAAAGAACCATGATACACTGAACTTTCTTAAGGTATAGTGCATGTTCTGGATGCTGGCTTGGTCATTCTTAAATCTAAAGACCAATCTCTCTATCTGATGTTCACGATCATGATGTGAATAAAGAAATTAATGGATACCAGTACCCAGTAAGACCTGAAGTGTAAGAACCAACTTTCTCTACCACCGCTCATTTTTCAAGACCATGTGTTTAAATCTCAAAGACTTAATGGGAGCAGTGTATACTTTCATCCGTTTGGCATAGTGAAATGAATACCAAATAAACTGTTACATGCTTTGGTAGAATTGTATCATTAAATGTTTTGCACACATAATCTGAATCCTTACACAGCTTGACAAAAAAAAAACAACCAAAAAACAAACGATCAACATAAAAGATTTTTTTCCTAAGCTAAGAAAGTCTTACATAACCTATGATCTATTTTCTCTACTTAAACAAACAAACTGAAAACCCAAATCTTGATCTTTCTGCATAAATTAATCCTAATTAAGCAAGGAAAGTAAAAGTTGGGTGGTTCTGGCACCAGCAGAATCAAAGCACATTCCATTATTTAGCTAATATGAGCAATTTTGTTAAACAAACTATACCTTTGTTCTGTAAATACTGGAAGTTAGGCTTCGGACAGATGTTCTCTGCTGGATACAGACATGCTAGGGGAAGGTTAGAGCCCCAGCTGTTGATCATCACTTCTTTGCAGAGGTTACTGCCCCCTCACATTTGTTGGCAGAGCTTGCTTATAGAAACACTCCCGGAGCCACTTGAAGTTAAAGTGAGTGGCATTGCTATTTAGACAGTTTAAGCTAACTAGCACAGTTGCTGAAAGAGTTCGTGCCTGTCTGTACCTTTAAACTTCCACTGTTCACAAGACTGCAAGTTTTCACAACTTCTTGTCAGGGCAGAAGCTTTTCTCACCTTTTTGTGTAGCACCAGAGATCAAATCCCCAATGTCATGCTTGTATATTTAACCTTAAATGCCTCCTAATTAAACACTGACAATTGTGTTAAATGTGCTAGCTAGCTACAGTCCTGTTTCTTTCTCTGTCTTTCTGCTTTGATTAGCTTTCAAATCACTTTTCCACAAAGTCCATGCTCTTTGAAACAACAATAAAAATCCATGTTATTTCACTGTGTGAGGGCATCCTGCAGACCTATGTGACACATCTAAGGATACACAATCGAAGGATACAGAAAATTTAGCTCTGATGCAGTGATATTGGGAAGCACCAGGCTCTGGGTAGAATACAGTATGTTAGACATGCTGTGATGCTCTAGACAAGCTCCTCACCTTTCTCTACTATTTCCCACCTACAAAATAGTGAAAGTTCTGTAGAGTTCTTTGAAATATGAATGAAAAGTGCTCTGTGTTTGTGCATGATATGTGTTGTTAAGATTATAGATCCACTACTCCTTACCTAGTTAACAACAAAAAAAGCATCATTCAAATATTTCATCAACAGGTAATTAATATTGGTATATGAATAGTTATGAAGTTAGAATAAAGCAAGGTTTATTTTCTCACTCTTCTATAAGTAATACGTATCTATGAGTAAATTCCAGCATATCTCCAATTAAGTGATGCATTGAATTTACAACTGTTTTTCAAGAGATTTTTTCTGGGTTTTATTTCTGGCAGAATATTGATTAAACTGCATAAAATGTCATTCACAGAAGGCTCTTTATGTGATGGTGTTTCTATCCAGGCGAAATTGCTATGTCTAACACCTTTTTCCAAGGAAAAAATATTATTTTGCAGACCAAACAGAAGTTATCCAAGGTTTTAAGAAAAGAATTTTCTGATTCTTCCCTTCAGTGTAGAATTACTTTATTTTCTTGCATTTGTCTACCTCCTCTACCGTTTGAGCTACGGATAACACCACGTAGCAAATAAGCCAATAATCATATTAAAATAACATTACAGATACAAAGTCAATCGCTCAAAACTTACAACCTTACAAGATTTCTCAGACAATTGTGTTTCAGGCCCCTTGGCATACACATTGCATGAAGGACTATGGATGACATGACTGTTTTTTCTGAAAGCCATTTCCTCATTCAGTGAACAGACTAGATGCTAATTATTATATACATAAATGTGCAACTTTTTTGAAATTCTTACTGCTCTCTGTGAAGCATCAGATCTTATTTACCGACCCATACTCAAGACTTGCTATGAAGACAGGCTTATGAATGTGTGTTGATTTTTCTGTCATGCCATCCTTGTACTACTCAAGTGTTTTGCAAGCAAAATTCTGTGAATGGGATGAGCTTCCCCTAATTTCTGCAGATTAAAAGATCATACAATGATTACCTGGAAAATATTAGTTATTAAGTAGCTTCATTTAAATGTCCACAATTAAATAACTTCCCACCACATCCCTTTTATGTTTTAACTGTTCTTGAGTTTGTCTTGTATATGCACTAGAACATTTCTATAGCCTGGACTCTGGAAACATTGGGACACACTGCTTCTACCTCCCAAGTATTGAATTCTTTCTCCAAACCATTGGATATACACTTATTTTTAGGACAAGCAGAAAAGCAACACATTTCTCTTTAACTTGTTCTCAGGGGGGAAAAAAAAAAGCCATTTTTTCTGAAACATTAGATATTCCTCCAGAAGCAGTCTCTTAGTCTGTACATTTTCAGTCCAAATAAAATACATTTGACAAATTCATAAGCCACTGAAAACGGGGTCTTGTGATGAAAAGTGTCAAGCAAGCTTAACTATAGGTGGCATTCACAGCTTCACCTACAATTGATACCTCCTAAAATGAGTCAGCTGGTAATCCAGATGAAGCAGGCAGCCCAACAACTCTCTGCATACCTACACAAAAGACCGAGGCTGTGTTAAGAGGTCTCATTCATTCCTCTGATCATCTGAAACAAACAGGCATCAAATGATTTACACCACGCAATCAGTGTTCACAACCTCAGCAGAGTACCTGAATACAGCACAGAAGCACAAATGAGCACCTAACGCCCCTTCCTGACATTCCTACATACAAACCAGTAAGTTGGTGAATTATTACTGCATAAAGGAAGCCAGAAAGAAAAACTTCACTTGCAAACAAACCAGCTCTAGCTAGCTTGGAAGAAATCTGTGACTTTGACCCAGTCAGTTCTTACCCTGGTGAGTTCACAGCTAGATCTGTCCTGATACAGCCAGCAGTAATTACCAGACATGTCTTCTCATGGTTGACACTATTCCATAAAGGAAAAGACAAGAACGGAAAAGGCCTTGTGCTTAATAAACTTAAGCATGTGTCATTGCAAAGAGCACCTTAGAATGTGACTGACATCTGCATTCCCCTTTGTCTTACTCTGCTAACATTTCTAAAACCAGCTTTTCTCAAGCTTGGTTTTTATGTGTGTTTATGGGCTACATGAGTAAATCATTGCTCTACCACAGCTCATTTACTCAACATACTACAATGTATTGTAGTCCCATAAAGGGCTAAGAAATCCTTGATCATTTGAAACTCTGTAGTATACTATTGCACTTAGCAGAATCACGAAATAATAATAAAATCTGCCGTTAACTGAATAATTATTTTATTCCCCCCCACCCCCGGTGGAAGTGGAAAGAAGCATATAAACAGTTCATCTCTTTCTATATAAATGAAGACTAATACGTTCAACTAACTAGGGGGGCTTCCCCCTTTTTTAAATCAGAAAAATATTTTTAGCACTTATTTATGTTGTCAAGATTGTCTTGACATCTGTTCTTAAAAAAGCACAATAAAAGGCTTACTTTTAACTACAAACACAGATAAAATATGGTAATGCTCTGTTTTATCCTGCTGCAGAACTGCCAAGTAATAAGGATTTGCATGACTAAGCTTCTATTATGCTGACATGCAAAACTGAAGAACAATCATTCTTTCTGGTTTGACAACACTTAGAAGGCGAACACTCCTTCTACTCTCCTCTAGGACATGTTGGGCCCCAGAGAAGATGAACAGCATTACTCAACCAAATAAATTTTTAAATGGACATTTAAATGCTGAGTTCTCTTCAGCAGAGACACTTGGATAGCAAACTTATTACGTGAGCTAAAGGTCACTAGGGGTTTGACTAACACTTGCAAACATAAAATATTTCATTTGACATGTCTCTACAAATGTGTCTCCACCATACCATTCAGAATCCACTTCTTCAAACTTAAATAAAAGTTCAAATAAACTCTGCAAAACTCCTGAATCAATATATTGGACTACAACAATATCAAGCTAAAGGATAAAAATATTAATAAACATTTTCAAACTTAGGTGCTTAAAGTTATTTTCACACCAGTAACTACCATTGGCCAACCTTCCTCTGGGAGCAGCATCTGCAGATCCAATTGACTTGAAGTGACTGTCAGGTACTCAGTTGCCCAGAAGAGTATGATTTATCAGCCTAATTTAAAAATGCTGCCCTCTTTCAGAAAAAAATTTCTCCTTCTTCATGCAGTATCTTCCATTGTACTGCACAGTATATCCCAACTTAGATTTCAACATAGATCACAACAAAATGTAAATAAAATGTAATTCTGGGCTAAGGTTCCCAGGGGTCATGAAGCACCCTTTCCTTTCTAGACACTTAATCCGTACCACAACTTTCAGCATACATACATGTGTGTATCTCCAACCTATATAGAGCATTGAGATACCAAATGCAAAATAACACATATCCTTACCATTTCTAATTAAAAAAAAAAGGGTATACTTTTAAAGATAAAACTGTCAGTTGAAAAATGTTCAGAAACTGGCTAACAGTACAACTATTACGCCATCTCTTACTACAACTATCTCCCAGGCAGGGTGGATAGTTTGTGGAAGTCTGTGAGAAAGAAGCACTTCCAGGTAAAGCATATGATGCCCATGTTTGTAAAGATGCAGAAAGAGAGCTAGGATTCAACACACATCAACCTCAGCCTCCAGCAAGGAATTAAATGGACTTCAGATGGTGAACCCAGCTTAGGCAACAATTTCGATTGTTGACAAAACGATACTGAAAGTTACTGGAATTGTAATTAAAGTGTGGGGGTGGGAGGAAGAGGCCACTGCCACAGCCATAAAACGCATCGCTGGTGTTGTTGCACCTTTGACATCTCATTGTTGCATTCTGGATAAACTTGCATTAATGGTAATCACCAGCAGCCATCTTCAGCTTAGTTTTGTACATAATGAGGCTTAAATGATTGTGTTATCTGCCTGTTTCCATCTGTTTACCTCTTCCCACTCCCTCCCTCTCTCCCAATCTCCCTCACAGAAAACTTTCAGAGCTCTTGGCCAAACCAAATCAGTGATTACTCCGAGGGAGAAGTAGGCAAAGCTCAGCTGCTCCATTTGGCAGCAACCAATTGCCCAGCGAGTACTGGGAACGAACAGCATGTCATTAAAGAGATGGAGAAAGGTCAACGTAGTGCACTGTGAACGGGAAAGGACAAAGGACACCATGCCAACAGAAACCACGTTTTATTAGTCACACTACTCACAGATTGACTTCTTTCCATGGCGATTCTCCCCTATATGGTCTGTTTGCATTTTGCATGTACCCACAGGTAGCACTGATACTGTCAAAGCAGAACAACTTTCATCAGTGCACTGATGAAAAGACAGATTGTTTCCTACCGACCTATCAGAGGTCACCTGGGACAAACGAATGCTGGAGATGACATAAGGAATAGCAAACAAATTTAATAATTACACAGTAAGGAAGTAAGCAAGGAAGTGCAAGTCTTTCTTAAGTAACTATACATGTACATACAAAATTAGGGTAGTTTTCTGCTTACTGTTTTTTTAGCAACTCACCAACTATTATCTTAATGTTGAGAAAAATAATTTCCATTTAAACTTATCAGTAGCTAGCAAGTGTCCTGAGGAAGACACATATGTCCTTCCTCTCTCTTTGTTCCCCTCCAGAACCAGTCTCCTCTAGCAGAGAGTCTTTTGTACTAGGATTTAGGTTGAGAAAGCCACACTCACAATCATAAGAAAATCAGATAAATAAGTATGGAATTAACCCCTGATTTAATTATTTGGCAATATTGTCTTCCTGATTGATGTCTCCTTTGGATTATCTGATGAATGCTGCACTTAACTAACTTTCTTTTGATCCTCCTACTGGGAAATATAGAAAGGATGAGATGGTGGGGGTGGATAATTATGCTTAAAAAGATGACAGTATCTGATCCTCCGTACTAGGAATGCTAAACTCAAGTAGTTCCTTCTCAAGACTCCTACTACAAACCAGAGATGCCACTGTGAAGCTGTTTAGCCAGTTTCAAATTGGTAGATGTTCTCATGTTCTTGCGACACCTGGCATATGGTGAGTGCATTGAGACTTGTAAAAAAACAGTGATTCACTGTTAATCATTCAGAAAACAGCCAGAGATTCATGGTAACTCTGTATTTCTGGAAAAGTACATCTACACCCCAATTTTTATGTTTTATGAGACAGAAACTGCAGGTGTGGTTGAGAACATAATCTATATCATGATCTGTTCTACAAAATTTTGGGGTGTGTACTACACATGGTGAGCTGTGGATATTCAAGAAGTGACCTCACATTTGGGAAGATCATCTGGTTTGAACTGTGCACTTTTCAATGGTGGGCTTAGCATTACACAAGCAGCTTCATCCATTTGTTCAATTGGATCTCTTCTCTTTTTCATTGCAATGGCTGAATTCTGATATCCTAGTTTGACACAATTACTTTTCACAAAACATACACATTTCATGTGTGCCTGTTCCAGGAAAATATTGATTTGCCTTTGCATAAGGAATATTTTAAGTAACTTTTTTATTGAAAACTTGCAGTTTCACTCTCCCACCTGTGACCTTCCATTGTTAAATCTCAGGGTCTGAACTACTCACTTTGATATCTCCAACAGGCCATTTTATGGTGAAAAAAGGCATGTTAATTACTTCTCTTGTTTAAAATGACTGCAGTGCCACTCCAAGCTTAGCAGGAGAGATGTTCAGATTCAGCAGTGACGGCCACTTTTTTCCTGTCTCATCACCTTTGCTTAGCACCAGAAGTGAGCCAAACTGAAGGCCGACCCTGTGAAAGAAGTGGACCTCATAAAAGACACAGAAGAGGTAAGCACAGCACATAGAGAATAGGTGGATCGAGCTGGGGTGGGGGTTAAGCAAGCCTTTGATGAGTGAAAGACGGGAGGGAGTGTGTAATGGGCACTATGGGGTGAAGATGTAAGAAGAGGAAGTATGCATAGCTGTGCAGTGGGAAGCCAAAGTGGATGAAGGATGAGTTGAAATGTCCATTCTTGGAGCTCTTAAGCAGAGAACCTGCCCTGTGCTAACCATTAAGTGACATGGACCAGTCCTCCAGGCTTGTGGCTGTCCCCTCTGTCCTACAAAAGGATAGCATTTCAGCATCAATTTATCAGTGCAGAGAAGGCTGGAAATGGAACAGCTACCAGGCTGCCCTTGGGAGCAAATGCAATAGCACCTGGGGCTCTCTGTAGGAGATACCACCCCTGCTCTGGGAAAAGAATTAACTCCTAAGAGACTGCATGTCCACATACAGCAGGTACAAAATGTGGAGCTAAGCATTATGTAGTCTTGGATCAGGATGGGTAAGCCCTCGTGAATTCTGGGCAAGCTGTGGATTTCAAACTGTACCTCACTGGGCCCAGGCTCATTTCTGCTGTAAATCAGTATTGAGGAAATATCACCAAAAGATAAATAACATCATAAATCCTGTTGTTTGGCTCCTCTTCTCATTCCAGCACACTGCATGTGGCACCAAAGTCACTGAATAAAAATGCACCAAAAAAAAGGATAATAATCTCGAAAATTGTACTCCTCCCAGTTAATCAATTACACTAATAACACCCTCAATACCTAGAAGACAGAGCTTTCTTTAAGTAAATGAGATCTTAGTTTGTTTTCAACAAATTAAAGCATGACAATAAATTAGGTATCATATAGGGCCGGCTATAAACTTCATCGAGGCCAGCAAAAGTGCTATTAACCATTACTAAATTCAGCCCCTATGTGCAGAGCACTGCCTGTATTGCTTTGTATTTTGTTAACAATGCAAAATATTGAGGTTATTGTTTAAACAGACCTTCCGAAGAATACAGAAACCGTTGGATAATCAACAAATAGATGATGTGGTAGGGAATATGTTTACATGTTAGTCACACTGCACCTCCTGATTCTCTGGAAAATGTAAAAAGCAGGCAAGAGAGTTACATGGGGCAAGATAGCAAGGAGCACATAAGGCTGGGTTTGTTCAAAAGTGCTTCCACAAAAGAAACAGCCATATAGCTACCCAATCCAACTTCACATCTGCTTCCAATTTTATAGTCTTCTGTGTCTTTGATGAAAACCCAATTTTTCCCAAAAGGAATTGCAGCACAGTCGAGTAAAGAAAGGTCTATTGATAAATGTAATGCATCTTTTACAGTGTGATGCTTCAGGGGTTTTGTGGGGGGGGAGAAGGCGTTTGTCTCATAATGTTGTGCTGCATCTCTAAAGTTCCCTTTACATGTCACCACCTTCTAACCTAAGAGGCAGTCTATTTTGAGCAAGACTGAACTAGAAGCTCCAAGCTACCTCTTTTTTTTTTTTTTGTCAGAGTCCCTGGGTATCTTAGACACTCGCCTCCATCTAACCAGACACAGTCTGAGATTTTTTTTAGCGCACATTTTTAAGCAATGTGAGGCAGCACAGGTCCAAATCCACTTGACACCAGCGTGTCCTTTTGACACCCTCTCCAAAGAGAGCAGCAAAAAAAGAATAACATCAACAATAAATAGTGCTTATTTTATTCTGTTTCTTTCATAGAAGCTCAAGAAAATCCTTATGCTACTAGGAGCACTGCTTTCATAGTTCTTACAGTAATGCTAACCCTAGCTATGGGCTACTTTGCATTCCAGCTACTTATATTAAAATCTTGGCCCTTTCAAAGTTAACAAAAATCAACAGGGACAAGACACACTGCTCATGTTTCAAGGCTCACAAAAACTTTGGGGTCTTGTCTGTCATCAGCCCACTATTTTCTGCTCTGCAGCCTTGTTGTCAGAAACAGTCCCCAGGCTACACAGGACACATAGCTTTTCAGGGGGACATGAAAGGTACTATAAATTGCCATCTGAGACAATTGAGCCTGAAATCTGACTTGTATAAAGATGCAAAATTCCACTGAAGTCAGGGAGCCTGTGCTTATTAATGTCAAGGCTTCATTTCACCCATTAAAAAGTGAACTGTCAGCTAAGCTAGGCTCTGTGAACTCTTGTGGGATTTCCTGCCTTCTTAAGTTACGCATTTCCAGTTTACCTAGAGTCCTGTCTAAATGCATGAATTTAAAATAAATGCATTTCTATAGACACAGGATAGTCTGTCTACATCACATGATGCTTCCACTGTCAAAAAACCCCACAGAAATATAATGTATTTAGTGTAAAAGCACACCTATCCTCCTAACAAATGTGTGTGGAGGGAAGGCAGAGTACTCCTTGATGAGATAGGAAGGTCAGGTCAACTATAGACAAATGCCTTAGTGCTGATCCGGCTTTTTTTTGCAGTGTAAATCTTCAAGGGTTGTAACAAGTAACCTGATGCTTAAGAGAGACAAAAAAAACAAACCAAAAAACCAAAACCCACAACAAAAAACCTCCAGGCCAATAACTTTCCTTTCCTTCCATAACAATTCCTTTTCTGCAGTCAAGACTAAGCCGTGAATGATGCACTACTAGTGCTAATTTACTTAACATAGTTTCTTATTTGAGGACCTGTCTGGGGGTCTGTGGAAGCATAGGGACTGGCTAATCCGCTGAATGATCTTTAATCAGACAGTAATATTAGGTGCTAATAGCTCTGATAAAGGGGCTGTTTAACCCAACTGTTAACACAAAGGCGTGCCTGCCACAACGACTGTTTCAACAATGCATTTGCCAGTCATATTAATTAAAACTAATTCCTTGCAGGCCACAGAATGCACTGAGTAAACCCACACGGAAAATGTCTAGGTTCTACCATGACAAATCACATCAAAGAAAAAAATTACAATTATCCTAAGGCAAAGAAATTTGTCTCAGAAAATTTACTCTCTTGGAAATTCTCAAATTGTAAATTCACAGCAAAGCTGAAAAGGCCTTTAATAGACTCTTTGGAATATGTTACTACATATCTTTGGCTCTGTCCTGTGATGTGACTTCATAGAAGTCATTAGAAGCTTTTAATAAGTCAAATACAAAGCACTGAGCCTTGCTTAAAGTCCTGAGGAGACAGTCATTTACGTGTCACTTCCATGATTGTCCAAGGCTAGAGTGGATTAAGTGAAGCAACAGAGTTAGTCTCCTAGATAGTTTAGCAGTATTTTATCTTTTTCTATTTCTAGAGAGTTTAAATAAATTTTATATATACGGTCATCAGGCTATAAAGGGGTAAATTCTGCATACAGATTTCAGGCATAAAACTTACAACTAGTTCATCTGGAAAGTCTTAGTTAATATAATATAAATGATGGCTTATTCTTTAGAAGTTATTTGGTCTTCAGAAAAGTGTTTATCTCTCAAAAAGTCCTAACATACTAACAGGATACAAGAAAAAGACATAATTTAAAGGCTTCAGTACTCAAATTAATCCCCAAGGATATTCTGGTTAAGAGGTAAAATGCATCCAGATTAACTCCCCAACTCATTTTCTTCTGGAGTCTGTGAAAGGGGAGACAATCAACAAGCAAAATGAGTTTTTATCAATGTGAATATACAGCACCAAAGCTGTACTCAGTTGTGATAGCATCTGCCAAGACCTTTAAGAGCCATAACCTCCTTCTGGGAGGACAGAAGAGTGTTATGAAAAAGCATACTCCAGAAATCTATGCAACGCTCAAACACTCCTCTATTAAAATGGGAGCAGAGGACATACTCTTCCAATATCGATGTGTTAAAGTTTTCTTGCTAGCAGATCAGTGCCAAGTTATGTGTATCTATTTCCGGGGCAAAGATGATTAAAAGCCATGTGGACATAATCCTGGGCAACCTGCTCTAGGTGACCCTGCTTGAACAGACAGTTTAGACAAGATGACTATTAGAGATTGAGGCTTCCAGCCTCAATCTTCCAGCCATGAAAATGTAAAAAAAAAAAAAAAAGAAGAAGAAAATAAAATCTTTTAAGACCTACTCAGCTACCTCACTGAGAAGTTAACAGGAAATAAGTGTGTAGGTTTTTTCTGAAGATGATGCAGCAATGTTTCTGGAGCTCCAATCACTTTCATCAAGTTAAACCTGACTCCAAGTCGTTAGTTAGGAATGTGAGAAATCCTTCCTTTACAGGATTTTTGCAAACCTTTAGCATTATCTGGTTTTGTTAAGCGAATTCTTTATTAACTTGATACTCTCATTGATTCACATAGGGAACTCCCACAAAAACAATCAATTGGGCTTCTGCATCTAAATCAATAGTAAACATTTAAAAGGATATTCTTCCTTTGATGCACATAGGAAACTCCCATGAAACTATAACTGGAAGTGCAGAAAGGTTTATCTTGCTAAAAATCATGCAAGATAAAGACAACTTTTTACTATATCTGTTTTGATGTTGTTTTAAGGTTTTGGTTTTAACCTCATTTACATTATGCATTACTGAAAGTTAGCCTGAACTCTGCTTAAGCTTTCTCACAGGATATAACTGTTCTCTGATGGCGTTACCAAATTCTTCTACAGTTTCTTTGAAAATGCAATTATTCTGGGATCACTACTCACTTCATAAAACAGAGTATCTGTTATGGGATTTAAAGAAAATCTTTATTCTGAAATAAAGCATCCATACAGGAGACTGTTTTGTAAAGTAGTTTGTCTCATAATAGCTGTGCCAATTCCTTTCCCCATTTAGGCTTGTCCTAAGGTTAGCTGAGCAGAATTTTAAACTCACATTAGCAGAAAGCCAGGCTTTATTGTTTTATTAAGGTTTACAAGCCAATCACTTCCTGGTTCTTAGTAAATTTACAGCCCAACATTCAACGGACTGTAAACTGCTAAATGGAATTACATTAGCCAGGACCTGGATTGAGCTATTTTATTGTTTGGGAGGCAAATTCATTTTGTCCTGGAGTTGATTTTTTTCCCAAGGAAAATGCATTGAAGCCACTGGAACTGAGGATTAAATGAATCCTTGTATCTGTCAATAAGGTTGTGCAAGTGTTGATGCCTTACGGAAGCAAACTTTTGTTAGAAATGTTGTTGTCATATATGAAAAAGAAATAGTATCTTAGAAACTTAGAAGCATTCCAATTTTCCAGAGCACTTTGATTCAAGAGACATCAAATTACTTTGCACTTTTTCTTGATACCAACACAATGCTGGTGAATCGTGACTATAATCCTCTGACCACAAACAATTATCTGTAATGATAGAAACATTTCAAATAGCAAAGGACAGACAGCTGCTAATCACCATGGCAGAAGGTTTTAGACAAAGGGCATTTCTTTGACAATTATTTGAACTATGGCATTTAAACTGGTGGACATTTTCTTTGTGGCTTTATCCTCCAACTTGATCAACATTCCAAATCCTGCTTGCATTCTGTATGGAGCCCAGCAATAGTTAGATCGAAGACATTAAATGAAAATCCACTTAATTTGATGCGACAGGCATGGCTTTGTGCTTAGGCTTTGCATCCAGTCATTTACTTACTTCCTGTGTGTAAAACTTTTAGAACAAGAACCTCTTATCTGCATATCTCTCTGGTATCTCCTCATTTTCCAAAATTGTTGTCATTGAATATATTGCCATACTCATATAGGCATTGGCATCAGTAAATCTGATCACAGATCATCTTTCTCAAGAAACATATCCACTCCACTGCTCCCATCAAAAAAGTGGGGTGCAACGCTGAGGAAGGCCACACAGATGATCACGGGGTTGGAACACCTCTCCTATGAGGAAAGGCTGAGACAGGTGGAGTTGTTCAGCCAGGAGAAGTCTCCAGTGACACCTTATTGTGGTCTTTTGGTACCTAAAGGGGGACTATAGGAAAGAGGGGAAAAAACTTTTTAGCAAGGTCTGTTGCAATAGGACAAGGGGTGATGGTTTTAAACTAAAAGAGGGCCAATTTAGATTAGAAATCCGAAATTTTTTTTTTTTACCATGAGGATGGTGAAACACTGGAACAAGTTACCCAGAGAGGTGGCAGATGCCCCATCACTGGAAACGTTCAAGACCAGGTTAGATGGGGCTCTGAGCAACCTGATCTAGTTGAAGATATCCCTTCCTCATTGCAGAGGGCTTGACCCTTAAATGCCCCTTCCAACCCAAACTCTTCTATGATTTTCCTGGCCAATGAGGATGCAGACACACATACAAAAAAGAACTTGTGTAGGAGAGCATTGATACCCTCTTGGGATCACCAGTGAATTATACCTCACCTTAGACTGCCACGACTCACAATCCCTTTTTCCCTCCTCTGTGGCACAGAACAACCTGCTGTCTAAGACCATCTGGAAAATTTTATTGAGCTTTGGCTAGTGAAGAAACTTATTCATCACCCTGACCTTCCTTGTTGCCTTCTGTAACACATTATGCTTATGGTATGTACTATTGATCCTAAGCTTTCTAAAGAGTTCTCAGAAATTACTTCTGCCAACATAGAGGAAGTGTCACAGGACAGGACAGATTTTCACTGTACCCTTCTGAAACAGCTTGCAGAACCTAAACTGAAAGACCTCGACTCTTACCTATCTGTAACTATAAATATTTTCTGGGGATATCAACCACATCTCTTTGCTTTAATGGCACGTTTCAACATTGTGGTAGACATGGAAGTACTCCTCTTTGGCAACTGAAAGTCACTTTGTTTAGAGAGATCTTTGCTTTTGTTTTACAGAGAAAAGCAAGTGTTTCATGGCAGAGAGTCTTTATTTTAGTGGATGTTCTCTTTCAGGGATTATTGATCTGTTAGAAATTTCTAGCTGACGGTGAAGGAGGCAGAGACCATAAAGTGGGAAGATGGGAACAAGTTGGAGGATTCCTGTTTGTAGAATGAGCCTCTGTACCTTTTTTTGAATCACAACTTCCAGAATATGAACATAAGAAGCTATTAAGGAAAAAAAATCTTCTTTAAGTCTGAACAAAAGTGATGGGAATTTCTCTTACTAATTTCTGTTATTCTCTATATGCCTTTGCATACCATAATATGGCCCCAGAAATTGATTAGAAGTGAGGAAAAAGGTACATAAACTTTTCAGAAGCAGGTATATCCATGAAAAGAAGGAGAAGAAAGCAAACTTGACTGGTCAGCTTACAGTCCTGTTTCTGGATTCTATAACCAGAAGCACTGAGAGAAATCTTCTAACAGAGTGACTTCTCATCAGAACACTCTAGACAGACACTAAGGATGCCAGGCTTCCTGGTTCTTCTGGCTCTACATCTTGCCAGGTGTGCAATTGGAGACTGTATTTCATATATTAAAATTATGAGGTATGCCAGGTGTAGAAATGGTTCTGTATTTAGTAGTTGCTCTGTTACAGAATGTACAATAGACAAAGTTATTCCAGAGTGTGTTTTTCCCCAACTCAAATTGAAAACCTTTCCCAAAGTCAAGCTTTTCCTTTTTCTTACTTATAGTATACACCGATGCAGAGCCTTCTCAAAAGAAAAGCTTCATTGAAACAACTGGAAATTAAACAAATAATTTCACATTTTGAAAGGGGACCTTTCCAATCCTGTCAAAATCAATTGTCTTTGTAACTTCCTGGACTTTCATCCCTCTGGCTAAGGGAGTCTCAAAGGCTCAGCAGGACACAATGGCGAGGTGCTCATGGTCAAGCACTGCCATGGTGCTAACAACTCTCAGGTGACAAATGAATGCCTTATCTTAAGTCATCCTTCCCTTGGGAGAGTTAGCTTATGGATGGCTCCTCTTCCAGGAGGCCTCAATCAAGTTAAATCAACATATTCTTAGAATGAACATACAAAATCTAGGCCGACATAAGGTGTTCCTACATTACTACCACACTTCAGTAGATGATTCTGCTTTCTGTAGTAAAAAGCAGACTTCTACAGTATAAATGACAGAGGTGGTGCACTCATGATCGGAGCACACCCATGTACCTGGGACCTATCAGTGAAAGAGAAAAGAAAGAAGACCACTTAAGATTGCAGAGGTAAAGAAACTGTGGCTTGCAGTTTACTGCATGCTTTGGCTATGATTTCAATAATTTTGATTCCACCTGCCCTCTTTGATTTCCAAGACATGATTTTCATAACTCTGTACGCAAATATATGTGTAAACTGGTATTACGAACACACAAAGGTTGTGTTGAAAGCTGTCATACTGTTTTTATAAGAGTTTATTAAGAAAGTAATTGTTTTCTTTTTCACATCCTAGGAAAGAAAAAATATACATACATATATGGCTCAACATTGTGAACATCTTAGCACAATTCAGCTGCTTCCTATCACTCCACTATTACTTGTTTCAACGAAAGACAAATTAAGAGATGCTTGGATGTATCTTGAAAAGAAAAATATAAATATTTAAGAAAAAAATATGCCTGCAGTGATACTGTGTGGTAACTGGGGATTTTGATTGTGAAGTTCTTAGTCACTTCGTACTGCAAGATATTCCTGCCAAAGTGTGGATCCCAATTGTGGAAGTAATTCTGCAATTTTTAGAATCTGTTAATGGGAAAAAGCCTATTTCTAGCCTAATTTTGTATCCTTGCTGATGATAGTAGATGTATTGTCCAAAATACACTGACAAATATTAAAACATAGTTTATTTTATCAGAATAGAAACATAAATGAAACGTGTGGATAATTTAGAGATAAATTTAGTTATCCCAGAAGCAGGCTGATTTTTGTTTTAGTATTTTTCTGTCTGAGATCTTGGCTTGTTGAAAGACTCTGCAAGATCAGGGTCTTTGCCCTGCCTCTCCCTTTTCTTTTACGGTGTGACTGCCTTATACAAAGTGATATTTGTATGCCAGGAGGTAATACGTTTATGTAGTAGTCACCCAGACCTGACAAGTACTGTAGTGTATTTCTTTTGAAAATTGCCCAAGGTGGGGTTATTTTGCCTGCTTTGACAAATTCTACACGCACTATCCACATTACGCTGTCACATCTATCTTGGGTTCCTCAGCATCTTATTACCGATGCTGTTGTTTTCAAATCTAAATACAGTACGGGGAAATCAAGGGAGCACACAAACAAACCTATCTTAACAATAATTTTAAAAACAAAGCCTGAAACAATGACACTGCGCAATAGTAGAGTGATTTTTTTTTCTGTGTTCTAATCCTTCAGAGAACAGAAAGGGGAGCTTTGAAAAGGTGCTAATAGACCATGAATGTGCAGCAGTGTAGTTCATAGCTAACTAAGCACACTCCCACTTCAGGATCGGGCTGGAGAAAAAATGAGGGCACCACAGAAGTAAATTAAAATCATGCAAACAGTCCCAGCAACAACCAGGGCAGTAGCAGCTTATAAGATCAGCCTCGTTTGGCAGGATGCCCATCGTACCATGACCTAAGAGGGCCAGGGCACGAGGATATCTTACGCCTTGCAAAATGAGGATGGGGCGGGCTGCCAGGGAGAGGGATGGAAGCAAAACAAACATCTTTTAAGTCTGTGTTGAATTAACTTGCTTTACAGAACACTGACAGCAAAATTTTAGGTCTTTTAAATGCGTTTGGAGAGCTCTTTTGTAATTTATTTTATACTGTAGACAAATATTCTCTCTAGATCAGCTGCCCTACTGGGAGAGATTACTGTCGCAATGCCCCTCCTCCTGCCTGGGGGTATTGTCCCCTCAAATCACCCAGAGATGCTCATGTGCCCTCTCCAAATGTAGCCATGGTTCCATGACAGTCTAATCCGATCTAAGATGGGGCTGCCACAGTTCCTCCTTCCCCAGCTGCTGCCCTTTCCTGTGCCAGCAAGAATGCTTGTCCGGTCTCACACAGAACTGGTTCAGAAAAGACAGAATTAACTTGAAAAATCATAACACTTCCCTGTTAGTTCAGCTCCTTGTTTAGTTCAGCACTGGTGGAAGAGATGGGATGGGGGCATACATGAGTCAAAGACAGGCTGCAAAAGCTCTCGTTTGGATCAGCTTAAACCATCTTAGAACCACACTCCAGGCTGAGCTACAATTTACACTGCTGGTGATGATCCAGTTCTTTCTGCCTGGCCCAAGTTTGGGAGTACTTCTAAAAAGACCTTCTTCATCAGATCAAAAGGGGTGGGCAGCCTGCCCTTGCTAATCAGTAGCCCTTTCCTCAGACACACCTGCACATAGGATTTTGCAGAAATGGTCTTGTGTGATCCATGAAGACTACATGGAGTTCCTGCATTCCTGTGACAGGACAGGTATTGATGAGCAGTCCTCTGTGTTAAGTCAGGAGAAGCTCCTCTCAAGGTCAAAGCGAAGCTCCCAAGCATCGGAACAGCCAGGGCACTCTGAGAAGCTATGATGAACTACCAGGATTCAAGCCTAATGTGACAGATTATTTGAATGTAAGGAGATAACAAGGAAAGATGGTAAAGAAAGGGACACATCAAAGTCTCTCTGGACTGGAAATTGAAATAATTTCTTCCTCTTTCTGAAGTTTAGCAGTTTTTTAATCAGATCCTGAGTAGTAAGGCAGTAAGCAAAGTGGTTTGGTACTCACTGACTTGTTTGCACACATCATCATGTCTGATGTGCGTATGCTGCCACAGAGATGGGGAGGAACATGTAATAGTAAACAGAGAGACCTAACAAAAAAAATAGAAACATGTAATTAAGACAGTTTTACTATCTCTGAATGTCACCTGCTTCTTTACAGCAGTAGCTGTAGAATAGTTTAGAGCCAAAACTCTAGAGGGCAAAATCAAGGATACACAAATTAGCCAGTAGAGAGGGAGTCTATCCCACAACTTGTGTCTTCACTTGAAAGGTGAGTTTAATTGCCAACTCTTCCATGGTCTTCCCTCATCACCATAGTTTCATGAGTATTTAGTTCTGCTGTGCCCACATACATCTGTGAAGAGTATATTTTGCAAAGTATCGTGATGATAGACGCAGTAGGAACTGGAGATGCTCAGACAGCAGAGCGATGAGGACTATATAAAGTCAGCAAGAGGGAAAAGACCTTGGGGTTCCGAGGAAACAAAGGGAAAAACCGGTTAAGTTAGAAGAAAACCCTGAAGACACCTTTTAGATGCCAGACTTCATACTGGGAAGCAAGTCTATACCTACAAGTTCCCAGCCTGTGACATTTCACTTCAGTGCATCTGAATGGTCGAGTGATGTGCGAGCAGGAGTATCATGCTCAGATTTCAAATTGTGTGACACAGGAAAATACCATAATAGCCCGAAACTACTGCAATGCTTGCGGGGGGGGGGGGGAGGGAAGTGCATGGAAAACATTTATACTGAGAAGTGAAAGAAGGTAAGTTCAGTAACGCAAAAATTCTAACCTATATGCTTGCAGAACTGTTTACTGAATTGAAGACACTAGAACTAAAATTACTGGTTTTTTTAATAAGTAAAACTGTTCAGCTTATTGTCAAACACCCAGTTGTTAATTGCCAATTGCTTTATTGTCAGATGCCACTTTATACCTTATATGTCTTTGGGTTGAGATCACGGCCCTGTTCAGGAGGTAATCCTGTGGCCAGCAGGAAAGTGTCCCTTAGGTGCACTTCATTTGTAACACAATGGAGATTTGCATGCTCTGTCATAAGAGGAAGCTCCAAACTCTAGCAACACTTAGCCAAGAATGTTATTTGTCCCCCTCCCTCACCCCCTCAAAAAAACCCCAAGTTCTGCTTTTTCACTGATTCTCAGGAGAAATATAAAGATCTTCTCTGCTAATTGCAGATGTGTTCTATTTTTTCCCTACATCAGAGCTTCTGAATCACTCTTCATAATAAGCAAAGTCTATTCATCCCAAAAGGGGGAAGTTCTCACACACTATGTGATGATAAAGCATTTCATCCACTTGCAAAAAAAATAGAAAAAAACCCTACCCGCAGAACTGCAACATCACATCATCTGCACTTTGCTGAATGTTCACAGAACAACACTGGAAGTCATTGAAGTGTCAGATAGTGATTTCATCATGTGTCAGGCCTCCCACTAATAAATGATTCATCTTTCTCAGTACTGACACCTCAAAGAAAGGAGAAGAAAGAAATTAATAAACTTTAAAGTGAGAAGTACTCTACTGATATTATATTTCCAAGTAAACAGAAGTTTATGCACACACAAAGAATGCGTGCATCAATAGAATTTAACTTTCCATTTATTCAAAGTGTACTTTTAAGTATTTTCAACCTAAGGCGACTGAAGGCCCACACCAAGACCCTAAACCATCTTGTCCGGGAGCTGCTTTATGCTGATGACGCCACCCTTGTTGCCCACACAGAAGCAGCCCTGCAGCGTTTAACATCCTGCTTTGCAGATGCTGCTGAGCTCTTTGGGCTGGAAGTCAGCTTAAAGAAGACTGAAGTTCTCCATCAACCTGCACCTCAGGAAGTCCTCCATCATCCCCACATCACCATCAGCCAATCAGAGCTCAAATCAGTCCAACAGTTTAATTACCAAGGCAGCCTCATCTCCTCGGATGGTAAGACTGACGGAGAGATAGACAACAGGTTAGCGAAGGCATATAGTGCTTTTGGAAAACTCCATAAAAGAGTATGGCGTAATAAACACTTGAAGAAAAGTACCAAGATCAGTGTTTACAGAGCCATAGTGCTGTCTACTCTTTTATATGGTTCCGAATCATGGGTCATCTACCGCCACCACCTGCGTCTCCTAGAACGCTTCCATCAACGCTGCCTCCGTACAATCCTAAACATCCACTGGTCAGATTATGTGACCAACACATCTGTTCTTGAACAGGCAGCAATCACAAGTATTGAGGCCATGCTACTGAGAACGCAGCTGCGATGGGCAGGGCACGTCTCCAGGATGAAGGACCACCGCCTCCCTAAGATCCTGCTTTATGGTGAACTTGCCACCGGCTGCCGCAAGAGAGGAGCCCCGAAGAAAAGATACAAGGACTCCCTGAAGCAACAACTCAGCCTCGGGCATATTGATCACCATAACTGGTCTACTCTGGCCTCCAATCGGGAGGCCTGGAGACAGACCATCTAGAATGCTGCTGATGTTTTTGAGAAAGCACGCAGGATCACCCTTGAGGAGAAAAGACAACGCAGAAAGAATCGTGCCTTGCAGAATATACCCTCTAAGGAGTCTTTCTGCTGTGTCTTTTGCAACCGGACTTGCCTTTCTCGTATTGGCCTTTTTAGCCACCAACGGGCTTGCAAGAAACGTGGGTAGAGCCCTTCCCAAATCTTCGTTCGCGAAGCCTAGCCATGAGACTTTTAAGTATTAAAAGCGAATCTCTCTTGGAAAAAAAAGTATAATGGAATTCTATATGTATTATACCACCACAATACAAATTGAACAAAAATTACTCAGTTTACAAATATGAGATTTCACAAAGCACACCCCCCACCTTTGTGTACTGAAACTGGATTTGGGAAGAAATCTTTTCTGGTTTACATATAAGTGATTAATAGTATCTTGGTGAAAATAAGCCTGCCCCAAACTCTTTTACAGTTGTAAAAGAAATCTAGTTCCTCTTGAAGGCAATGAGCAACTTATATTTTACTCTAATGGAGATGGGACTGGAAGGAAATTTGTCATTTTAACAGGAATTTACATAATCATTATTTGATGCTTCATAAAGCCAGAACATCTTCCATTGATGACAGTAGCTCTACTGGATGAACAGGAGTACCTAGTAATCCCAATTTATTTCTCTCAGAAGGTATGAACTCAAATACAGACTCAAATTGGGCAATGTACTTAGCAAGATACTACCATTTTTGCTTGGCTTGCTATGGCACTGAAGTTTGTGTAGTCACACACTGAGTTTCCAGGCTTTTTTTTAATATTTCAATAAAATGCAGTAGAGATACAGAGGTCTTAAATTCCTGCACTCTTTGTAAAAAATAAATAGTTAGGAGAAGAAAGAGATTCTAAAAATGTCCTAGCTGAAAAAAAAAGCATATACCTTTATACCTTATGAAGCATTAAAGAATCTACATGGGAGAGAGACCTAACAAATGATCCCAACTGTAGGAAAGAAGAGACAATCGTAATTCACTATGAAACCATGAGACACCGACCTACGGAAAACCAGGCTTTGCTGGTTCTGCTACTAATGGACCTGCTTTGACTGTAGGAGCCTCTTTTTCCTGGTCAAAACAGCATATATTATAAACAAAACACTTCAATCAGTAGACTCAAAGCTTGAGTAGCATATGGATACAGAATTTATCTAAACTGATTCCTCTCCTGGAGCAGGGAAAAGAATTAGATTAAGATGACAAAGTTTGTACTTGGACTTGGAGACCCATTCTCAGCAGAAATAATTAGGCTGGTAGGAAAACTGCTGGGGACAGAAAAAAGCCACAAGCCCCTGAGGTCTCAAGTCTACCTAAGCAGTTACTTATTTCTTTGTCTTGCTCTGAGTATGTGTACCAGCAATATGGTTAACTGAGTTCTTAAAAGCAGTAATATACAAAACCAAATTATTTTTTGCTGTTCCCCCACCTCTGTTCTGGTAGAATTAATTTGGGCATCCTGGGTAAAGATGATGTCCAGTTTCTCCATCAGTTTGATTTAGCATGACCTCTTCACTGTCAGCAGAGGAATGTAAAAGATGGCAATGAACATTTGTATGTAGGAAAATTTACATGGCTGTGGGGCAGGATGCCTGGATGATCAAAAAGCAAAGAAAATATTAAATACTTAAAACACTTTACCATGAAATCATCTCCTTCCTTTTCCCCCACTCTCCCCCCCATGTTAAATCAGGTAGAAAAGTGTGATAATATTAAGGCTTAATCCAATTTAAATAAATTATTTTCTTGTAAATGTTAAAACAATCATTACATGCATCATTTACCCCCTCTTCTGCCCATAGTCTTAAATTATGCTCCATTATATCCAGATGGAAAAAATATGTAGAAATGTTTCTTAAACATCAGAAATTTTTGTTTTGATTATATTGAGAGGTAAATGTCATTAAAGAGTCCTAGAAAAAAAGAAATCTTAAAAAGCATTATGGGATTTTGTGTACCAAACTTAATTAAGAAATTTCTTTGCTATGTTACCGACAATATTTCATTACAAGCTTAAGGTATAAGATCGTTATAGTTCTCTGTCATGCTTGGCAGCAGAGAAAGAACACATGCAAAGAACATTCTTGTTTCTACAATTAATTACAAATGTACAAATGAGTGATATATCAGACCCTGTCTACACCGCACAGTCGTGCATTTATAACCATTTCACCATACAGAGTTATTAAATTCATGCTTTGCATCTACAGTAGCTTGATACCACATCACAGCCACGGGTAGTTATGTTTATTCATGCACAGCTACCACCAGCCAGAACTGTATGTATGTGTCAGTACATTTTAGCAAAATCTACATCAAATAACCAGTAGTGCAGGTCTCTTCAGCTAGCTTTTTTTCTTTTTGAAGTGGGCAGACTGGAAGCAAGATAGGAGAAGGCAAACCAGAAATGCATGGGTGGCTAAGGGCAGGTGGTGACAGCTAGCAGGTTTCTGCCACCAGCATTTTCTGGGTCAGCTGATGTGGTGACAATCACCCAACTTGGAATTGCTTAGCAACCCCTCTTGTTTATCTTGCACATCCTTACTGTCCCAGAAGGAGTCTGCCAAGGAAGAGGCAAGAAATGCTCTCCCCACTGGCAACATAAATGGCTGAGGAGGAAACACCTGGGTCATGGGCACTACAAAGTCCCTGGCTGCTGGTGGGGATCTCCACCTGCGGTCTGAGGATTGCCAGTGGAAAAGCCTTGCAAGAAGGTTTCTGCAGCATAGCAACCTGTAGCATACAGGACAACGAGCAACAGGACACTGATGAATTCTCCTCAGTAGAGAAGTCCATCCTAAACCCTCCTCTCCAAAATCTCAGTTCATTGAGCTGGGTTACTGGATCCCAGTGGAGTGCCAAGTCTAGGTCTCCAACAAGGGCAGAATACAGACAGCTACAGAAGAAAGACCAGTTTTAAAGGGTGTCCATTGCAAGACTGAGCCATCACAAATCATCCAGAAATTCCTGCTATGACTACAAGGATACTGACACCTACACACACTCGTCCCTGTAGACACAGACATAACCACATTGCTCAAGGCTTGTAATACTGATCTCACAGGCAGGATTTAAAAATCACCATTCTTGGTATTCTCTTCCAAGGCCAGCAAAGGATATTTTGCTTTAACCTCAAGCCTTCAGTTCATGCTTCTCCCTAGGAACATTTGTTTAACTCAGCTGTCTAAAGTCAGTCCTAGCCATGAGACTGAATAATACCAGTCTCACTGAGAAGTGTGTCAACATTCCAAACCACTGCAGCTCTGAGCACGTAACTCACCAGACAGTTTTACTGGTTTGAAGAGAGAATCACAGTCTCTTTGACTCATTGGTCAGTAAGCGTGTTCCCACGCCGTTCCCTCATCCAGACAGTTCTCTCATCCTGAACTGTTTGCTAAAAAAGCCTGAGATTATTTGTGTTATGCTCCATGCAGAGAAACTACAACATACAAACATATAATCATACAGTGATGAGACGCTCCAGTTCCAAAAGCCATAAATTCTAAACAAGATTATCTTGGTTTTAAAACTCATCTTCCCAGGTTCACGAGATGAGCCATCTCATGGCCCAGATAGGCAAGATGACATATTACAGTTTATGTAACCATATGTAAGGCAAGCACTTATTAGAAGGGGCTACTAGGGCTGTTGCCCACACTTTTTGTGACAGCTGCAGGCGTCACGTTCTCCTGTCAACTGATGGGAGAATGGTATAGGAACTCAATATGACAAACATATTTTTAATGTACTGGCAGTTTCAAAACTTTTTAATTAATGAACAGAACTGACTGGGTACATGTATGCTGCAAAGCTGGCTAAACTGCCTTGGGTACTAGAGGCAGACTTGGCTTTCTTTATTAATTTACTATCTAAGGGTAAACAATCACACTTTTCAGTGGCATAAATGAGCACATCCAGACCCCTCTACTTCATCAGCTAGACTGGCAGAGCCACTCACATTAGCTTCTTCAAAGCTAGCTTCAGTACCCTTGCAATCTGCAATACAGATCTAACCTGTGTTTATCAGAAATGCCACAGGTAGAGCGACTCCCACATTAGTGTCTCCCCTGTAGAGATGCAGGGAGTGATGACTACAACAAATCTGGCAGAATTCAACTGGAAGAGGGAAGAGAGAAGGCACTGGGATGCTGCCCTCAGGGCCTCCAGAGATGCACGTGTACTTTTGATCCTGGGGAAGCAATAACCTGATCAGTGCTCTACACTGCTCTCCTGGCAACACACAGGCTTCAAAAAATATGTCTCCATTGTGACTAGATATTCACTTTAATAAACAAACTTTAATAAAACAAACAATTTTAAAAAAAGGACAAATCCTCTCGCACAGCATTCCTCACAAGCCAATTAAGGAGAACCACTCTCCTGGGCCAGTGAGCAATCTCTTCCCAGGCCAGGCACTGAGCAGGAACAGAGCCTACTGCAGCTGCTAGGCAGGAAGGGCTGGGCCCACTGGGGCTTTGAAGTAAAACAAACAGCTTGTTTGGCAGATAGCTATTTCTTCATGGACTGGTCAGCAGGAGGGATCGTGGAAGCTGGCTGGCTGGTGGTGTGTTGTGTCCACATCAGTGAAGGCAAATCTTAAACTGTACCCAAATCCCTTAAGAATTACAATGATGTGACCGATACCTGCTTGGGCTATCCTCAGTTGTTGTTGTTCCTGCTGGTATTTTAAACCTAATTCAGCTTTTACCATGACTCACTCATACACAGTATCCTTAATCTACAAACACTCAAGGATGATAATTCAGCTTTATTGTCCATATTCCCTGAGCTCACATTTCATAAAGTATAAGCACATTCAAGAAAGAATGATTCCTAAAATAGCCAGGCATGTATATTTCCACCTTCTCTTCAGGAAAGCAGTTCAAAAACATAAGTCCTTGTAACACTTAAAATTGCTAACCTGAACCTCTTGATAGCAGCAGGCGATATCTTCTGAAACAGCTGGGGTTTTATCTCACATCATGCTACTACATACCATCAACCGTGTTTATACAGGCACTGCAGTGACAGAAGACATAGCATGAACCAAAGAGAGCACAAATTTCATCTCACATCAGCAGAAGACTTTGAAACTGTGCATCCAAAGCCAGCACATACTACAAATTCAATAAAAACAGAGACCACTACTGGAGTTAAAATAATAACTATCTATCACAAAAAAGAATGAACATACCCAAGTTTTTGGGCCACAAAAGCTATTCTTACAAACAAGCAAGCTGTTCTCATGCTTTATTTCCTATACTCTGCTTTTTGCCTAATGATTTCAAGGTGTTGACTCTGTGCAGTGGTGAGAGTACCTCAAAAACTGGTAAAAAAATTGAAACTAATGGAGAGCATATAGCACCCTCCAGGATCAGGCCTTTTCTATACTGTTATTAAATACAAAATTGTCTGATAACCTTCCTTATGACTACAACAGTAATTTGCTGCTTCTGTTCTTTCAGTAGGAGATACCACTATGTGTGCTACTTGATTAGTTATAAAGATGGCCTTTTATTAAAAACACAGCTTCCTCTGTACTCAAAATTAATTCTACTTGGCTGTAATACAAATGATGTTTCAAATGTGTGAAATTTATGGTCAGTTAGAAGGAAAAATTATGGCTAAACTTTGGCTAGTAAGTTGGACGCCAGCAGTACTGACCCTGCCAGCACTAGTAGCCAAACTTGAGGCCTGATTCACTACTTTTCCACACTACTCATCAGCTGAAACCAGCTCTGGGCAACTGAGACTTTTTTTTTCCAACAGGAAACCTGAGTGTGTCCTCTGCTTGAGAGGAGCATCATTACTGCCTATAAAGATGGGCTCCAGCTTGCAACATCTCATCTCAAGAGCCATATGTACTCTCTCTTTGCAAATTAAGCCACCTCAAATAAGACAACCTTATTTCTTTCCTAGAAAGGCCTTGATGTTGCCTTCTGCTAAAGCAAATGGCCCAAGACAGGCTCTGCCCAGACAGCTGATGTGCAGACAGGAAAGGGAGACATGCAAATATGAGGTTTGTGGGGTGTGTTAGCTGACCTGGGAGTCTCTAGAGCCTCTGGCCCACCCTGGAGCACCAAAACCTGTGCTGCCTCTTACCTTCCTCCTCCAAAATCACCAGACTCAACTTCCACAGCAAAGCTAGCCTTTGCTCCTTTCCATCTACCTATTCCCTGCTCCTTTCTCCAGTCCTCCCTTCTCACAACCTACCTGGTTCTGCACTCACTCCAGTCCCACCCTCCATCTTCCCCTCTCAATTCCTCCCGTATTTCCCATGCCACTTGCCAACAATGAAATGCTGACAAGGCAGTCATCTTTTCCTCCCCTGCTCCAGCACGGTCCCATGACTCTTTTGGCCACAGAAAGAGCTTCCCCTTGCCCATCGATCCAACATTGTCTTTTGATCACAACCATGACTGCACTGGTCACATGAGCCTGATCTTCCCTGTGGCTCAAAGTAAGCATGATACTCTTCATAAGGGGGAGAGAAGGGAGGAAGAAAGACAGACTTTTGAATGAGCACATTCAAGAGGAGGAAAAAGAAGAGGAGGAGGAAGAAGGATGGAGTATTTCTCTCTACTTCCTCTTCCATCCATTAAGACACTGCTGTTCCCCTTCCTCCTCGTAGAGCTCTTATTTCCACATAAAAGCATCTTACTTCAATGTAACGAAATTGTTCAAGTTACTAACTCAACTAAAATTGTTCACATTTAAGCAAAATTACAGTTTGTGCAGGAACTTGCACCAACCCAAAATCAGAAGTTCATACCTATTTCACATTTTTTGTTTGAGCTTGTGTACTTATGAGGATTTGGTTCAAGCTCGTGTGCCTCAAGGGGTACTGTCCCACAGTCCTATGTCTCAACAGATGCAGGGCAACTGAGCAAACCGCATTAAATGCTGAACAATGTGGCAAGGACAAGCAACCTTACATTGCCAGTTGTAAAAAGGAGTGAAATAAAATTCAAAGGAAAGAAAGTCTAACATAGTACTAAATTCAATAGAGAAAAGGCAGACAAAAAGCCAAATGAAGAGATTTGTGGTGCTTTTTCTGATGTGCTTGCACTGAGAACATCATGACAGTCCACAAGCGATATATTTCCGTCAGTTTTGTGTGCTAAAGGAATATATTAGTTCCATTTTACAGACTGTAAGCTGAGGCAGTCAGAAATTAAGATCTGAAGAGTCTCAAAGTACCTAAAACCCAGGTCTTGCTAGTACTAAGCAGAGCATTTTCTTTGAGTGTTCAAAGGCTTCTACCAGCCTTTGGTGCAGATGCACATGTGTAGTCCTAAGAGAACCCATAAAATGAGGAACACAATGCAAGAGCTACAACGGGAACACTTTAGCAACCACAGACATATTTATTTCCCCATCTCCTCTTCTACGTTTTCAAGTGGGAGAACAAAGTATCCTGCACATTAGGAGATTCAGATCAAAGAGCTATGATGGTCACAAGTCACAACTCATCACCTGCCTCACAACTGTAGCTATTTATGTACAAATTAGTAGTGCTGACCTGGCCACTATTAAAAGATTGATGTAAATGGCTTACCCAGCATCACACTCCTTGGCAGAGGATCAACTTCTCCAAAGCAACATTCAGCTGCCTTAACAATGAGATTATGTCTTCCCTTCTTACATTCAGGGAACATGGGAGGGTAAGAGTTCAACAGACAATGCTCTCTCTCCTTCAGCATGTACTCTAATTCATCCCCAGAGCAGACTTGCTTAACAGACTGAATAAAACCCAATCATCCTATGGAGGTGGGGGGAAAGGTAGTCTATTTTAAGATTATTACAAAGCAATATATAGATGTATGGATGGAATTAAGATTGCATAAGCATTTCCCCAATTCTGGCATTTGGTAACTTTTCAGTGCTTAACTTAGCCACTTTAATATCCTTTCACTCTGACCATCTGCGTAGTGTCTGTCTGCATGTGTATGTACGGCTGCTTTGAGGATCCTGGAGATGCTAGGCACCACATCTCAATTACTCAGAGGACTTTAAATCACATGCATAAATCTGCGGTGCATGAATCCAGCCTCTCTGCATACAGAATCCACTACACAAGTAGAGCTTAACTGCATGATGGAAGCTGCTGTTGGGAAACCCTTAGACCCACATGAAGAGACACCATCTTGCATGTACACAGGCTTCCTATGTTGCATGGTCATTATGTTTGCATTTTATGTGTATGTTTAACAAAAATGTGTTCATTTATGCATATATTTAACGTGTGAAAAAAGTTGTGGGGAAGTGGCCAAACTGATAGCCAGCAACCAGCTACTCACATCTCTATTTCCCCATGGGAAGAAATAAAAGGAAGTTCTACTTCCCTCTTCCCCAAGGGAACCACTCACAGAAGTAGCTGTTTTTCTCTTAGATATGTATTGCAATGATATCTTTAATATTCCACTCCAATATTGCTGTAACGTGCTATGGGACTTTTAAGACCAAAGCAAAACAGTAAAGCAGATTATGAACACAGGACAGATAGGATGTAAAGCATGACAGAAAGTGGAAGGGAACCCCAATTGGAAAGTGTGGAAACTGGAACGTCAGGTCTAGACAGCAACTCAAGCCAGTGGCAAGTTATCTGTCGGCAGAGGCCTTTGATGGTCTCTACATCCTTCCACCTGCTACAGGAAAGAGTCGTCTGTGTGTGGTAAAGTTCCGTCTTCTCAAACACGAAACAAAATGTGCTACACATAAATGATGTTATCATTAATGGCAGAAAAAGCTAATCTATAGGAACATGCCTCAATTTTACAAATCTGGGGGTCCATTTTTAAAGTCTCTTTACTTACTCTATCTTCCAGAAGCCATTCAAACCTCAGAAAAGTCCAAGAATCCCTCATGCATTACTGCATCTCTGCAGATGGCCAACCTGATTCTAGGGCTAGAATCAAGTTCTGTATCCAGCAGGGCAAAGCTATCGACCCTCTCCCACCCTGACACTTCTCAGTGTACAAAACATTTTGCTTTTTTCCCACACAAGAGATAAGATCTTGGAATTCAAACCTGTATCCCTTTCAGATGCAGAAAACCTGTTCAGCACTAGAAAACTTAATCTTATCTTTTCTGAGGCAGGCATAATTCAGGTAAACACAACACAGTTGAAGAAAAGGTATCCAGAAGTTATTTTTATTAACTGGTAAGCAGCCATCTGTCCACAAACAATCATAGCCTGCCCCCAAGACAAGGCTCCTTTATGGCTGAACTTGTCTGGCATCATGCCCTTTGTTTGCTGACTGTTGAATTATGGCTCTTGAATTCACCCCATGTTCTTTCTGCCTTCCCTGTACTGCTTGTGCCTATTGTTTTATCTGTTTGACCAAAAAGAAGAAATAAGAACAAAAAAACTTAAATGGTTGTGCTTTGGTTTATAGTAAATCCTCATTTTCCTGAAGAACTAAATATTCTTCTTTATTTGTTTTGACCAGCACCCATACCAGGACCTTTCACAATAGCTTACTAAAAATCTTGCCCCAGAACTCTGAGTACACCCCAATCCAATCTGGATACACACCTGCTCTCTGAGTTTGAAAGTGTCAAAAGCAGTAGTCCCTGACTGAAAAAAAAAAAAAGTGCAGTCATACCTAAGTCAGACAGGATGAATGTTCTTTTCTTATAACCTCAAAGGGATTTTATCTTCATTGAGATGTGAACTAGGCAAGTATTATGAAAGTTGTAGTAGCTGGAGAGGTATCACCAAGGTTCCTTCTTATTGAAATTTCCTCTCGCTTTTCACTGAACTGTGTGCTAGAAGATGACTATATTTCACCTCTTGCTCAGAGATAACCACACCTAAGATGCTTAGTATGCACAAGTCCAAATGCACAATGCATAAAATGTGTTATGCTCATGCAAAGAACAAATCCACAATATCATCACTGCCCTCCCAAAAAATCTCCACCCCCAAAAAAACCCCAAATCTCTTTGAACAATAGTGTCATACACCAGATCAGTGAGCCCGTTCTGGCTTTGCAAGTTATTGGAAAGGTTGACGCTGGACAGCGATTAAAAACTAACTGTAGAACATATAAATCCAGTTTGGAGACTCCGTTATAAATGTGTGTAATTGCTGTATACAACGAAGAAATGAATGAGATGAAAACAAGGAAACTCTACCATTCTAATGTTAGTCATCTCTCAAACATCTTCAAGGCACAGTTGTAGTTGGAAGTGACCAGGATGAAACTTGCTATCAAATTAGAAAAAAAAAGAAAGTGATCAAATGTAATGGCAAACACTGACATCAGTAGCAGTTAACCTGTGACACTAAGTACTATTGTAACAGCATTTAATCAAAAATGTAAACGAGTACAGTAAACCACTTCAGCTTGAATATTTAAAAGGTCAGTCTCCAAAATGCACATAAGCTAGAACTGAAAGGCAAGATCCACCACGAATACATGATACACAGCACATGCATAATGCAACGCTCTATATAACAGAACGCAAATGTAAATAGAGTCACAGATCTACGGGAAAGGTTTCTGCCACACAGCCTCAAGAAGAAAATTCATTAGTTTACACTGACAGGAAGCTCTTGTTCAACACATGGCACAAAAGCCAGCAGCAAACATAGCAACACCCGGAGACTTCAGGAAGTAATCTCCAAAGTAAGAAGGAGGGGAATAGTTGGTTTTGCTACCTCATTTAATTTGAGAAAAGCCAGGTAGGTTTTCTACAAGAACCTTTTTGCTCAATTCTTGACCCAGAAATACATGAATCTTTGTCTCTTTGGGCTTTCCAAAATGTCTCTTGGAAAATCACAGACTCACCATTATTAATCAAAGAACACCTGAGACAAAAGCATTTTCTTCCAAGTATGTCCTAGACCTTCATGCTACATAAACACCTTAATAAAAAAAAGTGAGGGCAGAAAGTTAAACAATCCAAGAAGTGTGCATATTTCCAATTTAAAGGAACAAAATACTCTCCTCAGACTTGCACTTAGAAATAATGTATATTTTCCTACAGAAGGCCTAAAGGAAAGGCTGTAAAAGACTAACTTGATCACAAGTAGTATTACCATAAAAGCTTGATTTTGGATGAGGCCAAGCACACAGAGATCATTTTGTACCCCATTTTTTTATTACACAAGACTAGGAAAAATGTCTCAAAATAATTAGCAGTAAGCATGAAGAAGTGAAGGGAAAACTAAGAAATCATGACATAGCTTTATTTTTTCTATTTAGTGTCTTAAATGTGATTTGCATATTTCTAAGGTAAAGGGAGAACAATATGCTCACTTATCTACATAAGTGAGGAAGGATGGCCTCACAGTGAAGACAGAAGACTAGGAATCAGTGAGTGAGGTTCTGGCAAGTTCTGCGTCTCCTGCTCTCCTGAGTTTGAGCACTGCAACTCAAAAGCCTTGCACAGAAATTTTCGCCCCTACAGAGCAAAGAAAATACTCTCCAGAAAGGATCTGAACATAAAAACTACATGTGGAAGACAGCATGAAGTCCCTAGTGTTACCTAAATATATAACTATATAAGTATATAAGCATTAGCATAGAGGTACCTCACCTCAGAGTTTATGCCAGAGTTGTACAGAAAAGCACAAATGGCCACGGGGTATGGTGATACCTCACCAGGGAGATCATCAATGACTCTCTTTCTTCCCTGTCCCTGGAGTAAATGTAATCATAGAATCATAGAATGTTAAGGAGTTGGAATAGACCTTAAAGATCACCTAGTCTCAAATCCTCTGCCATGGGCAGCAACACCCCACCAAACCACATTGCTCAAGGTCTTATCCAACCTGGCTTTGAACACTGCCAGAGTTGGGGCACCCTGGGCAACCTGTTCCAGTGTCTTACCACTCTCACAGTAAAAAATTTCTTTCTAATATCTAACCTAAATTTCCCCTCTTTCAATTTGTACCCATTATTCCCTGTTCTATCACTGCATTTCCTGACGAAGAGGTCCTCTCCAGCTTCCATGTAGGTCCTCTTCAGATACTGGAAGGTTGCTTCTCTTCCCCAGGCTGAACAGCCCCAACTTTCTCAGCCTGTCTTTGAAGGGGAGGTGCTCCAATTCTCTTATCAACTTCGTGACCCTCCTCTGGATTTCCTCCAACACCTTAATCCGCCATTAAAGAACTGTTGGGTTTTCACTGAAGATGCATCTTCCACTTTCCTACCAGTTTCCTACAATTTTTTTTTTTTTACTTAAGGGAAAAAAAATAATTTAATCGAATGTCAGGATTTCTCACTGACACCGGGTTTCCAGGTGCCGCCCGGCGGGTCCCGTGGCAGATCCCGCCGGGAATCGGGCAGGGCGGCGCTGCCCACCCTCGGCACCAGCTCTCGGCGCGGACGGGCCGCTGCTCCTGGGAAACCGCCGAGCTTCCGGCAGGATTTGAAAGCACACATCCCTCCGCACAGAGAGGTTATTCTCGGGCGCGCCGGACCACCGGGCCAGGTCCCGCGGGGCAGCCCCAGCGCGGCGGCGCCGGCAGCAGAGGAGGCGCGACCTCAGGACACCTTGGAGACACACCGGGCGAGCCTCGCAGAGCCCAGCCCGACAGCCTGTCCCGAACTGACACCGCCCGCCCACCCGGCAGGCGGTCTCTCTGTCCAGCCAGCGGTCTGTCTGTCCGCATGTCCGGCAGACCCAGACCGCCGCCTCCTCGGCGGGCACAGCCCACAGACACAAAGTTTTCGTGTCGCCACTTCCCAGCCCAACCCAGACACATTAATCCCCGCGCTCTCCCGGCAGCCTCCCGCGGCGCCTGCCTGCCTCCCCACTCCCTGTCAGCGATTCCCAATAAACTTCCCCCTCGCTCTCCTCCTCCTCCTGCCGTGCCACCCCCCCGGACACCCCCAGCCTCTACCACCGAGCGCCGCAGGGGGGGCCTGGGGGGAGACAAGCAGGAGGGGGAAACCAACGCAGAGAGGTGGGGGAGGGGAGAAGGACGAGCGTGGCGAAGGGGGTTCCTCGCCCCGCAGCCAATCGGCGGGCGGGCGCGCGGGGCACGCCGGGAGGTGTAGTTCTCCGCCGTTCGCCATTTTGTGGCGAGGGAACTACAACTTTCCTCTCGAGCAAGGATAATTCTTGGGCCCTGCGCGGCCAGACGTGACTTCCAGGTGCTGCCAGCGCAGCGGGCCCCCGGTGCGTGCCCAAGCCCGGGGGGAGGCGCGGCGGGCGCAAGGACGGAGCGGAAGGGAGAGCCCTTGGCAGGCGGGAGGCTGCTGCGGGGCGGGGAGGGGGCAGGGCAGGGCGACCGAGCGTGCTGCGCACTCAGGGACCGTCGGAAAACTCCGCGCTGGGGCGGCGGCGCAGAGCTCGCAGCGACCTTGGCTGCCAGGTGGCCGCGCTTAAATGCCAAAAGAAAGGAGGTGGGAGGAGGGGTGGGGGGTGAGAGAGGGAAGCGCGTGACGCTTGACCCGCATGGAGTGTTCAGCGAGGCCTGTTGCATGCGCTGAGCGCGGCGCTGCGGCTGCTGTCCCGGTTGGGAATTGAGGGCGAGCCCTAAGCCGTGTATGTATGTATGTGTGTGTGCGTGTGTCCGTGTATATATATATATATATATTTATATATATATATATATATATACACATACACGCGCGCGCGCGCACACACACACGCAGACATATATATTAAAAAAAAAAAAGAAAGAGAGCCAGGTCCATTTAAAGTTGCTGGCGGAGAGCTGTTCTCATTGGTTGGGGGGGAGCTGGAGGAGCGGAGACACACACGGTGCGTGCAGCCCTCGCTGCCGCCGCCGCCGCCGCTGCTGCCGCCGGAGCCGCCGCCGCTGCTGGAGTTGTCCCTGCTGCTTTCCCTGCTGCAGCGGCACAAACGTGACTTCCAACGTCCCGATTATTTATCTTCTCCTCCCGGCCCCTCTCCTCCTCCAAGATGTAACTACAGCTCTGACACTAAGGACCTGCAGATCGCTTAGGCGGCTTGAGAAAGAGAAAAGGGGATATCAAGGGCGTCGGTTTTTTTTGTGTTTGGGGGATATTTTCCATTATAATGCTTCACTAAAGTGAATTTTTTTTTTGTTTCCTTCGCATTCGTCTTTTTTTTTTCCGTCCCCCATTTCTCGGATTTATTGCTAGGAGAATCACATTGTGAGGAAAGAAAGTCGGATTACAAGATACCACTACAAACAACCCCCTCCCCCCTGGATTTTTTCGGTATTTTTTTTATTTTTTTTTTTAATTGTCGCGGCTTTAATTCATGAAGCAATTGTCCCCTTTTGCAATCAGAATTTGGATACCAGAATGAGCAAAGAAAGACCCAAGAGGAATATAATTCAAAAGAAATACGTAAGTGGTCATAACATATATCGTTTGACTCCCAGTTTTAGGAAATGGCAGTGAATGTCAAGTTTATAGCTAATCCTGCAGCTCTAAGGCTTTGGGAACAAATGTGATGCTGAATTTGATTTTTTCTGTGGTGTGGTGGGGGAGTTTCAGAGGCCCCTTTTAACGGGCAAGCCTATCCAGTTTGGTTATAAAACCAGATTTGTGTAGCGATTCCTCCGGTGAATAAATGTATTGACCTCAAATGACACAATCATAATCTAGTTTTAGATGAAACGCGGGGAGCTCGGGGGGCTGCCGCGATAATGTCACCGAACTGCATTTTCAAGTGGTTTTACTAATTCTGCGCTTTTGCATGCGAAGAGAGATTTGTTTGGGTTTTTTTTTTTGTTGGGTTTTGGTTGTTGGTTTGTTTTTTTTTTTTTTAATGATCTACGTGTGTCTATCCCCGTCTCGTGAAGCGGCGGCGGTGGTTGTTGGAAGCCCTTTAAGTTGAAACCGAGTGTCTGGTTATGGCGAGCTGGTTTCTCGCAGTACCACATCCCATCTCCTGTGTGTGATCCTCGGCTGCTCTGCCTTGCGATAGACGCCGGAGCAGCTGGGGATCGCCTTACGGGCAACGCGTTCCTAGGGATTGACCGGAATAATGAGGAAAATGGCTCGGTACAGTTTTAAAAATAATTCATTATGATGGTTCGAAAATTTGGGCTAATCCAGCGCAGCCCGGGCTGTATTTCTGCCTCTCTTTATTCAGCCGCTTAACCAATCCCTTGTAATTGTCTAATCCTTTAAACATATAAATGTGGACGGGTAGTTAGATTTTTGTTCGTGCTCCAGTTACGTTTTGATTGGCACAGGGCAGTTTTTCTTTTCGTTTGGAAAACGAAGGGGATTATCCATATATGCAGTAGAGCGAATAATGATTTTTATGTGAACGTTAAAAAAATTATATGTGTATATATATATGTATATTGTCCCCCCCCCTTTGCCTCCCCCAAAATTATGAATCCTCGCTTCTGGGTGTGTTTGATGCGAGGCTTTAAAAGTTGTAGGTTATATCTTGTCTTGTCGCCTCCGCCGATTTCTTTCAGAGAGGGGTGTTCCTTGGCAGGGAGGGTGACCTTCGGGACACTTTCCCTCGCTATAATACAGATTTGGTAAAAACTGCAGTTGACTCCAGCTGACTGCCCGCTATCGATTGCCCGCCCCGCTGAAACGCTGCCCGGGGGTGGTGGTGGAACGATGTATGTGTGTTGGGGGGGGGGGGGGGGGGGGGGGGCGCTATTTTAGCGGCCGCCCCCCCCCCCCCCTTCCCCCCCCCCCCCCCCCTCCCGCACCCCCTAAATTTCCGAATTAAAATACATCCGCATTGCAGAGGAGAGGGGAGCCCGGGGCCGGCGAGTTTAAACTATGGCATCGAAACGGGAACGGCGGGTGGAAAGTGTGGCGAAACACGCGAGGCGTCCACGTTTCCCAGGCAGGCAGACAAAAGCGGGGCGGGGGGGACGTAGGGGGGAGGAAACCGCGGTGTTAATAATTAAAGCTGGGGGAGAGGAAAAGGGAGAGATCGCCCCAAACCCCGGCTCTCCACGGGCTCGCCGAGGCGAACAATGCGGCGCCGCTCCCGCACCGTCGGGCAGGGGGTGCGAGCGCGGCTCCCGGGGGAGGAAGGCAGGAGGGACGGGGGCGGACAATGTGCCGCGGTGCTCCCGCGGTCACAACTTCGCGGCGGCGCTTTCATTTAACCCTTCTCCCCCCTGCTCTCTTTTCCCTCCGCCCCCTCCCCATTTTCACTTCTGGCAGGGGGCGGCGGTGCCGGCGGGGCGCGCTGGCGGCGGCAGCAGCAACAGGTTGTGGTGGCTGTGGCGGAGCCCGCGGGCCGCCGGCCACGCCGCCGCCCGGCCAGGTTCGCCCCGCTCCCCGTGACGTCACAAAGGGACGGGCCTGCGCGCCGCGCAATCCTCGGCGCCCCCCCAAGCGCTCGGGCTCGCCCCCCCCGCCGTGACGTCAGAGCCGAGGCGGGGCGGGGGCGGGAGGAGCCCCCCGGGGCAGCTCTCGGCGCCGCCGCGGGGGGGGCAGGGAGGGGGCGGCCCGGGCCAGGTGAGCAGGTGCGGAGCCGCCCTGCCCGCTTCGATCTGCGAGGTGGGAGGAGAGTGCCGGTCACGTTACCCCGTGGCGACACGCGTGGTGGCACGTCGCCTCCTGCCCGTGACCTTCGGGCGCTACGGCAGCCCGGCGGAGTACGGCCGCCGCCGCCGCCGCCTCCTCCTCGCCCGTGCCAGCACAGGCTTCGCCTGTTCCCGGAACAATGGTCCCGGTGTCGGGCCCTGCTGCCCGCCTCGGGTCCCTGGTGCCCTTAGCGCGGAGGTGATGCCCCGCCGTGAGGAGCTGCCTGGCCGCCCCCAGCCGCACAGGCACCAAGTGGTGCTTTGTGGCCCCGCTCCTCTCATACCTCTGCGGGTTGTCGTAGAATCAGAGTCACAGATCGGTTTGGGGTGGAAGGGTGTACCTTGAAGAATATCCAGTTCCAGGCCGCCTGCGGTGGGCAGGGACACCTTCGGCTAGACCGTGTTTGTCAGAGCCCCGTCCAACCTGGCTTTAACCTGGTCTTATGGTATCGGGAGCAGAGCTTGTTCGGGCTGCTGCTGCCGTTTCTTCTTTTCGGCATTTGCAAAATGAATTCCGAAAACAAGAAGGTGGTGAGAACAATGGAGTAAAGCCTGTGTGTTGTGGGCTGCCATCGCGGTCTTGGCTCCCCACTCCGTAAGTGGTCACAATTGAAAGTTCTCTTAAACTTTGGGAGTGTTATCTCCTGGTAACCCAGGAATGAGGAAATCCGTGTATGCATCTTTTTTTTCCTGTGATTTAAAAACGCTATCACTTAATTTTTAAAAGAACCATGGCTGACTCATACAACTCTTTCTTCTTACTTTACCCTCCTCCTTCTCAAACATCTTTACATATCAAATATTGCCTTTTCGCTCAAGCCTCAGAAAACTGACAGCTTTGTAAAGCATCCGCCGAGAAGCCAGACTGCATTCAGTATGCACTTGGAATTAATAGTTCTTAAGTGAAAAGCTTTGAAGTCTTAAGCGTAATTTCACAGGTGCGTTTTTCTGCCTAGTTTTGTGATTCTGAATAGCAAATCTTCTGTTTTTGCTGGCTTAAGTCTCAGGGTATCAGACCTGGTTTACTGTCTTGAAATACCTCCATGGTTCTGCCACGGTAGCAGATGGTAAAATATAATTAAGGAGTAATGTCAGTACTGTTGCCTCGTGTGATTCGTTGCCTTGTCCTTGTAGAAGTAAAACTCCTGTAGTCTGCCATGAGATGACATGCTTCACCTACCGATGGCCTGGTAAGCCCCTCAGACAGAGGGCCCGCAAGGCCCTGCTAGGATTAGCATGCTGCAGACATCTGAGGAGAGCTCCTGTGAGTGCTGCAGCTTTTGTGCTTGGAGCGGGCTCAGGGAGTTTTGGGGGAGATGGTGACCATGCAGCACCACCACCTCCTTCTGCATCAGAGATGTTTGTGCAGGGGCCTGATGCTGGGCACTCCAGTGCTTCAGCTGGACTCTCCTGCCCTGCTTTTTTTTTCCTGTCGGAGTTTCCTCATTTCTCTCCTGCAGCCCCACAACTGACAGCAGGCTTTAAGTCTGACCACTTTCTACAAGAAATAATGTAAATATGTCGCTGGCAGCAGAGGTGGTATTCAGTGTACATTGCATCTTATTTCACATCATCTTCTGGGGCTTTCTTGTGTTAGGTCTCTTATAGGCTTGCAGTAACAATTCCAGCAGCGTAGCACACTCAAGTCTTTTTTTTTTTCCCCTTTATGTAAAATATAAGCTAGCTGCACTTAAAAGCTGCATTTGGGTTTCTGTTAACCTCCTCCTGGTCTCTTGAGAGTACAGCATTACGTTGTAAGTAGCTATAGGGTAGTGCATAAGTAGAAACTAGTAATTGAAATACTTTTTTTCTTTAAATGAATATTTTCTATCAACAGATGCTTTGCCCTGAGATACTAATGGACTCCTGCTCACTCTGATGGACTGCAAGCCAGGAGTCTGTGTAATATGCTGTCCAGAGTGAATTACAATGAATCAAGGCTCCCGTGAAGAGTTTCTAATGTTCATTAAGCACTTCCACCTTCTCTTATGAGGATTACTAAGCCAGCATTAAAAACATATTACCCCTTCTTTTTCTGTAGATATAAAGTAAGAGTTAATGTTATGCATATGCTAAAGTGTGGTATAAAAGTCAGCTGATTCTGTAAGGCAGTAGCATTCCCTCCATTTTATTGTTTGATGAAAAACAAAGAAGTCTAAATTACTTGCCTGAAGCTACATGCTGTAACAGCGGCAGAGTTGGAACTAATCTGTATTTCTGCTGCCTTGTCCAATATTCTATCCTGCAGTTTACAGGCTTTTACTACAAGGCATGGCATCTGCATTACAGGGACCACTTTTTGCAGTTCCAACTTTCTTAAAAAATTTTCTCCTCCCCAGTTACGGTCTGGACTGTTAGATTAACATTTTATTTTTAGCATAATAATAAAATAAAAGAGGCATTTCATTATGGATGCTTCTTTTCAGTAATCATCATACTCTGCAGCTGATAGAGACCAGTTGATACTGTGATGACTCAGCTGTGTGAGTATTACATAAAGTAGGTCAATTTTTACATCTCATAGTTTAAAGCTAAAGAGACTCCACAATTAAAGTTTATATTTTGTTTTTACACGTTACTGTTATTTCCTGGTTTGAACATATCTGAAAGTTCTTGAGGAGGAAGGAAATGGTTTTTTGGGGGTTGATTTAGGGGTTGGTTTTGGCCATTTTTATTGTGTAGTGACTGAATTCAATCAACTTGAACTTGACGGAGGGGAAAGACCAGCTGCATTAGTTTCTAAAGTTTCCAGTTTTCAGCAGTCAAGTGAAAGGGAGGCTTTAAAGGTAATTTTTAAGTAGGAAAAAAAGCAGAAACACGTTTATTATTTTTTATTACAAGCACCCAGCTTTTGTGTGATCTAGCAGATGTGGAATTTGCAGAGGAATACATGCTTCTTCTAAATCCAAATTTGCATTTAAAACATTCTGGTTTTCCCCCTTAGTCCTTTGCGTGGCTTTCTTCCCAACTATAAATGTAAACCAAGTGTAAATGATGCATTGTTTGCCTTAGTGGGCAGACAGTCTGAAAACAATAGTGCTGATGGATTTGACTGCCTCTGTGTAAGATTAACGGGACATTAACATTCAAGTCTAATAATGCAAATTTCAGTGTTGCCAAACCTGAACTTCCCTTAAGTGTTTCCTGATGCTGATGGCCCTAGATGTCCCTGCACTACAGGCCAAAAATTCAGTTGACAGTTTTTAACCTCTTGTTAAGTCTTTAGAGAAACGGGTAAATCATACCTGGAGTTTAATGTCCAAGTGAGTGATGGAGTATGGTACACATATACTTTTTATGCTTAACTACCATTTTTTATTTAAAGCATTTTTAAGTAGTAGGAAGCCACCAGGAAACTTAAAAGCTGCAAATCACTTGTAAAATTCAGGTCTAGCATGTGAGGATTACTTGGCGCTGAATTTTAGATACAGGAAATAATATGCTTGCCAAAATGTATTTGGTGTTCTCTTAGATCTTTGATGGGTTGGTTGTTTTGCTGGCTTATTACTTCTGGGAATATTGGATGTGATCCTTCTTGGTTTTTAACGGGCAGGTTTTATTTGGGAACTCTTGGTTTTCATTTGGAGGGGTGAGTTTATTTCAGTCAGTCAAGAAAACGTTTCCTCAATGAATCAGTAGGTAGAAGGTTTAAAACTGTTTGCCGTTTCACTTGCTCGGGTTTCACACTTTCCCTCGTGTAATGACATCCTGTTCTGATGTTGTTCCTTCAGTAATCCGACAGAGGCCTGGTATTTCCAGTGGTGGGCTGTGGGAAAGGAATAAACCCTTTAATTATATCAGTGAGGTCTTGTTTGAAAATTTGCTAGCTCTTTTCCCCTTCATATGGCCTTTAATTTTGTCCATCCCTTCCCTATGCAGATGAAGGGTCCGAAGCTGTAAAACACTGCTCTGCAAGCGTGGCCATGATCAGTGGCAAAGCTGAGCGGTGGCTGAGACCATGGCCTTGCTGAATGGCGTGTCTCGAGGCTCTCAGCTAGGGATCACAGCTCCCTGGTTTGCGAGCAGATGGATGCTGTGAGTGCCCCCCATCTACTCCCATGCCAAGTTTATTGGCTTAATTTATGCTGCTGCGGAAAGCCTTTTGGAGTGACCTGCTTGGCTGAGTGTGGAAGCAAGATAAAAAAAGGCTCTGGTGGAAATCATCATTTCACTGGTACACGAAGGGAAGAGTGGCATGTGAAGCAGCTTCAGCACTTCTGCAGCAAATGTCTTGTCCCACCCGGATAAGGAATATCTCTTATTTTTATCTGGAGGATAAAACCCTCCTTTAATTGTGCCTTAAAAATGGCATTCTGTAGTTAAAAACATGCATTGAAAACAAAATGAGGAACCTAAACTACAGTTTCCATATGCTTTGTGCATCTAGGCCAGGCCTGTGGAGCTGGAGTAGTTTCTGGTCAGGTTCACTTTAGTGCTTGTAGGATTGCTATAGTTGCGTTCAGACATTTTGACACTGCTAAAATCACTTCAGCAGAAATGTGATGATGCCTGCAGAAGAGTTCATAATTGCATCGCTTGAGGGGCATGACTTAAATCCTTTCTAAATGTATCCCCTCTGTAATCTGCTTCATCTTTGCTGCCTTCTTGCAGCCTTTTCTGCCAGGTTCTTCCCTTGATTTGCTCTGCAAAAAGGCGACTTTGGACTTGTGACTGTTACTGTATTTCTTTTACTTTCTAAAGGCTAGTGGAGAAATGCAAAAAATAAGAATCAGTTTGAGAAATTGTGGCCTACTACTGTGCTCTAGGAGGGTTTGTGGTATTCAAGACCCTGTGCTCTGCTGTCAGTTCTTTAATCTTGCCTTGCTTGTCTGACATCTTTTGGATGACGTGATGGTTGCAGGAGATTAGCATGTTTTGGCACACACACGCTATGATGACTGGCTAACGATATTTATAAAGTTCAAAAATAAACCATGGGAGCTCATTCTGACATAATCTACTAATCTTAGTTTTGCACTTTGATACTGTGTTGTCTGAGCCAAGTCAGGATAACTATATATTGCAAGCAATTCATTTTTAGCTTTGCTTGCAGATTACTGCTTTTAAGTTAAGAACGATGAGAGTGAATTTGGAGAAATTACCAGCTATATGTATACTCCGTGCCTATTTTTAAAACAGATCTATGTGAGTGGGTAGAGATACATGCTCCACAATATTTCTGGATGTGTTGTGTACTGGCATTTTGATGTGATGGTTTTTTCCTTCACTGCCCACAAGAACAGGATGGTCTTCTCGGTCCTTTCCTGCCTTTGTATGTTACGGGAGGGACTTTCTTTTCTCTTTAAGGATTATGCGTTTATTTTTTTTCTGAATAAAAAAAAGCTTTACTTTGGGTAAACTTCAGTCTTGTGCTAGGCATCCTGCTAGTCACGCTGCATTTTGGGGGGGGTCCAACCAAGAGAGTAAGCTTTTGAGGCTCCTCAGTAACAGGAATTCAGTTTTCCCTGGACCCTGACAACTCCATTTAAACAGCTAAATAACGATTTTCTAGCTACATTTTTGAATGGCCTGCATTTTTAAGAAATACAAAGGTGAACTTGCAGATGTAAAGCATGTGGGTCCAGGCAATTGCAATGTACAAATATTTTTTGAGGTTGCTGCTATTAAAGTGGACAGAAACCATGAGTCTTGGACAAGAGTCTGTTTAATGTCTCACTCTTTTGAGATGCTTATCATTATTTTTATGAGTTGTTATATTTAGCATATAATTTTCTATGATGTTCTGAAACTGGGAATCTTTATGCCCAAAAAGTACATAGCCTAGAAATTGCATTTAGACTTTTAAGATGATGTAGTCTACCACCATATGTTTATAGGTTTTTTTCTTTCTATGAGGTACCCTTCAGGCAGGCAAAGGGTAATTTAGAGAAGGGATATCTTTCCTTCTTTCTTGCCTTTTTATGTCATGGGTATTACTTTCAACCAGTTTGTCCCACAGAGTTCTTTTTGGTACATCAAAGTTGTAAGCCAAATCTCTCAGCTGCAGTGTGCATATAAAAACCCCTGTAAGACAAATTTCCAACCCTGCACGTATGCCAGATCAATTAACTTCTTAACTCAACTTGAGCTGGAAGAAAAAAAAAAGAACTGCTTCTGTTTTGGTTTGAGCCCTACAAAACTTGGTCCAGACATTAGAGTTTATAAAACTCAAAGCCAAGTGAAAGGAAGGATTTCTATTATTGTTTTTTAAGTTGACTGATAACTAGGCTGGTGTTGTACGTGGTTTGTTTTTGGGTGGTGTTCCAAATGACCGGCCTTAATGTGAGTGTATTTCACATAAGGATGACCTAGATGGGCGCCTGAGATGTGGTTTTCTGATTGATAGTCACTTTTTTACCCCCTCTTGAAGTGTAGTGATAATGTTGAAAATTCTCATGGCCTATTGCCATCTTGCAGACTTGCTTCCTGAGTGGTCTAATATTCCCTCTGGCTGCCTGTTCCCCTTGTCTTCTGAAGGCCAACATGTGTAACCGGGGGATAACTCCCACCGCAGATTGGGGACTTTCCAGGTTAAAAGTCAACTAACAAAATGCAGTTGATTTTTTTTAATGTGGATTCATTTAATATTGCCATTTGTGATGTAGCTGGAAAAATACTTGGTCTGGGGAAGGTGTTGCAGGGGCACACAATGAAGTGGCAAGGGAGGGGTAGGATTGCGTCTGTTAACAATAGAGTAAGTTTCAGTGGGCTGTGAAATTATGACTAAATAGGAGTCAAGATATATGTTTTATTTCGTATCAAGCAAAATTAGCTGTCCTTGTCCATTCTAAGGGTTGTTCGCATTAGATTTTGCTGTACTGTTTTACTGCTGGAAGCATGGTGAATATTAAATAACGTTGAAATGAAGTTAGGCCTCTCAGGTGAAAATGAAGCTGAAGGTGTTGGTGCCTGTGGTCATGGTAGTGCCATAATCATTTCCAAAGTGCTAAAATATGTTTAAGAGGATTAAAAATGTACCACTGTTACGTGTTATGCTTGCTTAAGTAGGATTTGGACAATTTTATACTTAAACAAGAGAAGAAAAAAGGGGAAGAAAATAAATAAAGATAGCTGTGCTACTGGAGGCTAAGTTCCACTGCTAAATGTGGTAAAAGAACTACTTTTTTTTTAATGCAGCAGCCACACACTCACCCCACAATACAAGAGCTCCACTGTGGAAGTGAAGCCAAAGTGTACTGTTCCATTTTCTACATCTTAGCGTAAGGACCTGCTTACAGGAGGGAGTTCATTCAGAAATTTCTCTTGGCTTTATTTGTCTTATTTTGTACTACAGTTCAGATAGCTGCTTCTTTTGTTAAAACTGCTAGTGTCTATTGAATGTACAAGTGAACTGAAGTGCTGATGTATTTTTGCCTCAGGTTTCCAAGTAATGTGAGAAGGGCAAACCATGTCAGATCAAGAAGCTACAAAACCCAAGGTTTCCTATAATTATAGAAAGAGCAGGATGTGGCATCACATGCCTTTTTCTCACCATTGAAGCCAGCACTGGTGACCCTATGACTCGTTCCTTCGTGGTATAGTGCTTTGACCATATCAATATGACCAAAGAGCTGCATGTGAAATAGGGTCACTGAAATTGTCACTTATGCCAATGCTCTGCTTTTTTCCTTCACCTTCTCATCTTTAAATGGCATGGTTTCAGTACAAGCCTGCAAAGACTTTTTAGTGGCACAGTAAAGGGAGCAGTGGGGCCCAAGGATCTCTTTGCCTCTGCTGTGGATTAAAAAAAACGTGTGGAACTGCACCCTCAGTTTCGATCCACCAAGCCGCTAGAGCACGTGCCTGTCTCAAATGTATGAATACTCTTACTGACGTCAGCTGAAGTACTTGGAGCTTGAGAGTTAAGCACATGCCCAAGTGCTTTTCAGGGCTTGAGATTTTGCCGTTCCTGTGTAAGAGTGTGTGCAAGTATTTGCAGGCAGGAATGTTAGTTTTCTAAGAGGGTGATAGCCATTTCATGGTTTTAATGGCTTTACTAAATGTAGTGCTGCCTGTTTTTTTTCCCCCTGAAATGTTTCCTTTTCTTTTTGCTTCTTAGCCTCTTAATATTTTATTTAAATGTAATAATTGTTATTTTTCTTTCCTTACTCTTCATTATAGTGTGCATGTGTGCATAGTACTGACATTTTTACAGTTCACTCCCCCCTCTCTTCTTTTCTTCCAGTGCTGTGCTTTTCTCCCTCTCTTTTCTGCATATTTCTCTGATTGAGCTCCTCTATCCACTTTGTCCCTATGTGATGAAAGTAGCTCTTATAAAGTTACTGCTATTTCTCTTTGCAAGAAAGCAGAATGAACTGTTGTCGCAGTATTGTTTCCATTTCCTCAAGTCCAAACGGGGACATGAGGAAAGGTTCATGAAGCTCATTTGGGGGGCCAGGTTCATAGGAAATACTTTGGAAGGGGGATGGATTGTACTGTTGCTACTTGTCTTTCCGCCTTTGTGCGGAATTTGAGTGTTGGGTGTAGAAAATACCAGCTGTGTACTTAGGTTTTGCAAGGCTCAGCAAACTGTTAATGTGCAAATACTATGGAGGAAAAGTGGAACGTGGCCCTGACCATTCCTTTTTACAGTCCTTTTATGAACTTTTGGGAAATCAAATCCTGCTGATGTGAGCATTCAGGAAAAGCTAATTTCATATTTCACATACATTAAAGGCTTTTATTTATAAGCCATTAATATTCATGCTCTTTCAGTCAAGAGCAGCTTTTTGTGACACGACTGACCAGTCATAAAAACCACTGCATAGCTTCCATTATTGAAAGAAGCCCTCAATCTTCATTTTGAGAATGACCTTCCAAAATAACTAACAATAGTCAGACTTCTTCAAGCCTGGGTGACAGACCAGGTATAACGATTTCTGGACACTGTTGCTTTGGAGATCAGGAATACAGTTTTCAGCATAAATTTTTTAAGAAAAGTGTGGTCTCTTTAAGTCTTCTGGGTAGTACAATTTCTTTATCTCATATTTAGTATTTCATTATAATACCACTTCAGCTGGCTTCTATGAAAGCTGGTTGTGTATCATGCAGAAGAAGGAAATGTGTTTATGATGTAGATAATTATGTTCCCCCCCCCCCCCCCCCATAAGCATATCTTCTTACATTCTTGTTGATTCCTCTTCCTTTCTTAGTGTCATTTTATGCCTGTTACTGTTGCAGTCAAGGATGCTGTGAATTAATTCCCAGTAGGCATTTTGGAAATTTCTTGTTCTCTAATTTGGATGGAGGAAAGTGAATGAGTAAATTGTTACTTCCTTTTTGTCGCTAACTTTTCTCAGATCCTGCCAGTGGTGAGCCTGCCATTTTTTCCCCCTTGCAGACTGCCCATCTCTTAATGCACTGTAATCAATGGTCTCCTCATGCCTGGTGACTAGTCGGGCCGTTCCTGCTAGGCTCTGCCTCCTCGCCCAAAATAGGACCAGGAGCAGCATTCGTGCATGCACACCTATCTGTATGTGTCCTGCTTTCCCCTCTGGAATACATTGAGCTCACCACAGGGATTCCTTGGCAAAATGGTCACAAGTTTTTTAGCTTTTTGGAAGATTTTTTCTGGATATGCCTTTGCCATACTTTTCTTTCCTTTTTTCTGCCCCAGTTCACCTTGCATAACCGCAAATAGGTGGTACTGGCTGAGGGACTGTCTGGTTATCAGCAGTCTCAGAATCTGTCTCTTTCACATGAGCTCTTTTCAGAGGTGTTTCAAATCTTTGTCAGTTTATCGCCTGCACACTACAAGCATGACTGCAGCTGCATCTGGGGCTTTGTCCGGGAAGCAGGAGTATGCTCAGCTCTGGAGAGCTAACCTGCCCTCCAGCACAGTTTGTGAAACCAAGGTTAGTATAATGTGAGAAAAACAGCCAGGATATTTATCCATGGTTGGAGTCCTGCTCGCATGGAGGAGGCTTGCCCCGAGTTCCTGATAAGGTCCTGCCACTGTCCCTGTCTTTACCCATCTTGGGAGTATTTTAGCTGCTTTTACTTGTGTGTGCTCCCTCGGCACTGTGTTGTGGTCATGCCTTCAGAAGGTCAGCTACAGCTTGTCTGATGGACATGATAGCTTAGGAGGGAAATGCTTCTTCATCTTCAACGAAGAATATATATGAGCAAACTATGCTGTTGCCTTTGGAGAAAGACTTTAAAGGTGTCTGTTCAGGCATGCTTTTGAACGTGTTCTAAAATTGTTCCCAACTATCCTCTGTATAGGTGATTTATCGCTGTTCTTCTGTTCTCATGGAGCAATAAATAGCATCTGGGCTAAAAGGTTATCCTTTCTCCTTAAAAGACTTCATTCTGTTGCACTGCTTCTTCCTTAATTCCATGCTCTCCAAATGTCCAAGTATTTTTTCCCCACCAGAGAAGACCCAGTATTTTAGTCATGTACCCACATGTTACAAAGCTGAAGCAACACAGTATAGCATTTCAGCTTTGAAAACTCATTCCTCTGTGGAGGACTTCCATTAAAGATAGTTCAGCTGGTTTACAAATTTCCAATCCACTGACTTTCTCGGTGATTAGGTCATTTTCAATAAAAGCAAGGATCTGCAGTTGATCTGAGGGAGTTAATACATAGTTTAATTTCAACACACGTGAATAATGTTAAGCCCATGCATAAACTAGTCTAGTTAAGGAGAACAGAATAATAGGTGGTCTCTTAAGGCAACCCTCTGAAAAAAGAAGTAATATCTTATAAATTTTTAACTACGTAAGAAGGAAGATTGAATAGCTGTCATTATTTGAGACAAAGGCTGTATGAACAGTTCTAATACAGGCTGATTGATCTACTGTTTAGCTTAAAAAGTAGGACAACATCTAGTAAAGGAAATCTCAGTTATAGAGAACTGGTTATCAGGGCTTCTAATCCTGTGACAGATAAGAGAATATAAAACTGTCAAAAACAGGGTTTTAAATCTGCATCTCCCAGGTTGCTGTCATTTGCATGGCTTTTTTTTTTTTAAATTGGTTTGATTGATTGTTCGTGCAGGAAGTCCCTAGAGAAAAACCAAGAGAATTTCCACAATGACATGACCTTTAGGTTCTTGAGGGTGCAAGTGTCTGCTCTCAGGGTTACCTGTTGCAAAACTTTAGTTGTCTTCTTACGCTGACATATTTCAGCATGAGGAAGTTCTCTGGAGCAAAGTGTAACGCTATACAGCCTCATTTCATGATATTTTCCAGTGCCTGGCATGTCTAATGCCTATCTAAGTAAACTTGCTCAGCTGTTCTGTGTTGGCAGCATTGGTAATCTCACAGTTCTTTCTGTAGAAGATTCATGTGTCTGGCTCATCTTGGACTAGGTTGTAGAGCTGCTTTATTGTCACTTCTGAAAAGTACCTCTGCCCACATTTTCGCAGTACGAGTCATCTTGTTATTGTCAGTTGGACTTTCTGGTGTGGAGGACCAATGCAAATATTACTAGGGCTTAATAAGAACCTACCTTTGGATGAGTATTACTGTTGTGATAAAAATGATGGGAGGTTGGTTGCTCATTGATTTGTGTTTTTTGGCCACTTTCCAGGATGAAACTGTAACTTCGTTACGTAAGAGTTTCAGAACAGTACAGAGTTGTTCATTTATTTCCTTCGACTGTTATCAAGCTGACAGCTTGCCTTTGGAGGGTCATATGTTCAAAAGCTGCCAATTGGATCTTACTTCAGTTTAGCCAAATGTGGCACAGAGTCTGAAGTGCATTTTGTCCCTAATATCCCCCAGCCCTTTTTTTTTT
>NW_020897695.1:30821267-30926829 GCF_003984885.1 Neopelma chrysocephalum
TTTTTTTTTTTACCCCCTTAACATTTTAACCTTCTGTTCTGTCTCCCTTCCTTCCACTTCCTTTCCCCTCAGTTCCTCCTGCTGAAAATAAAAAAGGTCTGGGAACAGAGGCAATGCCACAAATAAAAGGAATTAGGTTTTTTGTTGTTGCTGCCTGTAATTTTGGTTTCTCTTAATAAGAGTTTAGTTTCTCTGGTTAGATCAGTTCTGCGTTGTGGAGATTTGCTTGCATTTTAAAAATGGTAAATGGAAGATATTTTTCATCTTGCTATTTTTGCTAACCATACTCCTACCTCTAAGTTAGCTGCTTATTTCCAGTTTGCTTCCCTGTGACTCTTTTCCTTCTCCTGCTTCATCATTGCTCTCTACTTATCTTTTGGTACCTTTACTTGGAAAGGCATCACTGGGAAGCCTGTGCAGAGTTGGTGTTGGGAATTCTATGTACACAGCCGACTAATCCCATAGACAAAGAAGAAATAGGGAGAAGAGAAACTACGTATAATATCTACCAATGTACTACTTGAAGTCAGAAAGTGTATTTCTAGTGTGGGACTGAGAGAAGTGGTTTCCTCATATTGAGAAGTTGTGAGGACAGGCTTAAATTTTTTTCATGTCGGTAGGATAGCACCTTGAGTTCTTCTAAGTGTTTTACACAACTTAGCTTCATTTTTTGCATGTCTCTGCATTCCTGGAAAAATAGATGTTTTTGTGGTTCAGTCTTAAAGAAATGTTCTTAATAAGTAAGCAAGATGAGCTGAACAGTCTATTTTATAAAGTTCACAACGTTATTTTGATTTCTCTGGCCTCTTAAATACAATGATAAATGCAATGGAAGAATATAGTTTCAATTTTGAAACAATGGATTCTGTCCGTGAAAACTCTATTCCAGTTAATAACTTTCAACTTTTTTTTCCTCAAGTAATTCTTGACTCTTTTTTCAGTACATATTTATGTACTTGTAAAGTGGAAAAATAATGTAATGAATACCTAAGTATTACTATGCAATGCTTTAAGCTGCTTGCTTTAGTTCCCAAGAAACTCTAACAGTGATGAAAGTGTGCATACATCCATTTCCTCTAAGACTGTCTCAAATTCCTTCTGATCACAAGACTGATAATTTTGATATTTTAAATTCATACATATGACAAAAGTTTGTCATATGTTTTATAACTTTAATGTGGATTATTTCTTAATTTTGTCTTGTTTCCTGCGTAAGTGGTATTCTGTAATTACCTGATTCACTGTGCTTGTGTGTAAATGAAACTATGAAATTTGTTGTCAATTAGCAATCAATGTGGTATCCATATTTTTAAATGTTATAAATTGCCTATTAAAGCTAATTTTCCAGGGCATCTCTATCTCCGTTCTTAATGTAATGCAGAATATTTTACAATAATGCCTAGGTTAACAATGATAGTCTTGCTGTATTGTGCAAAAAAGGCTTCTGTGCAGACCCAGCTGGGTTTCAGGCTAATTCATTGCTCTATGGTGGGATCACCACAGCTGCTGTGGGGCCTTTACAAATGCAAAAAAGCTGTCAGTGTTTGTTTCATCAGATGCATAAGTGATGAGGCCAAGTTGAGGAATCCATTCCAGCACGCGGTGTGCATGCTGGAGGCATTATTGTTTACAGAATTAGTGTCATAATGCTTTAAAATACATGGTGCGTGTTTTACCTTAGAGCAAAACATTTTAGGACTAAGATGGTTTAAGGATGCTCTGCAATTTAGTCCCCTCTTCTAACAGCATTTGCCCTGACTCATGTAAATATGCATCTGAATTACTGTGCCGTACCTGCCTCGGTCGCGAATAATTCAGTGCTCCTGTCTTGTGCATCTTTTTTGCTAGTACTTTGATAATCATAAGAAGTCACAATTAAATAATTGCACAGCTTTAATGCAGATTTCTGGCCCCCCCCAACTGTCAGCTGGAGGAGTTGTGCTGTCTCCTACGGTCACCAGAAGTCAGAGTACTTCTTTTGGCTGTCAAGGCTTGAGCGAGGTTCCTTCCAGCCAATTAGTGAGTAACTATGATTGGTTTCAGAGGGGGCTGCTTAAGAATGCAAAGCATGCCTCAGTGCTGGGGCCGAGCACACAGTTCCTCTACCAATTCTCCTTTCCTTTGCTTGCGGCTCCCAGAATGTAACATGGAGTAGGGCTTTTGCTTGCGTGACGTGAGACTGGCTTTTGGGAGTGGGGGTGGTGGGGTTCAGGCCTTAAATTGTTTTTCTGTGGGAGCGCTCATGTCATCTTTCAGTCTTTGTTGCAATCTGCTGGCTGTGTGCGTGAGGTTTCATTAGGGCATACCACCCTTCCCATATCATGTAACTCCACTGATAATAGGGATTGCAGGAATTTTAACTAATGCGCTGTTTAAGCCGTTGTCGCTATGATTTTATTAAATGTGCTTGCAGCGTGGAATTTCACTAATGCTGTAGAGTGATCTGTTATGCAAATTGAATGTAAGAATGGGCTAGTGGGGATTTGTTGTCTGTATATTGGAGACCTGTCTTTTGCATTTGGAAATGAAATCAGCTAAATGGTGTCAGCATAGGCTGCTGCTTAAATGTTCAGGCAGCCTTCGCTTTCCTGGTCGGGGGTGCAATGTTGTCACCGCAGGAGCCAAGTTTGGTTTGTAGGGAGGGTTGCCTGTCTGGAAGCATGCTTGCTGCTGGAATGCTGGGCATGGGTGAGTTGAACAATGTGACTGTAGGATAGGTTAGGCATAGTCGTATACAAATTAGATTATGAGGTTTATTCTGGCTGGTCGACATGGCCAGGCAAAGCTATGTTCTTTCTTAAGCTCTTCCTCTATAATGCAGACAGATTCCTATGCTGGAGCAAATGATGTTTAGCTCATTGAATGACTGGTGGTATCCATGTTTGTTGGCTAAATCATTGGCCTGTGGCTAAAGCAGCACTTCTCTAGGTGTGATGTGTGACAAGGATACTTTCGAGTCCTGCCAGGTGAAGTGGGAAGGCAGGGAATTCAGCTTCTTTTCCAGATCTGTTGCTTCACTGAGACACATGAGCTGCTGTAACCCAGCAGACGTGAGAGAAAGAGTCACCTCCTCCCTGCACTTGTTGCTGCTCTCATGGCCGCTATTCTCTCTCAGCTCAGGCTCAAAAGACAAACAGCCTCCTCTTCTTGTGCTGTTCCAGGGAGCAAGTTGCATGCAGCATTCCCTCTGTCAGTGCTTTGTAGCTAGAGAAGCAGTGGCAGCCTAAAGAAAATCCCTGGCAGCCAACGCCCTTCGTCCCTCCCTTTCACGCACCTCATTTACACACGCTGTAAGCACTACCATTTATTTCCCTTGGAGTCTCTATTTTATTATTTGCTGTTTGCTGTGGGGCTGGCAGCAGTGTGGGAAGGTTGCCTCCGGGATGCTGAGCTGGGGTGTAGCAGCAGCAAGCACTTAGGCAATACTTGGAGGAGCTATGCCGGCAGCGCTGGGTCTGTCTCTACGGCATATAGTCTATAGGTTGGGGGAAGAAAGACAGTGCTTTCAACTGCAGTTGATGGAACTGCAGCATAGCACTTTCTCTTGACAGAGATGGAAATGTGCTGAATGTTTTCTAAAGAGGTTGTTTTAAGAAAAAGTGAAACCTCTTTGGCGAAGTTGTGTCCAGTCTTTAATGTTGAGGCCTTGCTCAGCTGCCTCATGGTGCAGTAGTTTGGCTTTGAAATGTGGATGGATATAGTGTTTGAGCATATCATGGGGCATTTGTATTTTAGGAGCGTGGTGCAGTTAAGAGCAGTCTTTGGTGATGCCTGCACAGGAGAGGCTGAACTGGGAAGCTGCTGGTTTTGGTGTGCTCATGGTGTGGTGGATGGGCAGCTACACTAATCCCCCAGCAGTGGAAACATGCTTTTGTGAGGGACAGGGAGTGCTCTCAGGCAGAAAATGGGTGCTGGAGTGCCAGCAGGTAAGGTTTGTGCCCGTGATGTGGCTGTTCCCGGCATGCAGGCTGTTCCCGGCACGCAGACTCCTCCTGTGCCTTGTCCCTGTGCTGAGCGGACCCAAGTCGATCAGGGACGAGACTTCTGTGCTGTGGGGGACCCTAATGAGAGGACAGATTCTGTCCTGAAAGCCATGAGTACTCCCTGAGGTGATGGGAAGCAGGCAAATGGTCTCCTCCCCTCCCGTTTTCCTCTGGCTCTCTGCTGTTCTGTAGGTTGGATGGCAGAAAGAAAGAAACAGTTATTACATCCAAAAGGTAGAAGGAGCAGAAAGGGAATGTGACTTTTTCCCCTTCTCCCATGGCAGGCTGGTTAGCTGCCTGTTCCAGGAGTGGCTGTTGCTGCATCCCTGCCCACCGCAGCATTCTTGTTTCAGCTGCGAGCCCTGTCTGACCCTTGAATTCAAGCTTAGAATTAGAGCTGCTTCATGGGAATATTTTAAAAATAAAACCAAATTATGTACAGTATATATATATATATATATTTTTAAACCAGGCATTGTTGTAGAATCAGGCTTTAGGAAAACTTAAATTTTGAGCCAAATCAATTTTGTTGTTTCCTATTGCCCTTTGGGTCACTGATAACATGCCAAATCATGTTGGTAAAGAAAACACTTTAGTAGTTACATAAAATCTTGGATACATTAAGCTGTCCTGAAAAATGCAGTAGTAATGTTGTAGGTGTAATAAGCATTTTTATTGTTCTTATTAAGATTTCTCCCCCTACTCTGATGTGTTTAGCCACTAATGAGGAAGTAATGGAAATTGGAATTCCAGGTTTTTATTTAGACTTCTCAGTACAATGGCTTTGGAAATAGTCTTGTCAGTATTAACGTGAATGTTTGCTGGGACAGTGTTAGGAAAGTATTTTGTGAAAGTATTTTGCTGTGTGAAGCAATTGTCTCCTTGCTGGTGATTTGGCTCTTGATTCAGATTCAGAAGAGCTTATTTTAATTAGGCTTTGTTTGAAAACATGGCTCAATCTACTAACTGAGGTAGGTGCTACTTCCCCATGGACTTTTCACAGTGTTAATGCAAAACTCCTGGATATTTGCTTTTTAAGTTTACTACTTCTTCTGTCTGGTTTGTATGAGAAAAAGACAATTGTGCAGTAAGAGCTTTGTATTGTATATTTGGAAATGAAAAAAACTTCAAGAAGCACATAGTTAAAAATAGTAGGTCAGAATGCTCTACTGGGAAGTTGGATTTTAGATGAGGAACATGGAGGTAATGTGCTGTTAGTAATGAAGCACCAAGGCTTTGGAGGCAACAAAAATGCCTTGGGAAAGCAGCAGTAAGTGTTGAAAAGCCACCTACGCAGCTCTCTGAGGTGACACACAGCTTTTTGCTTGATACCTACCATCGCCAGTGTGCTCACCTCTTCCTGTGGCAATTGTACCATAGGAGAGAGCTGCTTTCCATGCTTCGGTTGAGAGAAGACGTTAAAATGTGGCTGTGGCTGCCCAGCTTGCTTTTTTTAAAATAGCATAGCTGATGTTCAAGGCTGAGGGAAGTACAAAACAAATTCTGAAAATATTTTAGATGCTTTAATTAAAAGTGGTGGAAGTGAAGAATTAGAGCTGCTTCTGTGTTAGGAGAGCTTATTCAAACATGCAGCTTAACCAGTTAGACTGCAAGGTGGGAAATGCTAGAGACTGTGTATCTGAATTAAGCAATTTTAATTTGGTCTTTCATCTATGTCATTACCGAGGGATATCCTGCAGGCTGGTTTAATGAACTCAATCTAGAGGTGTGTAGAGGCACATCTCTTTGCTTGACAGCAGCAAGATGGCATGCTATGACTGGCAGACATATCTTCAGCTTGTGTAATTGTCTGCTCTTGTCATATGATGACAAATGGAGCGATGATCATATTAAACAATAAAAAAGTTCAAAGTAACACGAAGGCTCTGAATAAACTCTTGGAATCAAAGAGATTCTCACATGACAGCATGTCAGCATGGGTATTTTTAGCCTGAATTAATGCAGCTATAGGAAACTCCCCTCCCCCAGAGAAGTATTACCCTGTGAAGTCAAATGCCAGTCAGAATTTTTAGGCTAAATTCTCCACTTCCTACAGGTGTGGGAGCTTGTCTTGTTAGCACTCAGTCTGTGTTGTACACACAGGCAAGGAGAAAATTGTCTCAGGTCAGGAGTTTAAAAAAATAAAAAATTAGTAACTAGAGTAAGTCTGTAGACTAACAAAGCTGGGGTTTTTTTGAATGAGCCTCTTCCAAATCCAGATGCTGTAAGGATGAGATCATGCAGAAAAAATCCATCAGGAACTGAGCATATTTAGGAGTTTTGGCAATTATGTTTGAGAGTAATATAAATTCCCTTCTTTCCCTCGTATTTATCCAGTTTTTCATCCCATCATGGGTGAAATCTGATGCACTTCTGTGAATTACGGTGTGAGGTTTTAAGTTTTGCAGAAGAAACTGTTTTTTCTGATGAAGTCTTAAGTATCATACGAAATATTTTTCCTTTTATGAATAAGAGGATTATGCAGAAGGGAAGCACCGTTCTGAAAATCCAAGGAAGCTGATTTAAAACAAAGTGCAGTATTAAACCATTAGGAAACAGGAGCTAAGGGGACAGAAGCCTTTCTCAGTGGTCCCCTCCTCTGCTTTCCTGTCAGAACTGGGACCGAGTATATTTAACCATGGTGGAAAAATGAGTGATACAGATTTTCAGCTTTATTCAGTTCTTGGTGCTTATAGTTCCACTTCGGTCTGGTTGGTTGCTTTCTCTGTCACAGTTTTATTTAGTATTTCCTTTTTTTTCCTTTTTTTTTTTCCCTCTCCCCCTAATCTTTCTGTCTTCTGATAGGGAGAAAAACAACTTCAGCAATTAAAAAACACCTATGCTACCAGATGTGGCCAGATTGAAACTTTCTCTTCTGAATGCTCTGTCCACAAACTTCATAGAAAATTTATTTACTTCTGGATTGCCATCTTTGTGTGTGTGATATCCCAGCCCTAACAGCACATTTTAGATGCTATTCTCCAAAAAGACTTCTTCAGGGCAGCTGCCCTGGAGCTGGGTTTTGTTTCCAGGGTGGATGTGGCGAAATGCAGAATGCACAGCCCAGAATTCAGCAGCACTCATCTGAAAATGGGTCTGAAATACAGCCTTTTTCCTTATGTGTAAAACCTTTTTTCCCTGCCATTTGAGTTGGTAAGTGTCAGGAAAATGCTCTGTCTTTGTGATTTCTGAAGTACCTGTAGTTTACTTTTGGATTTGAAAATTTTTACCATGGTGGTCCTGTAGTGGTTTAATTATAATGAGAATAGTGCTTCACAAAGGTACGCCTCATTAGCTGCTACAGCCGGGACTCTCAGTTTCATCAAAAAAAGTGGCTGTGTAAAATAGCCCTGTAGGACTTAGCAGTTAAATCTTGGTGAAATATGTCACTTCGCTAAATCTGTATGTATGTGAAGTCTCTTACTGTATTAACAGAGCTAATTTTTATTAGCTGTTTTATTCTTAACATCGTGCAACTTCCACCTTCTGCAGAAACTACACGTAGCTCCTGCTTTGGTACACATATGAGTAAGGGCATATCTGCATCAAGAAAAAGTGTGACGTTAGAAAGGTTAAGTATGATTCTGTACCTAGTTTTGGATACAGTTCCTTGTCCATTTATTAAAATATGCCAGTAGAGTATTTTCCTGTACAGATGAGAGGGAAAGGAGTAGAATTCATTTTTGACTAGTGCTCATTTAAATGTTGAATAAGCATGAATCATAGAGTTTTTGTTGCAGGAAAACCAGCTCTATTTGCAATCTGCAGAGCTGCAGAAAAATCATTTTCTGTTTTAATATGAGGAGCCATGGAGAGCTGGCAAACATGGACTTCACATTGCTGCCAAAGCTTCCTTTTGAGTATAAACGTACCTTAAGAAGATGTACTGCCTTAACCCTCTTTTCTTTTTAGTAGCATTTAAAATTTAGGAGTAGAGTTGATGTAGCTTAAAAAAGGAATAAAGCTAATTGGGCCTATTTGCTTGCTTTATGACTTGAAAAATAGGCGGTAGATTAATCAGAGGTGCGATTCAACATCTGGACTGTTCATGCAAAGACGACAGGGAAGATGGAGATAGATTGTAGAGGGCTTTAAAGTGTGAAAGAGCAGAGAAAAGGGAATCAGTTGAGAAATGCAAAGAGGAAAGTGACTGAGCCAACACAGTAGTTATAAAAGTGATTTCTGTGAAATATTCTGATGGGATTCATCAATGTGGAATAGAAGAATATTGCAGTAATGGGGAAAGAAAAGAGTGAGAGTCTTTCACAAAGCATTTTGGCACTGAGGAAGATTTGTGTCTCTGTGACATTTTGCAGGAAGAATTGGCAAGATTTGTCCCTGATATGAGCTCTAGTGCCTGCAGAGGGGTGTGAAACACTTGATAGCCATATTGTATTTTGAGTAATGGTTAGTCAGTCAGCAAGTTGCAGGGTTTTACAAAACTGTTCATGCACTTGTGTGCAGAAAAAGTGGGGGCTGGTTCTGTTATGAGTCTCTGCAACAGTAAGGGGAAGAGATTGTCAACTCTTAAAACATCTGTCTTCATTTTGACTACAAAAAGTAAATGTTTTGAAATGATACAGGCAACATCTTCAGGGACACTAGAAAATAGCATGTTTATTGTGGTAAACAGACACATCTCAGTGACCATTTCCATGTTGGTTTTAATTTGAGATCCCTTTATATGTGAGCTGTTGGTTTACATGTGGTGGGTGCTATTGTTGATTGGCTTGCCAGCACGCAGTCAAGTGCTCTTGGTTAGCACCACTCATCAGCTACTTAAGTAATTGCCGTGTGTTGGTCAAGATGATTACATAGCATCTTTCAGTTGAGCAGCATAAATTTGGAGTTAACTGTGCTGGAAAGGATGCGTCTTATCTGGTCAGCCTTTCCTTTTCCCTATTTCTGTTACTAATAGAGTATTTGTGTGTGTGTTTATCTGTGTGTGACTCAGGTGAGACAGTCTGAGATTTCTAGTGGTTAGAGAGTTCAGTGGGAGACCTTCTGCAGGTTGATACAGGAGAGGCTCTTTGGGAAGGCAACTGCTGCAAGGTTTTTTCTGTCTGTCTTTCCTTTTCCTTGTTTCATATTACTTTACGTGGCTTTTCCCCTTCTTTCTCTGTCCACAATATTCTCTTACTCTTCTCCTGTACGTGTATCATTCAGTTTGTGTGGTAGCAATAAGGGATTATGGGATCCCAGCTGTATTAGATTGCTGGGCCATACGGTGGCCATCTCATACATATGACAAGAAGAGGTTGTAAGCAGTGCTGCATGTCTGATCATAAATCTTAGTTCAGGATTGTATAAGTAAACATGTTAAGCATTTGATTCTTCAAAATAATAAGCTGCATCTTTCCTTCTGCTTCTCAAGTCTCCTTCCTTTTGTCTTCTGCCCTCACCTTTCCACAGAAATTCTCTTCCACGGCTTCAGTGTAAAAAATGGGTCTCCAGACTTTTGGAAAAGACTTGGGGAATTCTTAGCCCTGGAGATAATGCATTTTGATGTGTTAGAGCTATTTGTTTTACACTGTCTGCCAGAACTCCCAAAGCTCTTATGGGTTGCCCATTGATTCTAAACTGGTTGTTGTGACTGATATACTGATCCGGGATGCAAATGTGTTTATTTCATGGCATAATTCATGATCTCTCGCTGATCCTGAAGCCATCGATGTGGATCGGAGTCGTGCAAATATTTTGAGGAGAATCCATTCTGGAGCTTTGTTTAATCAGAATGTCAATAGCTGGTATGAAGTGGCAGGTTTAGTCCTTGCTGTAGCCTACAGTGGAGAGGTTTAGTGCCTGGAGGATGTAAGCAGTACAGCCAAAATGCCTCTGCTACCTACTTGAGTGTCATTTATAGAATTTTGAACTGTATGCTAAGGAAGAATAAAGTGAATGTAAATGTATTATTGCTTCTATTATAACACTTCAGTAGGATAAAAAGAGAGAGAAAAACTTCAATAGCTCTGATGATAGCCTGCCAGAATAAATGTTGGCTCAGAAGCAACTGTGGTAATGTAGCTTTTTTCTAAATCTGTTTGAGTTTAATGAGAGTGGGGTAAGCTGAGAAATGAGTTTCTGTGTAGTGCTGGCTTTGCTGCTTCCAGGGCGCTGCAGGATCCATGGTTCCCCTGTCCTCTCCATTCCTCCCCTGGTCTCAGCTCAGCTGAGTGAGTCAGTTCAGGGCTCTTTATCAAACTCATCGACAGCAATAGGGTTTGTATTGCGCGTGACACTGGAGGAAATAAGTCATATCTGAGCAGGAGTGATTTTGCACTCAGATGTGGAGCTTACCAGTACCATGGTAAAACAATAATTTTAATTAAAAAAATACATGGTGTGAAGAATGCAGGCTGGCATGGGTGTCTGATTCTTTGGTATCTGACTGGCTTTCCTTCTGAGTTTGTGGACATGAGTTCAGCTTTCATCTGGTCTTGCAGCTAAGACACTCTCCTGCTTTTAGGCCTGTATGAATAGAGGAATTGTTTATAGACGGCTTCTGAAATACTTGGGGAAAAGACCATTTTTAGAATTCTTTATTTGAAATGTATATAGATGTGAGTTAAAATCTTAGATCTTTTGGGATCAGAGGGAGAGAAATGTCTAATGAAGGCAAAGAGCTTCAGAGTCTGTGGAAAGATATTCTTACTACCACTGGAGGTTTGCTGCTGCTTTTCCATTGCTTTAAGCTGGTGGCCAAAGGAGAGATGCTGGGCTAGTCTTAAAAATGTTTAGCGCTAGTTTTCCTAGGTCATAGGTATTAAGTAGCGGAAAAACTTTCCTCAAGAGGCTATCAGATGTGAAGGTAAACATGAGACTGTTTGGTTTTGTACTAAATATTGTGATTGTTATAACAAATGCTGTGGTTGCCTCTATTTAATTGTACTGAGAAACCAAAAGACACCTTGGAAATCAACCTGTTACAAACCCAAACTTTTGATTAGAAACAAACAAAAATTGTAACAGGCCTTCTAAGGATAGACCCATAGATGTTGCATGGGCTTGAAATAAAATGCCAGCATAAAGTCTAAAGATGCCCTTGATCTTGGGTCTGTGCATCTATGTTTGAAAATTAGGGCTGTGTTTTCCTAGTATCTAAGTTTAGGGAACCATCAAGAACCACAGGTGTTGTGGTACTCCTTGCTCTATTTAGTTTTGGTGCACCTTTCTATCTTAATGCCACTCAAATTTCAGTTAATTGGGAGGTGACATCTTCATTTGGTAGAAACTGGAAATTGAATTTTAATGGATCTCTGTTGAGTACATTTCTCCTCATGGGATTCTTTGCTTTTAATCCCCTCTACCAGCTAGTATACTCAATGCTACAACTTAATTTTGATGGGGAGGAAGGAGGAGAATGAGAATGGAAAGAGCAGCTGAGAGATACACATGCATTAAAAAAAAAAGGAACATATTGTGGGATCTTTTAAGATGAAATACTAAATAAATATAGAAAATTAGATCATTTGCCTTAGCATCGTAGAATGTTGCTGTTTAAGAATTAGTTGTAGCTGAGAGGATTTGTTGGGGTTGTGCTGTTGTGGTATTGTTTAATTTATATACGCTCTTTCCTAATAAAACGTGTCAGTACTGTTGTATATTGGTTTGGTTTCCTGCCTCTCTCTTTCTCTTACAGTGTTCTAGTCAGAGACAGGATTACAGTCTTGGGAACCTCTGTTTTGCACATGTCTGTGCACTGCTCACAAAGAAGCAATCACTGTAACTCATAAATATGTGCACTCATCCTCCAAAGACATATAAAACATATTTGAGCTATAAGGCTATATAAACACGAAGCAATGCTGATGACGACATGCAAACCACAAGGGGGAAGCTTGACTGCCTCGATCTTTTTAGAACATGGAAATGTTTGCATAGCCTTGTTGCTCGGCTGCGTTTCTTCCTTGACAGATAGATAGATAGGTAGGTAGGTATCAAAGACTTGAGTGAAACACTTTCTTCAGCTGCGTGATGTGTTAAATCCTATCCGGTTGTCCAGCATTTTGCGTAAAGTCTAATTTTCTAGTTTTCTCTGCTCCACCTTCCTTCTTACAGCTGTAAAAAACCCCACAATGCAGTGACCCAAGGACCAGCACACAGAATCTGATTCTTGGTCTTCAGCGGTTCTCTTCTTGGACAGTGTGCCAGAGGAACTGTATAGCCTGAAAGAAATGCCTGTGTATTATGTGATGCAAGTCACATGCAGCTTTATAATCAATGCATTCCTGTGCCAGAAGCAGTTTCAGGGAATGTTGGATCCTGTGTGGAGTGAAGCTGGACATGATTACGTCCAGAAAATTATTGCTGTGCTGTAAGGAAGACACTGAATGAGTTGGGTTTAAGAAACAAAATTTTTTTTTCTTTCCTTACTTATATGTTATTTTCTTTCTCAGATTTGCCTTTCTCAGGACAGAAGAGGAGACAAATTGTTCTAGTATCTATTATAATTTTTCTTTCTATGTATTTTGCATGTTAAAATGATTCTGCAATACTTCAACTGCAAACAGTAATCTTTTTTTTTCTTTCTTTCTTTCTTTCTTTCTTTCTTTCTTTCTTTCTTTCTTTCTTTCTTTCCTTCTTTCTTTCCTTCTTTCTTTCCTTCTTTCTTTCCTTCTTTCTTTCCTTCTTTCTTTCCTTCTTTCTTTCCTTCTTTCTTTCCTTCTTTCCTTCCCCCTCCTCAATGACTGCAGTAAAAATTTGTAGTGTTACTTTCCCTGCCCTCTGTCTTCTGGTAATTATGGCAAAATTGGTTTACCTTAGCCACAACTTCACTTAGGCCCAATTTAGCAGGAAATGTTGCTTTAAAATTTTGTAAGTTTGCGATTGTGCATCTTGAGGCTGAAGGGTGTAGAGAGATTGAGGACTGGCCTGGTTTTTGGACAAAATGGTGGATTGTTGAGACAGAATCATATTTGATTGTGTTGTTTCTACAGCCAGTCAGAAACTACATATATGTAGGTGCTAGTATGTTATCAGTTGATGTATGATTAAATAGAGGATTTGTGAGCATATGTTCTATTATCTGTGATTTGCTGTGGTAGGGATGCTGAAATTGCTTATAGTGGCCAGATGGAGTTAAGGGTGGTCCTGGCTGTGTCGTAAGATATAAGGCTCTGTCTTGGAAAAATAACAACCAATATTTCTAAACAGCTACTATTGCCTGGCTCTGCAATGGGTAGAATAGAGGCTTTAAGAAGAATTCCACCACGTGCTGTACAGTGAGACATGACAAGTGTCATGGGTTGGCACAAATTGTTTACTTGGTTTTGTGGCATGTAAAGGCAGGAGGATTCTGTGAATTTGGAAGGGCATGTGATCTGTTTGTTCTTTCTGAGTCTTGCAGGAAAGTGTGACTGCATCTTTTAATTTCCCGTGGGCATGACTGCCAGAAATAACTTGTGTAGCACTCCAGCGCTGGGGCTGCCCCTCTAACCCAATTCCTTGCTCTGGCAGGCTATAGTGAGTGGTGTCTGTCTCAGGTTTCCAAAAGAGATGCAGTGGCAGTGATACCTGAACCCCACAGTAACTTTACCTCTTTTCTCAATGACTATGAGACCTCTTGGTTGATGGACTCTACCTAACTGGGCTGGACTGTCAGATGTGGTGTTTCTCTTTTAATGGTATTTTGCAAAGTATTTATTACGTTGTTCTGTCCCTTCTTGTATTTATGAACAGAGATGACCGCTTACATGCTTCACTTGACAGACCTGTTGAATGTCTTAAAATTGGTTGCAGATTCCTTTGGAAGTGGTTTTGGTTTTTGACCATGTGCATCATGAGCTGGTATGGGGTAAAGACAGCTCATTTATTTTTGCTGAGTATGTTATGTGACTTTTCATTTGTGTAAGTGTTGAAAGGGAGAGCAGCGACAAAAGAGCACAAAAAATTACCAAAACTAGGCAGCTGGAGTTGTGAGAAAAGTTATATTGACATTTGCTGTGTGCATTAACTGTTTGGGTTGACTTTCAATGGATGAAATAGAGCATTAGTTGGGACATTTCTTTCTATGAGACCCGTGTCTTAACAAAACTTGTTGTCACCTTGCACTGCTGAGTATCTGCCACCTTACTGACAGGACACTGGGTACCATCCCTGCAGGGCTGTACCTAAAGATCTCAGAGAATGACAGTTCATGGATGTTGCATTTGTAAAATCATATTTGCATAAAAAAAGCTGTGTTGCAATGACTTTGCTAACACTCTACTTCGATTTAAAGACAGAATGTTTAAAAGGAAAATATGCTTCATTATAACAGCTGGATTAAAAAGAATCCTATTTTTTATCCACATTTTGTTTCTCCCCATACAGTAAAACATAGACCAACTTTGGGTGCAGCCTCGTCTTGGAGGAAATTTTGTTTGATGTCATAGCCTGTGAATTCAGTCTAGAGAGTTTCTTAAGCAAATAATGGGTAGATTTAAGAGACTAAAACACTATGCACTTTCAAACACAGTCCTTTTGATCTTAAAATACAAAGAATTAATTCCTCTCAGTCTCTACAAAGAAGCACAACATTTGCTCTTCTTTCCAACTTGGCAGCTAAATGAAGGTGGTGCAGTAAAAAGGAAGTGGCTGCAAATAGATGAAGCATATTGGTTGTGAATCTGCCAAAGGTGGCCAGCTGTATTGCTATTTTCAGCTAATTCTATGCACTTAGAGTTTTTGCTTAAATTAAAGACTGAAGGTATATTTAGTGATCATTAGGTCCTCCTCTATAGAAGGTTTTGTTCCATGGTTTAATAATGAGAGTGACAGAGAAACAGAAAGTAGCCAGCTAACCATTATTGTCTCTTTTTCTGTGCTAAAATGTATCAGGTCCTTGTGATCCTTAGAAGTTTTAATTTGTACTTTGACATAAATGCCACTCTTGGTAGAGCCACATCATTCAGATTCTTGACTTTTTGGTGGGATGATTTCGAAAAGAGTGAGCCATAGGGAGCACTGTATAAAAGCTTTTGTGAAAGCTACTGCTACCACATGAGCTAAATTGAGCTAAATAACCCTGTAAGTGAACCTTCCAGTCTGGAAGCTGGGTATTCCAGCTCTGTCTGGAATGAAGGATGCCTGGGGTTGAAAGGTTGCTGATCATGATCCTAGTTTCTCAAGTTTTTGGAAATATACTTTGCAAAACTGTTTCTGAGGGAAGAATAAAATGGAAACCAAATAGAAAAAATTCTCATCTTTATATGCAAAATTTTAAAGTTTCTCTGAGGCTTAGAGGAATTTAAAAAAATGGTGGATTTGGGTTTATAAGGGCAACTAGAAAAGTGTATGTAGAGCATTTATTTATATGTTAAAAAATTTTATGTCACTAAAAAAAATAATTAGGCAATAGGCATTCCTACAGGCATTCATGGGTTTTGTTATAGGGTTTTTTCCCCCTCTTCCATCTTATTTCATGCCTTTATCTCTGTCTTGAATTCTGTGAAGGGATACTTTCCCACTGTCCTGAGTTTGGAATGCACCTTGTAAGTTTTGAGCCCTACAAAATGTTGGGTGTTCTCAGATACAGCAGGGTGCCTCGAAATGCTCTGAGAAAGTTCAGTTTTGTGTCACAGGCTAGCACATTCCTTATAATGTAATCAAGGCAGTCAAGTTGGCAACCTGTTGGCATCAGTGGGGGTGAGTCAATGCACCCTAACTCTCCAGGATGAAGAAACACATCTTGGCTGTGCCTTTGCATCATTCCTGCTGCTCTCCATTGGACGGACTGTCCTTAGCTTAGCACTGGGGTCTGCTTTTGACCTCATTCCTACAAGGGCACGTGAAAAAGGAAACTACACTCCCCCATGCAGCAGCACAATAAATATTCTGGAAGGTCTCAGTCCATAAACTCTGTTATAATATTGCAATTTACGATTATGTTGTTATTTGTCAAGAAAACCATGAACAAATCTTTTGCAAAGGAATGCTAAATGATAAATAGGGAAACACAAAAGCATCGATGCATTTCAGACGGAATTTTTTAGGAGGTCTGCATTCATCGCCTTGCACCAGAAGTTGAAATGGGTGATCTGTGGTGTGCTGGGAGCGTGACTAAGAGCATTTGCGCTCAGCTGATTTATTCTGCAGAGGTGCAGGTTTGGTTAGCATCACCTTAGTGCTACTACAAGCTGTTGGCGGTGTGCTGCCTTCTTAATAAGTACTCTGTGGTCCTTAGGATTGCTCCCCAGACTCAGTGGGTCTGGAGAGATGGCCCATGTCTTCTGGGACAGGACTGTGGGGAATTTTTTGAACTGTGTGTGTTCGTGCATTGGTGCCCAGTGGGGCTGGCATTTGCTGAACAAACACACATCTCTCACACGCATTTTCGATTACGGATAACATCCCTTGAGGATATATAGAGAATGTTTTTGACAGCCTTGCCAGGAGAATGAATGTTGTTGGAGTGGTATTGGCTAAACCTTTGCAGAATAGACGTGCTGAACTATTTAAAATCAGTGAACAAAGTGCGTGTGTATTCATTTTAAGTTACCATGTTATTGTATCATACTAGTATTGAGTGTTAGACAGTTTGGCATTCTCTAATAGTTGGTTAGCAAAGTCTTTTCCTCCCATCAAAAATATCTTTCCAGTTGGATCACCTTCTGTTTATTTGTTTGCTTGTGTTTTGATCTTGAAAGACAAAATAGCTGTTTGTGCACAGCTAAATAGCTGGATATGGTTTCTTGAAGCGTGTGCTTAGAGGGTAGTGTATCTGTCTTCCTGAAGTCTTGCCTGAGGTTAAAGCATACTAATAACAAAACTGCTCTAGATATGGGCAACGCAGAGTCTGTGGACAAACTCGTGTGGACCCGAGGTGGCTCGGGGAACAATAGGCTTCTGCGAGGCAGCACTTGAAGCAAATGGCCGAATAGAAGATGGGTTTTCTTCCTTTGCTGCAACAACTGGAACTGAAATTAATTTTAAACAGCTCCCTTGCCTTTCAAATCTGTGATGTGTCTCCCTTTATTTGGAAGATCTGAGAAAGCAGGCTTTAGAAAACAAAAAGCATTGTTCCCTGTAACGAACCGTCAATTGGTCCGTCATGGTTTTCAGTTGTTTCCGTGATTATGCTTGTGAAAGAGATTAAAATACTTCTCTTTTATTATCAGCAAAGTGAATTCCCCTGCTGCCCGCTGCTAACAAAGCATGCCTGGCCCAGCTCTGCTCTGCCTTGGGCTTCCCTCTCTGTTCCCCACGTGCTTATTCCTGTTCGGACTGGTGTGTATGTGACAAAATCTGTTAAAATTCAGTATCTTCGTGGTGGGTTTAAATTTGCAGATTTCTCACTGCTTTTAGACTCGCTATAATTGTATAGAGAGCTTAAGAATAATACTGCTTCTGTATTTTATGAATATTTTTTTGAGCATTCTTCACATTAGTTAAAGCCACAGAGAATATCAGTGAAACTTTGCTCTGAAATGCAATTTATTAGGTTGGATTTTTTTGGTCTCTTTTTGTTATTGTTGTTGCTGTTGTTAATGCATTTCTTTTATCTACTCCATGAAGATAGCTGTATGGTCAGAAATGCTTACTATTTTGTATTTGGGTCTGTCTTTTGATTGTCTGAACAAGCTGTTTTTTGTGTGTGTTGTGAGACAGTAAGTAAATGTTTTATCCCACACTTCTCATCTACCACCTCTTTTTTGTACATGTAAAGCAATTTGAAGACAAAATCTAGAACTGCAGTTACTTTTAAAATTATTTTACCATATTCACTGCCTATGGTGTGAGTTTATTCCCAACCTGCAGAACACAGAGAGTGTGTGAAGAGGGTGTGCATAGCATGTTGAAAACAAAGACTGTGCACACTTTGCATCATTGATTAATTTGATCTAGGAATCCTGCCTTTGAACAACCTAGTTTGAAGAGGTGGTGACTGCATTTGCCCTGCATGGAACCATAAACTCTCCCAATCAGGAGACTCTGCATGATGCTCTCCTTAACTGCATGCAGTCAGAAAAGTAATGACAGCATTTAAAATACAGATAGCTCAGTTGGACACCTTCTCCTTTTAAGTTATGGACAAAATTTATGGACCATATACAGGATGGAGGAGCCTGCCTGTCCCTGTCTCTGCTGGGGCTCAGAGGGATGATGTTGAAGGTGCGAGGCTCTCCTAGCTCTTGTTGGCAGAGGTGCTGCCCCAGCAGCATGTCAGCGCCCAGGAGTCTGGCAGTACCTACTGCAATTAGCAGCACAAGGTCCACATTTTCAGCTTTGGACAATTTTGAGGAAAGGTTAATGCTGCCCAGGCCTGTAAACTTATTGCTAATGAACTTCATGCAGTAATACAGCAAGCAGCTTAAGCGCATGGGTTCAACAAACAAAGTGCGGTGGAAGGTTTATATAATTAGCATTAATGTTTGGTACAAAACACCCCATTGACAGTATCAGCTGACTTATCTCATTATGAGCCATAGCTGTTTCATGAATCTAATAAAACATGAATTTTTAAGACAGGGTAGTGAAAGTAAGAGGAAGGCGTGAAATTAGATTAGAGTCTGTAAACATAAACTCTGGCTTCTTTGCCCCCATCCAAAGCAGCATTTGGGCTTCTCTTTTAAAGCAAGCATGGGCTTTATATTTGAGCAGTAAGAGCCAGGATAATATCATTCTGGGAAAGTCTTTCTATCAGTCACTTAAAGAGGAGTGGTTTTTTTTAATATCCTTTACTGAGATCTGGGGTTTCTGACTCAACTGTAGTGAATAGTTTAACTGAGCTATTACTTAGTGTTATGAAATATCAAGAGTCCTGCTCTGGAAGGATAAGCATTGTTCCAATGTCCTCTGCTTCCGTAACATGTTTCCGTGATGTACACTAGTGTCTACATGGCCACTGTCTCCATCTTCTTCCTCTTGCCTTGGAAGGCAAAAGTTCAGCTGTAGAAAGGAGAGGGGAAATGATAAGTGATGACTACTGCAGTGGTAAGAACCAAACCTTTATTTGGAGAAGGATGAGGAAAATCCCACAGCCCTGAATTGGGTTGCTCCTCGGGCAGCCATGGGTTTGGCAGGGTGAGGGATGGGCTGCAGCATGAAGTTGAGCTGCAGGATATCATTCAAGCTGGTGATGAAAGGGGTGACAGTGCTGCCTGCTGTGGTAGCGACCAGGCAGAACTTTGTTGCTTGGGGAACACTTGTTAATTTCCTGACTCCAGTGCAATTTAAAATCCCTCTCGAAACAATCCTTTTCTTTTTTTTTCTTTCTTTTTTTAAATGATATTTCTTATTTAGAAATGAAATAAAACCTCAGGGAGATTAAGGAATACTGTGCACCTTACTGGAAGAATTGGAGTAACTTGGGAAATCTGGAATATGAAATAAATTTAATACTAAAGCATGGGGTTGGTAAGGAGGAGGAAGGGCTGGAGCTGGTTTCTGCACTCGTCAGAGCCTTTAAACAAGGCAAGAATGGACACGCTGTAGAGTTATAGGATGTCTGAGGTTACCTGCTGTGAAAGAGCAGATTAGCATGCTGTGGTATTTTGTTTGAGGTTTTGAGAAATTATCATATCCGGATAGCAAACCCTTGTATAGAAATGTATTGCTCTTTCTTTATGAGATCATTTCCTTCGACCTGAGGCCTTTTATCTTCACTAAGATGGAGTTTACTGAGAACTGTCTTCATTCAGAAAATGAAGAAATTTATGGTGTGATTTTTTTTTTTAAAAGCAACCCCTCAGTCTGTAAATTGTGATGTTTTCACAACAGGAGGGTTGACAAATGACTAACTGGATTTTCCCTTTGGTTTTTACAGCATTTCATAAATGCTGAATAATTTCCATATGATGAATTTTTTTCATGCTGCTGAGTAGTTCAAGTGGAAAAATGCCAGGTATCTGTAACCTACCAAACACGCACAGTGCCTCATAATATCTTCACTTATATTTAATATAAATACTGTAGGCCAGTCATCTTCTTGTCGGTCCTGGCTGTCCCTTCTGCCATGCAAATACCTGCAAGCACTTTCTTAATTCCCACAACTTCATCTGTCTTGAGCATGGAGCTGGAGGCACCAAGCACCATGTTTATCCTGACCTTATTCCAAAGTGCTCTGAGACTGAGCTGTTCCCTAAGCCCAGCATGACAGTGTACTTCCTCTTGAGCTGAGATGATGGGTTTAGCTCCCTGTCTTCTTATTATGAAATAAACTCCTCTTGCTTATTTGAAAAAAATAATTTTGCATAGAAATCTCTATGAATTTTAGATTGATTTTTGCTGAAGTTCTTTGTTACATTCTTTAACAGAATGATTCATTGTTTTGCTCATTCATGATATATCACCTATGTAGAAGTGTCTTGATTGCATTTCATAAGCCCACTAAATTGGGCTCACAATGGGGGAGACTTAGTTTCTCATCATTAGTGATGGAGATCCTCACCAGCTGGGACATCTTTGTTATTATTTCAGCAGCAGCATCACAGTGGCATGGTAGTGCTCTGTGTTACATGTGGAGAACATGCAGAGAAACTTTCATTTTCTCCTCTGCCAGTACTTGACTGGGGAGAATAACAGCCTGAGTTTGTTTGCCACATTTTTGCTTGGTAGTTGCCGATAACTTCTATAGTCAAGTGTTTTTCTCCTGTGCGTCTAGGTAGTCTTAGGGGATGCTGTTGGTCAAAAAAATGCTCCTAGGGAAGGATACCTATAGTAACTTAAGGTGGAAAAACTAACACAAAGATACAGTTGTAGCTGTTCAAGCATCATCTTTGCAGTGTTCTCTGAAGGAAAGAGAAGGATTGGTATGTGTGCACCTATTTGTTTGCTTTTTAGCACTTGGGTTTTCTAACTGTGTTATGACAAGAAGATGAAGTATGGTAAGTTTGGGTTTGTTTTTTTTTAAATTCCAAAAGCTTATGTTATTGAGTGAAAGTTAAATAAGTTACCACGTTTTGGAATATTTGTTAAGCATCATATGTGCTGTAGAGCCTCCAGGCTTTTAGGAATAAGCTACTTTCCAGGACCTCTGATGACATCCAGATAATACATGATATTGGCCAGAGGTAAAGCTGCCTCTTTTTAATAAACTGTTGCAAATTTCCACTACTTGCCTTTGAGAAAACCTGTCTTTTGGGAAATGGAAATTTATTTGGGACTCGTTCCAGAACAAGGTTATGGTCAAACCTTTTCTTCAGTCTGGAAAGAAACACAGACAAGAAGAATATACTTTTAATGAGTACAAGATGCCTGCAAAGTACTGCTCCGAGTTCATCAGTAAATGAACTATCCCATCCCCAACAGCAGCCAAACTCTCCCTCCCTGGCTCCTACCCTCAGCTGCTTCAGCACATTCATCCAGCAGAAAACCTACTGGTCCCATGCGGCCCTTCAACGGAGCCAAAACCGCCAAATACTGCTGTTGGGGAAGATGTGACGATTTGATGTATTTTGCTGCTGTAAAGATGGGTGGTGTGGGTCAGATTAATCAATTGCTTTGGCCCATGGAGATGTCTGGTGAGACTAGAGCCAGCTGGAGAAGGGGAGGCGTGATGTGTGGGGTGAATCTGAGGCTCAGAGGAAGGGGGAAGCAAAGGGAGGAGAAAGGTGAGGGCAAGTGGAGGAGTAAACCTCCCAATTTGGCAGCAGGGTGTTATGGCCTTGAGGAGCTTCATCTTAGGGCTTTTTCCAAGCCTGGAGTCTGTGGTATGACTAGTCAGGTCCCCTAATTTGAGGGTGCTTACTGGTCTTGGTTCCTGCTTGATTACTGAAATTCTTGCTACACCCTAGAGCCAGGGGGCTGGAGGGGGAAGGATGCCATGGGAGCGGTAGCCATTTCCAGTTGTCGGCAAGAAAGGATAAGCAGATTGGGGGGGGAGGGGAAGTAGAGCAAATTTTTTGTTGTCGCCTGCTCACATTAATAAGAGGAGTTGTGAGGCGCCTGTGTACGAGTTTAGATTTTGCTAAGCCAACTGATCTGTAAAAGCAGAGAGTAAATCCATTTTCCCCCCACCACTTTAGTAATTGGCAGAAGGCAGAAGTCATTGTTGACTGAGAATAAACAGATTTCAGGCATTCCTAGACTGAGAAACCTGCTTAGCTTTCTAAAATCGGTCTCCCTGGTGCTCTGCTAAAAGCTTAATTGGCTGACATTTTGTATGTGAGAGATTTGCTCTGCTGGCCTAAATTGAGTTATTTTGTGTAAATGTTTTTGTGGGGTTTATAAAATATTCTCAGAACATACGTGTGTGTAAACTCTGGACTGTTTCTTTTGAAAGAGTAATAATGAGTACTAGATGTTGTGGCTTTGGCATACAGGGGATAATTTAACATGGAATTCAGTTTACAGTATTAGTTAGCCTTGTGAGGGATAAATATCTGGTTTTTTCCCCCCGCAAAACCAGCTGCTGAGATACAGTCTTCCTGTAATTATGAAAAAGGATGTCTGTGCTGGTTGTGCCAAATATTGGGGATGGATAGCCGCTCTTCTTAAGGATGCCTTTCTTAAGTGCAGCAACTTCACCATAACAGGTACTACAACAAAGCTTTGCAAGCACTTGAATCCTTTGCAAGTTGCCAGGTCTCATTAGGAAGGAGTTAATGTCGTTGCAGGCTGCCCTTACTGGTGTCTCCAGCTTCAGCAGTGACCAAACTGTCTCCTCCTCTCTTCCTTACAGTGTTCAAAAGTCATCTCGCACACTTCCTCACACTGTTTTTAGTACATTGTAATTAGTATTTTCATTCAGGCTTTAAAATTCCTTGGAGATTTGCCTAGGAGAGGGCTGTGCACTTTTAACCCAACTGCAGAAACGGGATCTGCATCGTATTAACCGTGAAATTTGCAGGTCAGGTTTGGAATTTCAATATTTGGTGTTTATAACTTGCTGCCTGGTTTGGTCTTTTTTATTTTGCATTAATTTCCACCTCTTGTGCTTTCAAATGTGACTGTGTTTCTCTCCTTTTTTAATTTTTTTTTCCTCCCATTGGAGTTGAGCGCTTATTCCATCCAAATGGATGAACTTTCTTGGTAGGCATGAGCAGAGCTGCAGAGTCGCTACTTGGGGCTGTGTTGGTGATCTGGAATGAGTTTAAACATAAAGTTTGTTTACTTTGGGATATGACAAAGGTTCCCCTTAGACCTCTTTTTTTTTGCATGCTGTTAGTACAGTAGAATGTCTAGTACAGTAAAGCCTTCCCACTCCCCCAGATGTAGTTGTCCAGCAGTCCAGGCTGATGCACTGAGGGTGGAGAAGCATAATTTTTGAGGAAAACAGGGTATGTACAGTGGCTTTGTCTCAGTCATCCTGCTCAAAAAAGCTTTTGAACTTGTATTCCAGTTCCTAACCAGAAGAGAATTAGGAGTATTTTGAATAATTTGCCATTTCTGTTTTTTTTCATTGTGGAAGTGAGCTAAAGAGATCCCAAACTGGTGGCCTTGGGAGCAGAAAGCCAGGCAAAGCTCAGCAGCTGTCTCTGTGTTGCAATGTGTCTGTGCATCCTGCCCAGCGGCTGGGAGAGCTGGCAGGGATGGAGGGAGGCAGCATCACTGCAGCCAGAGGAGCTTTGGGAGCAAAGGCCGTTCAGCGAGGGAACAGCTTCACTCTTCCCACCCAGCACCCCCACCTCATGTTGCACTTTCTGTGCTCATCCCCCTCCCCCCTTAAACTTCAACTGGACTTTATTCAGATGTGGTGGTTGGTGGGATTGAAAACAAAGGCATGGTTGAAATATCAGTCACTTTACATAAGACTGAGACTATTTTAGGAAAATGCTGATGTCTCAGAAATTGTCAAAGGTGCCAGCTGTGTAAAAGAGGGCTGGTTGAGTCAGAAAGGCTGGGCTGTGGTGCAGCTCCAGGGGAGGGAGGGTGGTGGGAGGAAGGCCTCTGGTGCATCACTGGTGAGGGGAAAGGAAGAGCTTTGTCTGAAGGTTGTTTCGCTGTGAGTTGTGGTTGTGTGTGTACTGAGAAGGTGGCTACAACAGGCAGTTTTTATAAACATTTAACAGGCGGCACTTTGTGCTCTCGATGTCAGTCTTGTGACTTGGTAGAGTGTGCTGATCGCCCATGCCTTCAGCCACATCTCAGCCTCGGAGTAATGCAGCCTCTCCCATCAGTTGTTCTCAGTTGTGCCAGGAAATGCTTCAGTGTTGGTTTGTGCATGAAAAAAGTAATGCCAAGCATAGTCCTTCCCCGTTTGCCACGGGAGCACCAAGAGAACCTCGGAGGATTTTTGTGGGGCACTGGTTTTCCTGCTTTGTTGTAAAAGGGTCCTGTGGTGCCTACCCTATGTGGCAGCCACTTCTGGAGTAGTTGCTTACGAATGTTGTGAATATGTGGCTGCTGTCACTTAGATCGGGAAACAACACGTGTGCCTAAAGCAGTTCAATCTTCTGGGGTACACACCGTATTAGTAACTCCAAAGAGTTAGTAACTGGAAATTAAATAGACAAACCCCATGTATTAAGAGAACATGGAATATACTTTTTGAAGTTAAGTGCTATGGTCTGAGCCAGACTGGTAGCTTGTTTCTGTCTAAATTGGTGAGTCTTACTCCCTCCTCCTCCCTCATCAGCTTCCAGTTGCAGGCTTCTGCTCTGCCCTTTGTATCACCTCAGCCCCTTTATCTGTTTGCACAGCAGACATGATCAATTTGCTGATTTGTTAGACACCCAATTCAAAAACTAGCAATGAGGGAGGAGTGGGGATGAAGAGGAGGGTGTTGGGGCAGGCCAGCGAGAGGAGTGAGCTTGCTCAATCACATTGTCTTGTGACCACACCCTTGGACAACCATGGGCTCTCTGGCTGCCAGAAATCATCCCTTGGCCTTTCATTGGAAAGGCAGCAGAGCCTTCCTGAGAAGCAGTGGGTGCACAGCTGACTCACGGCAGAGAACGCCAAAGTGAAACCTCTGCCTTCCCATGACACTGATGCACGGCTGTGCACGCAAATGTGATTTTACAAAGCTTTCCTTTCCAGCCCTTTTTTACGAGCCATGGCTGCGTTGCAGCTTCGTGAGTTGAGTATCGTTCCCAGCATCCTGAATGAGCCAAGGTGTGAAGGTGAAATCTGCCCCAACTGGTCATTGCTCTTTAGATGTTACAAAGGTGAGAGCTATGTAGTAGAGAATGTAACAATGTGATGTAGTAGAGAATGTAATTTATTACCAGATTGATAGTTATATATTTCCCATCAAAACTGGAATGTTTTATATTACAGAAATAATGCCAAATCTGAAGACTAATGTATGTTCACCCTGAAAAAAAACCCCAACAATTTGTGTTGTTTCCTAGAGAGTATTTTGACAAGGGTTATGTTCAGTGGCAGTAAATAGGACTAGACAGGGCCATCCACTGAGCTGATCAGTGGTGAGCCTGAGAAAGTGCTGCTGAGTCTTTGACAGCCTCTCACTGTCAAGAATTGGTTGACCTAAGTACAGACTAGGGAAGAGTCTAAGAGAAGGCTGCCGGACTGACCTAACCGGTTGCAAATGTGGTGTTACTGTAGCTGTTATAAGGGCTTCCTTTGTATCCAGAAAGTACAGCTTGTGTCGGTTCGTTTTGATAACACACTACTGAAGAAAATGAGTGAACTGGGATTTTGCCAATGTGAGCAGGCTTATTTTCTTGATAAGCTCCTGGAAGCAGTAACTGCATGAAAAAGAGGAAAACAGGAAAAATTAAAGAAGAAAGTTCTACTCCATTCGGGTTATGTTGAGGAACTTCTAGAAACTTTATTCTGCAATTATTTTTTGTTTGTTTTTTTTGTTTTTTCATTTTACAAAGGTTGCATTGCTTTTGAGACCTGGTATAAACCCACGGTAAGTGCTCTGGTGCCCATTTTACAGGAGGCAGAACCACCTACTGGGCAGCCTGAGGTTGGTATTTTCAACAGAGGCATTGCTTATTGTGAAGGATTGGTAAGAGTAGATGGAAATTACAGAATAATTCAGGTGAGCCTGAGTCTGTGAGCCACCTGCGCTTTGGTGCTGAGAGCCCAGTAGGAGTGGATCTTGACAGATGAGATGTATGGAGACAGCAGTTTACTCCAGCTCTCTTGGAGGGCTTTTTGGCTAATGCTGTGCCATGTTGTGAATGTGGTCACGTAACAGGCCAGGCTGTGTGCGAAAGGTGGATGCCAGTAACAGGCTCCCACCACCACGGCAAATGGCTGACTTGCAACCTGCACCTAACCCTTTACAATAGATACCCTGGGGCAAGAGAGTAGCCAAGAAGTAGGAGACTGAGTTATTCTGGCAGCATGACCTTCCCTTGGCTGGCTGGTACCCGAAGGGATCTGTAAGTAGGTGGGAACTTATTCTGGTACCTTTGTGTGTGCTGCAAGCAAAACTCCTGTGGTTTGTGTGCCAACTAAGTCTGATGCTTCCAGCACATCCACACATGTAGGTTTGGTGGGGTGGGTGGGCAAGGCAAGCTGGGTGGCCTACCTTATCACCAGAATAAGGACTCATAGCCTGCCAGAGGGAGGACTGGGTAGGGTAGGGGTAAGGATTAGCTGGGGATTTCTTGTTTGGTTTAGCATTTTGAACTGAATGGTTTCTGCCTGCTCTCCCTTCAAAGTGTTCAATACTTTGTGTCTGCATTGAAAAGATCTTCAAGGATTTTGCAGACACTAATTCCTTCTCCTACAAATATTGTCAGGCAGGAGAGAGTGCAACCATGTTTCTGTAAATAAGGAGTGCAGCACGTGCAGTGACTTGCTGGGAGCCACTGTTGCATGCAAACAAGGCAAAGAACTTTTCCCAGACCTGCTCCTTGCTCTTGGGTTTTTACTGCAGGACCTTCTCCTCCAGCAGTCCCTCTTGACTATCCCACTTACTCCAGTAGAGTCCTATTCTGTGAAGTCAGAGTCTGGCAAAGCAAGCTGGCTGGGTGTGCTAGCTTTTGAAATATAAGGTGTTTTCCTTCCTTGCACAGTTGGCAAACCATGTTGCAAGTAGCAGAGCTGTCATGGCAGTCTTGCTATCCCCACCTTCTTCAGCATGTACAGAAAGGGACTGAGATAGAGGACACTTGGAGGAAGTACATTCTGCTCACTCAATGCCTTCTATTAATCATAAGCAGCAATGTCACGTTAGCTAACAAATTAGATGCATCCTCCTTCTACTTCCTCCATGGTTCCTGGAATAGTCTCTGAATGGTGTCTTGTCTCAAACTGCAGTAAATCAGCCTTGAACAAAGGCGTTATGAACAGGACTACCCACAGATGTCATGGGAAGAAACGAAAAATTGCAAGGCTTTACTTTTGTGCTATTGTCGCAGAACTTCTTCTTTTTCTCTTTTCTTCGTAAATGATTCAAAGCTCTAAAGAGGGTAACATCCTCTTTTTAAAACCTGCTGTCAAAACAGAAAGGAAATGTACAATGCAAACAAAAACCCAAATTCTGTTAAGGTAACAATGACCTGTCTAAGTTGTCCATGGTGTGTGGTCCATGGAGCTAAAGTAGCTTCTGTTTTATTTATAATATGTATGTGCTCTGCAGAGTGCATCAGGAAAAAGGAGGAGGGGGGAAAAAAAAAGAAAAAAACACCCTTGTGGAAAAGGGGGGATTAGAAGCAAACCGACAGACTTTTTATTACGCAGCATATAACTTACCAAATGGCTTCATTTTTCTTAGTGGTCCAGACTTGTCACTTCCATTTGGCAAACTCCAACGCTGCAAAGTCTGAAAGCAGCTATTATTGGCTTCTGCCTGAACTGTGCTCAGCTCATATAAATTTGGTGTCTGATCTTTTATATTGAGATTAATAAATATTTATTTAAGCAGACCAAATATCACCAGGCCTTTCCTACAAAACGTGAATTTGAACACAGTGTGAGATTTTCAGGTAGGCATTTGATTGCTTAAATATGTATAATTTAGCTTCACACATTTATACATTTTTTCCCCCCCTCAGTACCTCTCTGTTCTGCGGTGCTATATGTAAAATATGTAGCCAAGCATATAGGCAGGGACTGTTATTAGATAATCATGTTAAGAATGTGCAAAACTGGGTGGTTTAATATGGAAGAGAACAGACAAAGTAACTCTTATTCAGCACAGAGTGTACCTTTTTCTTAGTTAGGACCATTGCTCCAGTATATTAGGTATATTAAGAGTTTATATTGTCTGTGTACAATTTGCACAGTCCTGCTGAATTTGTCTAAAGATCCCTCTTTTAGTTCAAATTCGTCCTCTCCATCTGATCCTTTTCCATAAAGACCAGCCATCCCATAGCATCAGAATGGTGTCATTGGCTTAGCAAAAAGCATCTGTAGAAAAGACTTTCATTGTGCTGTTGGAGGGGCATTGTGCTTTTGGGTTGCTCTGATGCTCCATCACTTCCAGTTCTCAGGCTAAGGGTTGGCTCTTGACATTTTATGTGTGCAGGAGTAACTGTGGGGCCTGCCTGGCAGCCAGCTGTGCAACCGAGCGTGTGGCTTTTCCAAGGGTATTTGGTGTGGCAGGCTGGCAAAATGTCCTGTGAAGAACTGGGGAGCCTGCTGCCCCCTTGGCCAGCCAACCCTATCTTGCAGCAGCCCAATGGCCTGTCCAGGCCTTATTCTGACCAGAGGTGTCGCCCCAGCCTGGTTTAGAAGGAGGGGAGGGTGTGTGAATGAAGTGTGAGTTGGCAGAGAAATAGGGAAAAGTACTCTGGATCTTCAGAGGTCGTTGGGTACCACGCTCCGTTTTGCTTACAGTTTTCTTCTGCCTTGCTCTGCTTTTTACTATTAGCTTCCTAAGGCCATTCTCCCTCATCCCCACCTGTGTCCTCCCGGTGCTTGTTCAGTGAGTATTAGGCAAGTGCAGTGTTGGAGATGCTGTTCCTGGAAGGACTCTGTGTGCCTCATTTTCTCTGTAGAACACCTCAGGCTGGAACTTGGGAGTGGAGGATGGGAAGAGGGCACATGCACGGTCCTACCTTTCCCAGGCTCCCCATCCAGGAGGTGCTAAACTTTGTCTTGATGGAGGTTTCAACAGGAAGTGAATTACATCATTGCTTAATACCTTAGAAGCTAAAATTTTCTGCTGCCAATTTTAAGGCATCCGTCAGCCTGACTGATTGATTCATCCTCCCTGCAGAAAGGCTGGAGACATATATGTGATTCTTCCCCGTGTTACTATCAGAGTTAGCAGGGAGATTTGGAGTGTATCAAGTGCTAGTAATTTGTCATTCTTTTTCTTTTCGTGCTTTTAAGACACCTATCCCATTGCCTGATAAGGGAATTTATCTGTAACACCAGTTCTTTCTGTATTCATAGTTCTCTTCTATGGTCGTCCCCCGTTGCTTGTGAATCTTCAAAGATTTCCCTTTGAAGTCCAGGAAAGCTTTTATTTTAAAAATGCTCTGAAGAGTTCAGAAAGGCTGAGTCTTGTGGTCCACATACATAGGCTATTAAAACTTGTCCCATATGCCTTATGTAGGAAGACTATTTTGATCTTCTGCATGCCATTCTCCCTAATGTCTGATGTTAAAGGAGTCGTATTTGGCTTTTTCCTTTTGTTTTTCATAGGGAAAAAGAGCAAATGAACAGCAACAAAAAATAATCCCCCAAACATCAAGTCAAACAGATTCTTCATTAGTTTTGCTTCAGAAAATTGTCTGTTTAAACCTCTCAAAACTTTTATGGTAGTGGGAGGGATATGGAGCCTTCAGCAAAGGCATTCATACTCCTACACCTTCATCAGTCACCAGTGGAGGGGGGAAAAAGAAGCACACAGCTATAGATTAAACTCCTCTCTCCTAGTTCCTGCAGCTTTAGTCCCACAGGATAGGCTGCTGTTCTGCACTCTGTAATCACCAGGAGCCTTTCAGGGAGAAGGAGACCTCACATTTTGTGTGTACTTAAACAGAAAGCAAAACCCAACCAATCCACCCTCAGATTTTCTTTACAAGGTTTCTTTGTGTATTGCAAAGAAATAAGGGACATAATTTAATTTTTCTATATACGCTGCCAATTTTCTTTTTCTATACATGCTACCTTAAAGGCAGATTTAGAGGGAAGGCATTTTTGGCATCAATCAGTGTGAGTCAGCAAACCTTTCCATCGATTTACAAGTTCAGACAAAACCTGCTTTTCAGATACTGCTTTTGATGCACACCAGGACTCTGGTAAAGTGGATTTCTTTCTGTCTGGCCATCTCTGTCATTAGAAGAACCCGTCAGGAGAAAGAGGTTTTTCTGTTGCTTCAGGACAAAATGCAAAACTGGCTTCTTTAATTTGTCCCTATAGGTAACGTGATGGTTCAGGCTGACCCAGAACATTTCTTCCGTTTCTATTTCTTCAGTTCTGGGCAAGCATAGTGTCTTTGCAGAGCAGGATTTACATAATCTGGATATTAGGACAGATGTCAGTTTTTTCAAATGTAACTCCGAAGAACATAACAGAATATTCTTTCGTCTCTTTCGGAGCTAAAAATATTCATCGCATCTTGGGGTTTTTTTTGGTTTTTTTTTTTAAATGAAATCAGAATATTTAATCTTTTGGTTGGCAGTGCTCCTGGCATTATTGGAGACAATTTGATCGAATGCATGTTCAGTATAGGTCAGAGAAGAATTTTGTACAGTGTAACAGCTGTTACCTGCCTGCCATTTATTCACTGAATATGGGAGATTGATGTGCCTTATTGGGCCAGCACAGCGCTTGGTTGCAATGTCCTTTAAGCTACTTTCCACAGAATTTGATTTAAAATATGCATAACTAATAAAAGAGCTCTTGGAACAGGGTATGTATTTAAAACTATGTAATAATTTCTGTTTCTGGTTGGTACGAAAGGTACCTGGCCTGTTTATCATGACTCCTTGTTACTGGCTGCTCCTGTTAAAGACGCCCCTGCAGCAGTGGGTAGGATGTGCAAGAGCAGGGAAGCATCTATGGGAGAGTTGAAAAAGGTTTTAAATTCTGTCCTCTGAGTCGTGATTTCTTACATTAATGATTGTTGCAAAGGGAGACTGCACTGTGATTACAGAGGATTTGATTCTTTGCAAGTAACGTTGCCAGTTTCTGTATGATTTTGAATTTCTGTTAACTAGTGCTCTACTAATAGAGAAACCATCTTTTGCTATTAGAAGAAACTGTATGGACATCAAGGAGTTAACCTGTTATTCCTCTGGTATGAATAATGTGATTAGGACACACTTTTTCTCCCCTTCCTTCCTCTATTTCTAGTTGTGCCAACCTGAACTATCTGGAAACATATTCCTTTAAAAATCCCTTTGCAATAGGATGGATTGGCTGTTGCTTGGCTGTCTGACTGACCAGCCAGCCCACTCTTACTCTACCACCCAAACTAGAAAATATGTATCTTTTGGGAAAACCACATCTGTGGCCATAATAACATCTTACACCGTCAGCTTTGATGTTTACTCCTCATGCAGGCCTAGTCACTGGGGTGGCAGTAATTGCCCCTGGCAAGGCTACCCTGTGGTACTGGTGTTAATTAAAAGTGGTAGGTAGTCCACTGGTGGATGCAGGGCATGGTGTGGAGTGGCCTTAGGGGTGGTGGTGGTGGGGCAGAGCAGGAGTGCTGTCATGCGATATTGTCATGGAGAGCTTTGTGTGCAGAAGCCATGGACCTTTTCAAACTGGTTTCTTTTCACTGCCTTGTGAATGAGGGGAAAAAAAAAGTAATTGTCATCCCAAGATGTTGTCATGATCTTCCCAAGGCAGAGCTATGCTTTCATTTGCTTTTAGGAAGCCTGGGCTCTTACTGGTGAGGTGGATTTGAGGAAGAAGTGTGTGGGTTTGAGAGTTGGAGTTGCCTTACAGTATCAATCGTAAAACTTTTTAAATTTGCAATACTGACCCTCAATAATCAACCTTTCAGGCTTGTTGTTCTTGAACTAATGGAAAGAATAAATTGTTAAAGCAAATTGAAAAGAAGCCCAGGACCATGCACATTAGCCGGACACAGTGCTGCTTCTTTCTCTGCTGACTTTTAAAAGGGGTGCTTTCCTTTCCCATGGTAGAGCTGGATTTGTAGCAATTGGCTTCAAGTTTCTATTGTGTGCCTTTTAATTTTTAAGCAATTTGTTTTCACTAGAAGTCTCTTTCTGGAGCAGCCTCTGTGGCAGATTGGGAGACTTTTTTTGTGGAAAGGTATGAGCTGTCATTCCTTTCTACATGCTGTGAGGTATGGAAATATAATTATTGGTGTTTACATAGGAGGAAGTGGAAGCACAGAGCCGTTCTGTGTGAGGCTGGCCAGGAAACCCAGGGCAGGCTTGGATGAGAAACACCAGCATCCAATGCCCCTCTCTGGTCCTTGGGAATGGCTCATTGTGTCATGACGGCCTGGCTGCCTTGGTTGGGAGGCAGGGGGGAATGCAAAGGTGACTGGGATAGAGAGTATTTGGTGAAGAATTTTATTGTTCAGAATAATTTATTTAATGTATTATTTCAGGTTAGTTTGGGTCCCGTTTTCTTTTTGCAAAGGCACTATGCAGGAAGTTTAAAGATGTGCGAGATTCTGTCCTTGCTGCTTCAAACTGAATTTACTCAAACACAAAGGCGTCACCTCCGTTTTAAAAATCTGTGTACACAGAATTTTTCATGTTCGAACAGTTGCTAACTTTAATGCTGAGAAACCTCAGCCTGAAAGGAAACCTTTTTATAGTCACCATGTGAAGGAATATAAATAGATCTGTAGATTGAAGGGCTCTTTCATCCCCTGTCTGGAGCAGCTGGGACAGCGGCTGCTTGTGCTGTGGAGCTGGTGGGTTTGCAGATTCCTTGGGATCTGGGGAAGCCAATTAAGGCAAAAGTAGTTAGTGCTTTAAAGTACAATGAAGTATAGATGTTTTCAGATACCTGATCCCTTTCTCCCAACACTTTTCTTTTTTGTTTTTAATGAACAAGTCCCACACTTCGAACAAAATCATCACCATTCTCCTTTTTTTGTTTTGCCTTTTTTTTTTAATGGAAACTGTGACTCATAAAATATTTTAATCCCAGTTATGGAGCATCATTAAAATGAAGATTGTTCCCCAACAGTGTGTTTTTGATTTAAGCACTCTTCATACTGTGAGTGCTCTCTCCATTGAAGAATGACATATAATAAGTTGATGAAATTAGAAGTTTTATAAGACACTGTAATCATAACTTTTTCTTATGTAAATTAAATTACTTTGTGATTTTTAATTCTCTTTGCTTTTATACACTCAGACATGTCTTATTTGACAGTATATGAAGCACATTAAATTACCAGTTAAGGTAGAAAAGGAGATAAGAAAAAGAAATTATGCTTGGAAAAATGTCTTTAAAAAGTGTCCACTGCTTACAAGAGATGCGACTTAGGATGAGGAAAATATGTTTCTGAAGGACCACAGGGAAGTTGCTTACCCTCTCTGCCTAATGCATTCAGGTTAAAAGGGGACAGATGAGCATCTAGTTCTTAAATACGTTCAATAGCTGCAGCGCAGGGGATCACAGGTCAGGAGTGGGGTCAGTGGCTTTGGCCCTCAGTGCCCATGTCCTGGCCCTTGGCCAGGAGCCTGCGCTGGGCTGGCCCTGGCTTTCAGCAGGTTTGTGGCCTTGGGCTTGGAAGCCCCTGTTTTTGCTGGGAGAGGAGGGTGGTGTGCATGTGGCTTGTTAACACCTGCATGCCATATTTTGGGAAATTTGTTCTGGGGTTTCTTCTAGGGGACAACTTAGGGTGTCCATGTCCTCCTTCCTTCTCTTACTGGTCCTGTCACTTGCTGACTGGCATAACAATGACCCTAAATTTGTGAATATGGGTTGGATAAAAACCAAATGAAATTAAAAACAAACAAACAAACAAAAAACCACTAAAAAACAGGAGGGGGGAGAAGAAAGTGCAAAGAAAGTAGATGCTTGCAACATCCTGTGCATTTACCCAACACTTTCATTAAGGTGTTTTTTCTTACCCTTAAAATGCTACAATGCCTTAGAGCAAGAGCAACTACTTTAGAAGCTGCACACTCCCAAGTACTGTGCACATTACTGGGAAATGAAGACAGATCATAAAATGCACAGCAGCATAAATCCTTCAACTTAGTAATTAAAAAATGCCAGGCAATTGGTGTTTTTCCTTTTCATGCACTACCATTCTGTGTGCAGGAAGGTTAAGACAGAGAAATTTTTCCTAATTTCTTTTAAAATTGTCTGTGCTGGACTCCTTGGCTCACCATGGCTATAAACTCATAAAGGGTAGAGGTTTCATTTAGAAACCATCCAATTTAAAAGGGAACTGGGCGGGAGGTAGGAAACAATGTCGAGTGGGATGCCTAAATTGCTCAGGATGTTGTAAATAGAGCTGCTGCCTTTTGATCTTGTGAAGGGTCACGGAGATGCCTTTGCTTTGACCAAAGGATGTTGGAAGCAAGTGGCAAGAAATCACCCACCTTCCATCCTGTTTTCCACTGCTGTTACTTGGCTTAGGGCTGGTGTTATTAAGGAGGTGTAAGGAAGCAGCTCAGACAAGGCTTCCCTTTAGGGTCTTGTTGCTGCTCAAGAATTAGAAAGTGTGTTTGTTTCTGGTCTGTTTAGATGTTTTATGGCAGCCCCTTGTTGCTTGCTGCCTGCTCAGGCTGGCTACTGGCTCTCATTAGGTGTAACATCAGGCTGTTGCTTAGGAAGGAAAGAAGAGATGAAAGCTCCTGCATAACTGGAGAACCTGAATGAAAAGGTAATATTGGGAGATTGCTCATATGTTGTGCAGAGAAGAAAATAACTTGCATAAAGACCTCGCACAGCTGAAGCAGAGAACTCTGTGTATATGTGTGCACATTTACATATATATATATGCAAATGATAACAAAATATAAAACAATACATGCATAGGGTTATTTTTTAAAATAAATACTTTCAATTTACTTTTTTTTTTAAATAAAGGTTTGAATGGAGGCAATATTTCAAATTAGGCTGAAGCCTGAGAGAGAGTCATCTCTGGCTTTTGGTGAAGAAATTTAGTGGTGAACAAAGAGCACCCTGTCTCAGCGTACCGCTGCCTGCTGTGCACTGGGGAGGCAGAAATGGCTTTCTAATGCCACCCACATCCATAGTCATGCCCTGTGTAGAAACTGCAGCTTCCCTGCTCTCGTGGGCCAGTCCTTGCTTCTCCAGCCTCCTGTCCCACTGGAGGAGAGTGCTTTGGTTTGCACCATCAGTAAAAGTAAGGACTTGCAGGCTTCGCTTGCCTCATGGTTACCTTGCCTTTATGTTACAGCAGTTTGAAACCACTGCTGGCTGACTGTGCCTCCTTTGAGGTGCAAAGGCAGCCTGGTTTGCGTCAATCAGCTTCTGCTGGGGGCAAGCGGCTTCTCAAAATGCAGTGCTGTGATCGCTCAAAGGTGCCTGTAATTCTTATTAATTAAAATTGCTGTCTCTTGCCTTATACAGCACAATGTGAGTGCTGGTAGTTGGACAGTTAGTTGCTTGGATGTTTTTTATACAAGAGATTTCCTACATTATTTAGACTACTGGATATGGGGGAATTAGTTTATGAAAAATTATCTCTTCCTGTTGAGATAATCTCACGCCTTTATAGCAAATATAGTAAACTGGTTTCTTAAACATTCCTGGTTATTTACAGAAGCAATCTTTTCAAATATCAGTGAGGTCATAAACTGGAAAACCCGATGCTAATCTGCACTAAATGCCAATGCAGTTGGGGACAGAAAATATTTTCAAGCATTTACTAGAAAGGTACATATTGGATGTGAATTATCACATTTTAATAATAATCATGGTTTTTGCAAGCTACTGTATTTTAACTCGTCTGGGGTCCATTATGGTGCGGTTCATAAACAAGACAAAACTATGTGGCTAATAACATGAAATGTGTCCTACTTTGATCTAATCAGAAGCCTGTCTCGAGCTGCTGGTTTAGATCTTCATCAGAGGAGACGAGGATGTCGGAAATAAGTCCTTTAAGTGTTTCTCTCTTGGCAATTAGCCACAGGAGCTCCATTATTACTTTTCGTCTGGATCAAATGAGGTCAACGGCATGAGTTTCCTGCATGAGGTCTTTCTCAGAAGCGGCAGCAGATGGTAATTGCGAACATCTCCATCCTGCAGGTCTCTGTCCTGACAGGAGCCAAGGGATGCAGTCTAGAACCTTGGAGGGAGGGGTAGGAAAGGCAGACAAATGACTTTGAGGCCTCTGGGGAAAACAACAGTTTGACTGTATTGCTCTGCCTTAAGATAAATATTAATAGCTTTCAGAAACTTGTGGTGATGGTGGTAAAAGAACAAGACTTGCATAAGTGGGAGACCTGTCCACTTTAAGGTTAAAATACAAACCACCTGAAATTCAACTTCATTTTTACTGCACCATTTTAAGGAAAAGAAAACTGCTTTAGTGTCGATAAAAAATTAATGCCTTGAAAGCAGTGCCTCCACATCTGTGTGCAAATATACAGATATAAAGCTTTTTTCCTCTATGTTACAATGAATTTCCACTACAATGTATCTATAAATCAAAAGAAAATTATCTAGGATTGTAATCCTAATTGCGAATTTGTGTGTAGAATATTCCCTTGAAGTGTCTTTAGGAGTTCCCACAGTGCCAGCCTGTGTCCTGATGAGGGATCCTGGTCAGATGAATGAGCCACTGTTATCTTTGGCAAATGCATTTGTTCAATTTTAGTAGTGGCATTATGCATTGACTTTCAGCTCTCTAGAATAAACAGTAGAAATGAGAAAATTGTGTATTTGATAATGATCTATTGATGCAGCAGCTTTAACCCTGTGACCTGTCATATAGTTTCTGCTATGCAGTATAATTAAGTTGCCTCATCAAGTGAGGAAATAGTTCTATTTAAAAATAATATTCAAATACGTTATGTGATAGTAATCAGTGAATTTCATGAGTATTCCTACAAATAATTGGGTTTGTTGAGGTTTTTTGATTTGGCTTGGTTTTTGTAGAAAATCCTGATCAAACTTGAGTGAGTCCATCTGTTGTGTCCTTCTCCCCCAGGTTTAAGTGCACTTAATGACACAAGTGGTTTGCGTTTGTTTTGGTTTTTTTTTTCCTTTAGAAGTCAGAGGGTCTATTTTTAGTTGTGTAGTTCTTTCTGGAGCTGGGACATATTCATCAGAGCTCTCTCCTAAGCTCTGTCCCTGTCTTCTCTAAATGCAGCTGGAGACCGGCATTTGGATTTGGCCTCTGGCATATCCTGTAAGTTGGTACATTCCCACTGGAGGTCCAGTCAGATTGTGCCAATGATTTTATTGTCCTTTATTCCTTCACTTCCCAAAGAGAGATGTGCCCTGCTGCAGGAGCCTGGGAGAGGATCCTGGAGTTTCTCTTCAGTGCAAGAGATGTGCCCTGGGATGCAGGAAAGGGTACCAAAGAAGGGTTGCTCTTCTTCTTAATCCTTCTCTTAGGGCTTAGCTAAGAGTGTTCCTCAAACCTGGCACTCACCCTTGTACCTTGGTGCACCCTATCAAGGTATTTCTGGACAGAGCTGAGGAAAGAAGCAAAATCAGTTTGTGGCAATGCAGTTTCAACTGTTTGCATGGTATTTGTGTGGATGTTTTTAGAACCTTCTGAATTCCAAAACTATTCACTTGCATGAGAAAATCAGATTTCATTTTGAGATCAATGTTTCTAGAACTTGTGGTTATAGAGGGAAGTTTGGAAAATGTCAACTCTGTGGCTCAACAAAAAGGTTAAAAAAACAACACCACACACACCCCACACATAGAGCAGAGTCCAGAATATTTTCAGTTTTTCAGTCTTGAGGAAATCCAGAGATACAGTATTAGTTTGGGAACCTTGTGCATACTTAAAGAACCCTTTTAACAGACGGAAGTGTTGTAATGAAATAACATTGAAAAAAGAAAGGCAGAGAAATCCACCAGAGAAGAGAAGTGTACAATAATATCTCAGTGAGGCAATAAAATGACTTCAGTCTTTCAGTACGCTGATGCTGCTGGCTAAAGATAATCTAACACTTGTTGCTGAGGAGTGTGGTTTTCTGATGAGCTGATTTTAAGAAATGAGGATATGAAATACTTAGAGGATATTGTCTTCTGTCTGAAAGGAAAGATACCATCTCCCTCATATAGACTGGTAGAAATTTTAATTAAACTCGAGCCAAAAAGCACTGCTGAATAGACGAAAGCAAATTCATTTAGAGACTGAAGAGACTGAGGGTGAGGGATTTCTTTGTGAGAAAGATAAGGAAACATTATTTAATATGTTTATACCATGTGTGTAGTTGAAATGCTTCTATGCCAAAATCTTGCGGTAAAACTGGGTTTCAGTTGGGGTGTACTTGTCAGGAATGTAGGATGCAACGGAGTAGGAAGGCAAGGAAGGAACACGGTCGATACGGGAAGGAAAACAGTCGCAGAAAGGGAGGAAGAATAATTATCTCTCTCCTGTCATGCCTTGTTTTCCTCGTGCTCCTTCAGTTGACTGGGTTGGCAGATGTGGGCAAGCAAATGCTCTTTAATTTTTGTTTTGGTAATTCCTCCTCCCCACTCCCAGCTTTCTGTCATATGTGGCTCCAGCCTCTGATTGATTGATACTGCATGACAGGCCCTGGGAGGGGGGCACGGTGGCTGGCTCTGGCCAGGCTTCGTGAAGCGCGGAATGGAGCGTGGTAGCTGCCGGAGCCTTGGTGCCTCTGCAGATCGGTGTTAGAGGGATGACTGACAGCACGCCTGCTCCAGTACAAAGAACAATGTTTAAGCATGGTTCTGATGATGTGTTGAAATAAACTCTGTTATGATTATGCTGCTACATTCTTGGCAGGCTTACCATAAACCACAGTGTGCTTTTCGGTGTGTACGTGGCTTTTTTTTCTTTCCTCTTTTCGTATGGGTAAGCAGATTAGTTAATGCTTGCCTTTCATGAGCAGAGGCTTTCATCCTTAATGCTGGGGTTAAACTGCATTCAAGCTGTCTATAGCCTGTGAAGGTCACACTACCATTTTGATTTCCTTTCCCCATGTTTTTAGCTCCTGCAGGAGCAGGTATGCAAGGACGATGCAAAGGCTGGACCTGACTCTGCTCCCCCTGCTCTGCTCTAGGGATGCTCTTCTGCTCTAAGTGGCTGTTCAGAATGAGCTTTTTTTTTACTCAAAACCATCCCCGGCCCCTTCATTGTACTTACCTGTATGGCATTAAATACTCAACTCTAAAGGCACCAATTCAGAAGTAGGACATGTGCTTCCCCACTTAAGACATTGTGTCTTGACTTTAACAGGCAGCCAACTCCCGTCTGGCATATCTGAATGAAATGGATTGCCCTGAAATAGCTTCCTGCTCCGAGGTCTTGTGCTCAGGAGGACACTGCTTCCTTCAACCTATCCATATTTAAATATGCCCAGCCTGGACTAGGCACCTTTCCTCTTCCCTCCCCTGTCACATCATCACTGCTCTCTCACCCACTGCCTGCCTGAGCATCCACCATCTGGTCCCAAAAACCGAATAAGAGCAGTGCGTTGTTTTCATTATTTTCTACTTGTGTGGTCAGGAGGTTATTTGGCCTGGTGAGCTCTACTTCAGGCTCTTGCTCTCATTAATACCACCTTGTGCACATCCTGCGTGAGCACAGGAATGGATAAGTTATCCACTTGTGTGGCCGGCTCCTGATATGACACAGTGGCCAGTATTTACAATTATAAGAGGAAGCTGTTATATGTGGATTATGCTGTATTTTTCTCCAGTGACGGTAATTACCTACATAAATTTCAACTTAATCCTAGGACTGAAGTCTCGCTAGAAATATACACATAAAAATTCCATTATCCAGAAGTAAATTTGGGTCATTTAGGTTTATAAATTGTATTTATTAAAGAGCCTCTTTTCTGATTTGGAGGAATTCTGGGGAAGTCTTTCTCTGTAAAACCCAGTGGGCTTAAGAAAAGGTGCAAAACTTGATGGGAGAGGAGAGCAAAAGCTACAAATAAGAAAAATAGTTTTGTCAGCTTGTGGGACAAGGGATCATTTTTCACTTGAACAATGTTCACAAAACCAAACAACTGCAGCTGAAACACCGAAGCTGGAAATGCCTCTGCAAGACGTTCTGTGTGAATTTTAAGTTCATAATTCCTTCCTGGAGGCTTGTGATAAAGGCAACGCATAAGACAATCACAGACAGGCAAATCCTGCCTCTCCAAATCTAAACAACGTAAGTGGCAGCTTCAAAAATACCATCGCCATCTAACAACCAATACATAGTTAATGCAGTGGCTTGGTAAAGTGCAGAAACATGGAATGGACAGAGTTTTGTTTCAGTCAGGTTCCCATTGTCTTTCTTGATTTCAGAAAAACAAACCCTGGGGGTATAGCTGGAGGAAAGCAGTGGTAATTAGGGGCACTGTGCAGTGAATTTTGACTGGGACTTTCGAAGCTGTCTCTTACCTCCAGTTGCGGCTGCAGCAGAGGCACCTCCTTGCCTTTGTGCTTGGGATCATGAAAGGACTTGTTGCACCTTAAGAGCAAGAATAGCCACTCACGTTGTCGCAGGATTAAGCTGACATGCCTCCAGCTCGCTGCAGGGCTTCAGAGTGTCACTGTTTAGATGGTGCGTTTAGCGAAGGCCTTTCAAAAGGAATAAATCCTCTGGATATGTCTGTGAGAGTTCAGTATTGTCAAATTGCAATTTGAAATGGTGGAGATTTCTTTTTATCTCTCAGGAAGCTAAAAAGCTCCAATTCCTGGGGCTTCTTTAATGAAGAGACCTTAAATTTTTATGTTTTCTTCCATTTTTTATGGAATAGCAGAGTTCCTCTCAAGTAAGCTGTTCGTATGCTCCATTTCCAGAAATGTGGAAGCGGAAAAAAAGAAGTGAAAAGAATGCAACATCTTTGCACATAAAATAGAGTGTTCTCTACTTCATCAGCGTGTTGTAGAGCCCTTGGACATTTTTGGTTGATGGTGGGACATGAAGGAAATTCAGACTTCTGCATTTGAGTTAGGCAGCCTGGGCTGCACAGTGAGCTAATACACAGCTACTTCTGTGAGAACTGAGTGCATGGTGTAATGCACAAATCTGTGTTACAAGGAAACTCCAAAACATGTTCTCAGTAAATTAACGAGGAGGTTTAGTGTAGGCTTCAGCATGCATTTCAGAAAAAAACCCCACCCATCCAGAAGTGTTTGTGGTTTCTGAGTTCCCTCACACCGCCTCTGCAGATCCCTGTGATGCAAACCAGGTTTTGATGAATTAATATTCTTTCTGTCCATGTGTGCGCCACCTCGCTCAGAAACAGGGCACAGCTGGGGGAGAGAGAGGGACTGTGCCTGGGGGGAAGGATGAGTAGGGAGGTCAGAACTCATGGGTTCATGAATAATTGTTATTTCCCACAGTATAATTCAGGTGTGGTTTTGGATAAAAAGGGTTTATCGTTGCATTTCTTGAGTTGGTATAGGTCATGTACATATGCTTATGTTAAGGGTCCTCAAGTGTGGTTTTGTTTGTTGGTACGTTCTCTTGTTTGGGGTTTGTTTTAGGGTTTTTCTTGTTGTTTTGGGGTTTTTTAGTTGTTTTGGCTTTTTGGGTATGTTTAAATATTGCATCTTGAATGAGTGCTTCCTGCTCTGAAATGTTTCACTGAGTTCAGCAGAAGCTACTTCCAGCCATTTCCCTTCAAAGCCATTTTATCATTGGCCATTATTTCTCCAATTTTCTCTCATCAACTTAGTTTTTAACTTTTCCTTTTTTCTTTGCAAGAGGCTGCAAAATATGTAAGTTATTTAGAAAAAACATAGGCCAGGTTTAAAAGTACTGGGATGTCTCAGTTTGAAAGGACTACTACAACTTGCTAATGTCTTTGTATGTAGGCTCCAGCTCTCTGACTTCAGTAGTTGTGTTTGCTGACTGAAAAGTACTTGGAAAGAATACATATGAGTAGTTCAGAAATATTTTTTATGTATGATGCTAGATAAGACGTTAAATGGAAAATTTTGTGTCCTTGCTAAATACCTCCTTAAAAATGAATCTATTTCATACATCAGACAATATAATCCTGTGTGCTGATTTGCCAGAACATGGCAAATGTTTTCATTTTTAAGATATTTAAAAAGAAAATTATGAAAACAGCAAGAATTATCTCATCTTATTATACTGGAAGATATTTATTATTTCTTGGAATGTTGCTGATTTCTTCTCACATATCTTTCCAGATGGTCTAAAAATGTTATTTTGCCTTTTCAACAGTTCACTGCTGGCCCAGTAGTTTAGTATCACAACAGCTGATCTGCAGATTTATGCTCCAGTGAAAATTCTTACATTTCAAAAGTAAACATTTTGTTTTTCTTAAACCTTAATTTTGAGGTCAATTTTGCCCTCAGCCAGTTCTGAAAATATTGTAACAACTGTAGCGAAAGTTACTTTGGGATTTAGACAAAGTAATTAAGGATTATTAATTATTTTTTAGACTGGGAAATATTTATTCCTTGCTACTCTGAAGCCGAATGTGTTGTTGCAGTCTGAAATTGTGAACGATGTGCTCAACATGGAACATAGCCCCGAAAATACAAGTTTTATAAGGGGAATGTTGGCACAACATAAACTTTATTAATACTTGTGGTCAATCTGCTCTAGTGTTTAAAATCCCTGGTTTCCATGTTACTTTGTAAATACAGCTTTGCTTAGCTTGCTTGAAGATTGACCCTTTGTGACTTTTGGATCTGTGCACACTTCTACTTTTACTGAGGCTTTCTTTTAAGGAAAACATGGGGACATTGTCTAAGATTTGAGATGAGGACTGTTGATTTTGCCTTGTTTAAAGAGAATTTGGATGTATAGTAAGACAGCCCTGAAAGAGCTTTATTTTTTTTTGGAGCCTCTTCAATAAATTGGGGGAGAGCATTTGCAAATTAGTCTTGGCAGGAGACTAGACACTAAAACACCTGGCACTTGAGTTCATCTCTGTTGAGAAAATATTACATGTTGTGAAAGGTAAAACGTTTCATTAAGATGCTGTGTTCTGGTTATAAATACTGTCTGGGAGGCAGGTTGGGAGATGGTTTGGCTGTGGCGGTCTCCACTGAAGGACTCCAGCACTTCCTCTGGCAGCTCCTGCATTGCAAGGTGTGGAGGCATCAGTAGGACAATTTGCTTGAGAGCAAAAGTTTAACAAGGGCTCATTCCCAGGGCAGCTAAGGTGATGTCTTTCACTCTTTATTGGATGTGAGTGAATTAACATGCCTGTATTTCTCCGTGCTATAAATACGCAAGGAAAATGAATTCTTGATGATACTGATCACAGTTGATTGCAGAACGTTGGGGGTACTATTGCCTTTGCTATCCCTCAAATATGGTGCTTTTTGTACTACTGGAGGATGCCTTTGTGTAAGGTCAAACCCACATCTTAAGTCCTCCTTCCCTTCTGGGTATCATCAGGCATTCAACTTACAAATCCTCTAAATCTTCTGAGGTGTTTTCCTATGCGAGTTTTAAAAAGTTTACATAATCTTTCTGAAGACTGGCTTCCACTAAGCTGGCACACCTTGTATTTGATTAAAACTTCGCTTCATGCTTGAAGGACAGCTTGGCTTGCTTCACAAATCCACTGGGTTTCCCTGTTTGAGATACAACAGTCAACTACAGTGATTTTTTTCCCCTCCTAGTTTATGGTGTGTGGGAAAAGGATTTGCAAGGTGGTACGTGCTGGAGAGGGCAGGTCATGCAAGAACTGTCTCCAACTGATTGCAAAAGTAAGTTTGGCAGAGTATTTGGTAATATCTACCATTTGACATGTCGTCAGTGTTTCCTATTTTTCATTTTCTTCATTTTGCCTTCTTACTTAGCCAAGCAGTTTACACGTTACTAGTAATCCTTACTGTAGAAACCCAGGTGACTTTTGGTAGGTTTTACATCCTTGAAGCAATCCCTGCATCAGTTCACATCTTAGTATTTACCTGCAGGTATATTACTTCTGACTGCAAAATGATGTGGCTTCTTTCTTCTGTCCCTTTCTCACCTATCTCTGCAGGAGCTGCATCTGCCAGCATGGTTTTTCTTCCCATTTTTTTTTGTGACTTGGAGTTTAGTATTTGTCTCCAGTTGCATTACCATGTCCTGTTCAGGATACAGTTTTTGTGTTAGAGGTCTGGGTTTTATGGGTTAATAAGCGGTGGTGTTAACTGCTCCGATCAGAGGTGGTGATGGATGGGAAAGAGGAGCTGGCCAGGGCATGGTGCTTTACTCCCCCAACTGGGTTAAACCCAAGGAGCTTCATTCCTCTGAGTGCAACAAGTCCATGCTGAAGAGTAAAGTCTTTGGGGTCAGTACCCAATTCATACAGCTCAGTCTCCCTCAAGTGTTTTATTTTGGATGGACTGCAATGCTGCTTCATTTTGCTGTCCTTCTGCAAGGAGTCATCACATGAAGTTTGTGTTGCAGGGCAGGTGGCTTGTGCCATGCCTTCTTCTGGTTAGGTAGTGAAAGAGCTCCTGCATCTCATCTTCTTGTACTGCAAAAGTAAAACAACTACTCTGTTTGGTCCCTGCACTTTCTGGTGGAGCAGTGGCCTAGAGAGAATGAAAGCCAGGACAATCTACACAGTTTTTCAAGTGTGCTGTGTTTTAATACAGAGGAAGGTAACGGAAATATTATAAAAACAACGTCTGCTTCTGTGCATTGACTTCATAATTGATTTTTGCAGTGATATCCTTTAAAATTCTTATTATAAATTATTTTTGGCCTCATCCATAAAATTACCATTTGGAAACCAAAGTTTGAAACACAGTTAGAAGGAATTTATTCACCACTGAGTCATTTCAAATTTGGGAGTTACCGTTTTGATTCTCATGGCAAAGAACTCTGCTTTTTTTGTGTGTCCAGAGTAGAAGTTTGGGTTTAAAATCTTGATGACTGGTAGATAACTGATACTTTAATTCCTGCTCTGATGTTGATGAAAATGTTGATAGCGGGCTGCAGTTGTTATTTTTCCCCATAGTCTGAAAATGAGCCTGTTGAGCAGATAACTGTATATATATATATATAGGCATCTATAGAGAATGTTTAAAGACATACATGCACATGCTTCTTCTTTGCCAACTTTTTCTCAATAGTTACATGGTTCTGCAACCCATATCCAGCCTCCCAAATTCGTTCCTCTCGACAGGGTGCCCCTGCAGGATGGGTCAGACAGAGGAAGGCCACCTGCCCCACGTACTCCAGATCTGGATTTACCTGCAAGCTTATTTGCCTGCACATTTGCAGATTATGGAAGCCAAGGCCTTGAGAAAAATACTGTTGCCTTTCCGGCAGTTTGGTATTAGGGATTTGACCTAGAAAACATCTGGCTGGAGATAAAATAAGCAGAGGCAGCACAGAGGTACTATATGAGTTTTTAGGAGTTCCATGCTGATTGGTGCGCAGACTGGGGGGGACCAAAGGGAAAAGGTGCAAAGATTTTGTTGCAGGATTTGGGATGCAACATCCCAATTGATATAAGCGAGCCTTAGATCTGCTTCTCCCTTCCTCATTGGCAGCTTGTCTCTCCTTTCTGTGTTACAGTCAGCATTTGGCTACAGATAAATGTAGGAATAATTCAGCGGAGCGCAGGAGTGGCCCTGTCAGCAGCAGCCTCCTTTTAGGTCAGTTTAAGCGAAGCATGAAACCATACCCATAAGTTTTATCATCATTGAAAGCTTTCCTCCCAAAGGTGTTTATGTGAAGGAATGAATTAGCGGGAAAAAAACAGCTGCAAGCAACAGTTGGACACAAGTGAAGTGCAAGCATGTTGATTTCTGGAAGGCTATTGAGTATTTTTGTTTTATTCACCAGTAGGGGTGGCTAGTTTGAATCAATAGAGAGGACTTGATAATAGCTAAGGACACTTGACTTTTTAGCCATGCCATGTGGGAGCCATCTCTGGAGCTCAAATTCGAAGGGAAAAAAAACCCCAAACAAATAAACTAAACCCAACCTACCCCCCCTTCCCCCCCAAAAAACAAACACCCAAACAAGAGTTGCTTTAGCATGAGAGTTGATTGCATCCTGTTTGTATTAAATAGAGACCTTTTCATTAACATCTTGCTTCACTTTAGTAAAGTATTTCCTTTCATTTAAATGGCATAAGCAGTGATTTAAATGTTTGTATCTTTTGAAGGACATAGGGAAGTGATAATGGTTTTACTTTCAGACAACATATATGATATCACAATGTAGTGAAAGTTATGCTAATTGTACATTACTGGAATGAGCTGGAAAAATGATGCAAGTAGAAACAGGGCAGTGTTGATACTCTGCCCATTACCCCTGTGATCATACTTTGGTATATGTAGGAAGGATCATATTCAGATACATGTCTCTTCAGACCACCCATTCAGTTTTGAAAATCGCTTGGAAAGGAGAAGCCTTCTGGAAATGCTGTGCCTCAGCTGTGTGGCAGCAACGAGGCTGTTGTGTGGAAGATACTGGGCTCTGTGCTTGTGAGTGCAGAGCTGGGGGTTTTCTTGGGGTCAAGCCCAATGGGTGAGTTAAGGGAGGAGGTGGAAAATTTCCAGCATGTGTTCAGGGCTTGAAGCACGAAGCCTTGGCATTGGCCCAGCACTGAGATTTGAATGGAGGGATAAAGTGGAAGCTGGTGAAATGCAAGGAGCGTGAGGTCCACATGCTGCCAGAGCACCTTACTACTCTTAGCAGGCAGTTCCATTTTATACTAGATGTGGCTTCAGAGTTAAATTTTTCACTTTAGTCTTCATTTCCTGAGGCCTTGTAAAACAGAGAGGCAAACAGTGAATAAATATGCTGCATCCTGATGCCTCTTAAATTTATCCATGAGTATTTGGGAATTGATATGCACTCAGTGAAAGGACTTAACTGGGCTAATGTTAATACGACTCAAAGAACAAAGCTGGTGTGTCAGGGAAGTGCCTCAAAGATGGTTTATTTGTATTCGCATTGCAGGCAGGTGAGTGTTTTCTACTGATACACTTCAGTAAAGTGAGATTCATGTTATCTAGAGGTCCAGACTGTAGAAAATGCAGGAGCTATAGGGGTTTTTGTATTTTCATGACCTGCAAGATGGTTATAGATCTCTTGTTTTTACATTTCATTGATAGCATTGCTGGCAAAGTAAGTTGTTTTGGGGTTTGTTGTTTTTTTCCTTTTTCTTTTATTTTTTTTACTGGTCTTGCAAGGGATGTTTTATCTGACCCTTTAAATGATGGCATTTGGGAGTTAAACTTTATGCCTGGTTTTTTGTTTGTCCCTCCAATATTGAGCAGATGTTTTTAAGAGTTAATGTCGCTTCTCAGTTATCTCTGACAGAAGCAGAGTCTGCTCAACATCAGAGAGTTTAGACTAATGCACATTGATCTTGGCAGGGAGAACACAGGCTCCTTGAGCTCGCTAGGCTGTACAGGCCTGCAAATTGTTGTATTAACAAGCCAATTAATTAATAAGCAGGAAGTTGTTGTAAACCCTGAGGCACTGTGCAGTGATACTATATTCTTAGGTTTTTAAAAATAGATGTTGCTTTCATACACAACATGAAACACCCACCTTACCGTTAAGGTCCAAGTGAGGGAAAGCTTTTCATATTTCTTTTCAGACTGAGCTCCCTATGACAGTTGTCACTGCCAAAAATTGCTCTCCCTGTGCTTTTTTCTCCTCTCCCAGCTTTGCATGTTTTTCGAAGGAAGCAGTAGAAGAGATAAGACTGTTTACCTGCTAAGTGAAGTGGTGTAATGGGCTGTTTCTCTGCAGCTTAACTATTTGCTGCTGTTTAATAGGCTTTTGTAGGTTTAATGTTGGTGCTTTACAGATGAAGCTCAGGCAGTTGCACAGAGGTGTCCAGGTGTGCTGGGAGTGGGTGGGTTTAGGTCAGTTGCCAGAAGCAGAGTCCCCCCACACGCCGTACCACAGCAGGAAGAGGAGGTTTCTATCCTGGCTTGACACGTAGCAACACTTGGGTGGGAGAGAGAGCAAAATACCAGATTTGGGGTTGAGTTCATTCATGTTTCTCATCAGTGACTTTGTACACCCCAGGAATGTGCTGGATAGATCTAATCTGTTTTTCATTCAGTGGCTCAAACCTCCTCTGTGCTACTTGTTTTTTGATGGGCACTGTGCATCTGTAAGAAGTAAAGGTCCAGTTGTGCTACACTTAAAATTAGGAATATTTATCTGTAAATGGCTCATATGCCTCAAGAAAATTTGATCCTCAGCAGTAAGCGAGCAAATGTAGATCTCATGCACTGGAGAAATAAATCACCTGAGTTTATAAACGAGGTTTCTTTCTACAGTTTTGGTAACTTGTTTTAGTTGTGACATAAGCCTTTAAAACATAGGGGTTTTATATATCTGTCCAAAGGAAAATACCTTTTGTTTGCAGTTGGCTGACTTCTTCAGTGTTTTAATGACTATCCCAGAATTTTGTGCACCCACTTTAGTCAATTGCTTTTTTAAGGAATAAGGTATAATTTTTTTATGAGGAAGAGATGAGGTTCAGATGATGGCTTTCATATTTTTTCTCCCTGAAACCAAACCAAAGCGACAGGGCAGGAAGAGGAAGAGTAAGAGCACCAGTGGGCTGCCACTGTGGCTCTTCCATCGCCTTGCCATCCACTGGTGTTTGCAAGATGGGTTTGTTGTTGGGTTCCCCTCCCACACCGCCCCGGAAGGTTAAATGTGGAAACCCATGCTCTTGGCACGTGCATTTCTCTAGGCTGACTCTGCCTTCAAAGCATTGCAGAAATGCCAAGTTCAAAAAGACTTTTTTTTCTGTTGGGAGGATATTGCTTGCTATGCTTCCTCCCTTTCTCCCTGGTGGTAAATTGCAAACTCTAAATCAAAGGCAGGTTTTGATGCAAGGAAGTGCCCAGTGGTGTGCAAGGGGCTTTGGTGTCTCCCTGAGGCTGGGTTGGCAACAACCGTCCATCCACCCATCCATCCATGTCCATGCAGCCCAGAGTCCGCTGCTTGTGTCTGCACAGTTACTTCTTGGGCCACTCCATGAAATGGAACATTGCATTGGCTTTGGTTAAAAATAAGCATGCAAAAAAAAAAATAAAAGCCCCTCAGAACAAGAAGTAGTCATGGTGGTCGCATAGGCGAGGAGGAGGAAAAAAACCTCCTGCCCTGCAGGTGTACAGAGAGCTAGCTCCACTGCTTGCACAGTCTGAAGGTGGGCTGGGGTTTCCCAATCTCCCTTCACAGGCTGTGCCTGGAGCAGCGAGACAGGGAAGAGTCATCCTAAATAGCTGGAGTTTGAGACTGAAAGTCAACAGTACACATTGAACCACAGCAGAAATACCTTAAATACAAGGCAGCTTTAAGAATTAATTTTGGAGCCAGCCTGGTTGAAAAAGTATATAATTTCTTATTCTGCCCAAATGATGGGGGAACCACCTTACAGTTAACACCAGTGATAAATGTCAGACTGGTTTGTATTAAAAATGCTTTAATCTGATTTGGCCCCATTAATTTTTAAACTAGCAGAGGAGGTCATTAAATCACAAGTCCCTTTTTTGTTATAAATGCTTGCACCTCTGTATTCCCTTTGCTTCCAGAGATTCTGCTTCTAATTAAACCGGCGATGTGGTTCATGGCTTGTCAAGCAGATTAATGTGCTTTTCAAATCTGGGTTGGTTTTTTTTCTTCCCCTATATTGCCTGCTTGTCTTCCTGGGATTTTATTTGGGAGGGGAGTGTTGCTACTGCACCTGTATACGGACCCTGCAAAAAGGTTTTGGCTTCTACTGTGCAGTCTTGGGTGAAACGTTGAAGAGCTAGGGGGAGGGGAGGAGAAGAGCTTGAAAGAAATCTGCTCGTCACAAAATGACACATTCATTGGCGTTTTCCCTTGCATTTGAGTGACATGAGTGCTTTTTCTGATGGTGTGAATACAACCTGTTCGGAGATACCGAAACTTGCAACCCCCTCCTGATTTCATTCTCCCCTGAATAGGACCATCCATGCTTTCTCCTGGCTAAACTCAGAAGTGGCAGGTCTAATCCCATCCACGGTGCGGAATTTTTGCCATACCAGGGGCTGAACTGAACTGGCAGCTTGCCAGCAGCCCGAGAGTTGCACTTAATTTGCATATAAATTTACATAGGGGTTTAATTGGAGATAAATGCACATGTTTTTTATTTACAGAGGTTTGCAAGTGCATACACAGAGATTTACTTTAAAAAAAAACACAACACACCAAACTCGCCTGCTTTAGAGTTGTGTGGGATTAAGGTTATAAACAGGACTTGGATCGCATCACATTGACAAGCCCCTGACAGCCTGTGGCCCCTTTGGCCAGAGGCTCTTCATCTGTGCGTTTCCTGCCAGCCTGTGGCCCCATCTATGCAGTCTGCCTTCCTCCATCCCTGGTTGCACCGAAAAGGCATGGAAGGACTGTCTGCCATACAGCATGCTTGTTTCAGAGCGGCTTTGGAGCTAGTCCCACTCTTCTTATCTGCAGGCAGCCTGTGCCATTGCTGTATTCCTTGGTCATGCAGTTACAAGCTGTAGCCCAGAGACCGAATAAGTGTCTTCCTTCCTCTCGTATGATATACAGCCCCGGTAGGCTCCGTGGGCAGCTTGCTGGAAGATAAAATTAATTTTTGAGTAATGCACGTTGGAAGGAATAATCTGAATGAGACATGAACATTACTGGGTTATAAATTAACCGTAACTACTGAGGAAAAAAGACACAGGCATCACCCAGCCTGGCTCTCACAAACCTTTTCATGTTCTGTTACAGCGTGACGATAGTCAGGCAGAAATAAAATAAAATGGTGCAGAACAGAATGAAGTATAGTTATGAAACTTCTCTGTTCTCACAGAATTTGGTGATCTGACGTCAGCTCTAAAACTGTTTAATTTTGCTCATCTTAGAAAACTGACGGAATAAAAAGCTGGCTAGAAATGAATCATGCAATGAATAGAGGGACAGAATTTTTATTTTTTTTTAAAGTAGTTGGGGAGGTGGAATTGAAGCGATTGAGATGAAAAGGTAAAATGCTTGCGAAGTGTAGGCAGGTGGATTTAATGAAGGAATGCGTAAGCCACTTACGTATGGATAGAAATTAAATGGCAGAAGTGTGCAACATAATAAGCTGTAGAGAAGTAAATGGAGTGCTGCTGTCTTTAACGTTGCTGTGCAATAGGTCGTCCTGCTTCTCTCATGGCTCCAGCAAGACTTCTAACATGATCCTTTAACCAGGGCAGGGGCAAAAGCAACGCACGGAGGCATTTGAGTCGAATGAAATGGCCATGTTCAAAATTGTTAAAGGGAATTATATTTTCATGGTGAATAATTAAACTGGGAACTGATTGCCTTCTATTCAGGAACATCCAGGGCTCTTTATAGATCAGCCTTCATCCTCTGCAATGCACTGTTCATTAAAATAGACAAACAAAAGCTCATAATGCATGTTAAGCCATTTTTTCTTAATCAGCTTCCCTGTTTTGTTGGGATTTTATGTCTTTTTTAAGCTCTTTTTTTGGGTTTTGGGCCATCTAAAATGGCTGTGATAACTCCGAGATCTTATGTGCTGAGCTGTTAATGGGCAGCAGAAGCTCTCACCGAGAAATTCAGTATGGCTGAGAGTGTGCATAGGAAAGGAGGAAGATGAAAACATTCAAGAGTCTGAAAATGCAAGTCTACTTAATGCTTAAATACATAGATTAGAATCTAAACAATATGAAAGCTTTGAGAGTGAAATATGCTTTAAAATATTTTTTAAAGTTTATGTTTATGCATTTATCAAGTAAATTACCTTAATCTTCATCAAATCACTCTGAGAAATGTTCATCTCAGGCAATCCAGATATGCGTTTGTAATAAGTACATGCAAATCAGTGACAGTATTGACTCTAAAGTTAAACAGAATTTTATTTGCTGGATCAGAGGTAAAAGAAGAGAACAAAGCTGCAGCACAAGAAACGATTTAGGCTGTTGATCTTGCAGCTCTTTTCAGGTTTCTTATGTGGGGCTCATGTGTCTTGTGTGGGTTAGAGCAACCTGTAATGTCAGATAGCCCAGTATAGTGTAGAAACTGTAGAAATCTAATGAGCAAAAACTGAACAAAACCTTGCCCTTAGGAGAATTTTTAGAAGTACAATAAAAGTTCCAGCAGCAGCTTTATGAAATATTTCTCTCTATCATCATGACCAGTTTGACTCATGTTTGGCTACGAATACCTCCCTCCCTTGCACTGTAATTTTCTTTTAAAATCTACGAAGTACTTTCCCCACCCCCTGCTTTTTTTGTCAGCTTTGTGGGGGCAGGAAAATTTGTCCTTCCTAAAGCCACTGCTCTGCATAACCTGAATTAGAAGTATGTGTCTTACTGTCTGTTGTGTAGATGACTGAAGTGCCGAGGGGGTACGCAGAGTGACCCCAGTGAGGAGGACCAGCATGTCGCTGGGCTGTGAGCTGGGCTGGCTCTCTACAGGCTGGGAGAAGAGACCCTGCTGCCCACTTGCTCCTTACCTGTCTCCAGATCTTAGCCTGGAAATGCAGGCTTCCATGTACTGCGGTTGTGTGTGCCATCCCATCCCAGATAAGGGGTGGCAAGACCCTTGGGAAAGAGGATAAATTACCTGTAGCCTGTCACTTCTTTGTGCTTGAGGGACTCCTGGTGTTCCCCTCCTTTGGGAGAAGGAGAGCCAAAAAATTTCTTTTGGTGAGCCACCTCTCTCTCTGTGTTTCATTAAATATCTTCTGTAAGCACTCTGGGATGGCTGCCTGCCATTCTCTTATTTGAATTATGATAGAACTGATTTTTTTTTTCTTTGAGATCCCAAATCATCTGAGCACATCATCCAAGATGCTTTACGTTTTTGATTTTCAAAGGTGTTTCTTCTTTGGCTTGTGCAATGCTGTGGTTTGCTGGCACTGTTGAGATGCCCCTGTGCTGTCAGGGCTGGTTTTGTTCTGCCCTGTGAAATATTGACATTCCTGGTGCGGGCTTTTGCTGGTGTTAGCACACATAGAAAAAAACCCGACTGATTAAAGGTTTGCCACATGTTGCTCATCTGTGTGAGTTTTCTTTGTTCTGTGACTTTGGGCAGTCCTGTGTATCTGGCAGTATTTCTGGTTTGTGAGAAAAGGGCCTGTCTGTCTTTCTTGATTCTCTTAGAAATGTGTGTGGTTTCTTTAATGTAGTAATTTTATTGAACAATTTTAAATGCAGTTCATACATGTATATGTGTATACTTGTTAAAAAGAAAAAAAAGTAGTAATGCTTTCCAGAAGGGAAAGAAATAGGAAGAAACACATTCAAACTGAAATACTATTTTCCCAAGGGATTTTCATAGCTATTGAAGTAATTCTTTCTTTGTGTTTTCCCTCTGTGTAACATGCATGCCTTCTTTCTTTTAATTCCAAGATGTAAATTGCTGCCATTATGTTCTGTATTCCTTAGGATTCTTGAAACATTTGTCTCAACTTAAATGCTAAGAGCCCCATAGCTTCTGAAGTCTACTAAAAATTGTGACTGTTTTCCCAACTTTTTCAGGCATTTCTTTCAGCTGCAGTCGTTTTTTGATTGTATTTAATCTAAGTACATTTTAGCAACAGTAAATGTGTACTGAATTTTCCATCACAGAAGCTTACTGAGAATGGATTATATTGATAATAATTTAAAAAATTTCCTGTAGCTGCTCACTGTTATTTGGTGACTATGAAAATTGCATTACAAAGTTCTGCAGTCTTTTAACCCCCTCAAGCAGAAATTTTTATCTTGAAAAGTTATAAACTTCTACGAAGAGCTATTCAGCAATCAGCGTTTCATCTAGAACTAGTGTTTTGGAATAAAGATGTAAAGGATCATTCCAGTCTGGTATTTTTATGTCTACTGGAAAAAAACCCAAGCCCCCGTGTTAAAAAATAAATATTTCTAAGCTCTTCCAGACCTTAGCATCATGTTGCAGCTCAGAGGAAAATTAAGCTGCAGTGATAAGAGAAGCAGCTGTGCTGAAAGGAAAATTGAGTGGAAAGGTTTAGCTTCATTATTTAGGGTGAAAGGCCTTTTTTGGACTTAAAAACACAGTTGACCACTTTCAGGTTGAGTGAAAAGTAGTCATCTACAGAGTTTATCTCTTTGGTAATGGAAAAATAATCTCAAATATATGTGTCATGGACAGATAAAATGTTGTGAATGTTTGAAACAAGTTTTTGTAAAAAAACCAAAAAAAAATTAAAAATGTAAAAACCATGTGTGATCCTGAGGTTCGATGATCCTTCTGGGTTCCTTTCAACTGGATATATTCTACAGTTCTGTGATCCCCAAGGTTTTTCTAGTAATAAATTGATTGTATTTGTCCTACTTGTTTCATGGACTGCTAAGTAAAGCTAACCTTGTCAAGGAGGGTACCTACTATGGTGCCCCAAATGAGTAACCTTTCTGGTTGGCTGGATCTGGCTGGGGGCCGTAAGCTGTGAATAATTAGATTGGAATTAAGATCTATTTATCACCTTTTCTCTTTCCAACTAATTTAGGCAGTGATGTTAGGTAGATTATTTTGTTCTTTCTGGTGTCAAAAATACAATGTGTTGTTTGCAAATACTGCAGGGTTTTTTTTTTAAATGCTCCTATACACAGCTAAATATTCTTCTACCAAAAAAAATCTTTTTTCTATTTCACAGATCAGTTGTGAAAGTATTTGTAAAAATCAAGACTAGCCAATCTTTACAGAGGAAATACGATCTTTAATGGGATTTTCCCCATTACATGTTGTAGTCTGACTTAGGGGACAGCTACACCATCAATTTATGAGTTTCAGCCTCCTTTTTGTAACGTTTAGTAGTGCCACTGCTTCCCATCCTGCCTGTTGGGATCTCTGATGCACATGTCCTACACAGTTACTGGCCCCTCTGATTTGCTGACAGAAGCATTTTGAGTGAGACTTCCTGGGAACCTTCTTGTGGCATTATGCCATTGCAGAAAACTCCTGTGGAAGGTAAAGACATTTAAGGATTGATTTGTACTATTTTTAATAAAACAGGGTCTGGAGGTACTGGAGCCTAAGGGGAAATTCAGAATATTTCTGGAAGAATCAGATGGATTCCAGATGTCTTTCCTTTTAACCCAGACCTCTAGCTGACCATGCTTTTCTGGTTAATTCCTCATAATAAATTACCCAATTTGGTGGATTGGTGAAGAAAGGCCTTGAGATGAAATGTATCATTTTTGGAAATACTTTTTATTTCCAGCAAGTAGTCTGATGTAAAGGCTAGACTGGGGGGGGGGGGGGGGGAGGGGCAGGCGGAAGTAAGAAGAGTAAAGTTGTCATAGAAATAAAGCTGAATTCTGGCACCAATAGGCTTTAGAAGTGTAGTTTTGGACCGAGTTTATAGGTCTTAGCTTGTCAGACCTAAGAGTAACTCCTGTGGAACAGCTGAATGAAAGGAAAGATACCATAAAGGGAAATCAAGCCTGAGAAGAAAATGCCAACACTTTTTTTCCCCCCATGCAGAATGCAGCTCTGGATCAGCTAAACAAAAGGGGAAAAAATATGCAAGGGACTCAAAAAGCAATATTCAACTTCCAGCTCTGGTTTTAATCTTGTGCATCCTTCTGTGTTTCCTTGCCAACAACTAGAGGCCTTACAAGTGCTAAAGCACACGGGATTTCCAGTGGCAGTAATCATATGTAACAAAGTTGGCTTGATGAAGTCATACTCACCAGGACAAAAAAGCTTTAACAGCTTTGCCTGAGCTGAACTCCCCTCTCCCCCTCTCAATTCCCCTGCAGACCTAAGGAAATGCTGCTCTGGGATGTGATCGCTGTACAGCCATATGATGGACATCCTCAGGAGTCATTATGATGCAGTGTGGAGCAATGAGTGGGCTGTCCTGGATGGACTGCACTTATGCAGGTGTGCAGATCCCTTGGAGCAGCCTGCCTGAGGAAAGGGCTGGCCAGGCAGTATTCTTTCTGCAACAACTTTTTCTGAATGCAGCATTTGTAACAGGCTGTTTCCTGCTCAGTTTGGTTACTGTGCAGATAAAATGCATTTGATATCCTCTTAATTGATTATTCCTTTTTTTTTTAATATTCAGCTTTATTACTTCTGAGTAGCAAGTGGATAGTAAGAGGAGTATAATTTTTAACTTTCCTTGCTTCTTTTCAGCCTTTCTGCGGAACTACTTAAATGTAACCACTGTATCTGTTTTCCCTGATGTCATGGCAGTATTATTTATGCTTCCCAGTGAAATCCCCAACAGATGAAAATCTCTTTGACATCTTTGACTTCCAAAGAGTCTATAATTTGATACTATGCATCTTTTTGGACGTGTATGCCTTCAATTTTAAGATTTTAGAGAAGTGGAAAACATCTTTCCCCTCTCCCCCCCCCGTCTGTTAAAGTGATTAACATGTGTGTGGTATCTGGCGTGCCTGTGAGTTTTTTAATTTTATACCATGTGTAAGGATTTTCAGGTGATTTGAAGTGTAACAACGCAGAATTCATTGCACTCTACTTACAGACTTCTGTTTTTATCTGTTTGTCTATTCTAGCAGTACTGATGAGCATTCAGCAATAAGGTAGTAGAGGACTGTCAAAACCACACTTCAGAGTCCCTAAATTGGTTCTCAATTTCCCAGGCTCCTCCTTTGTTTTTTACCACGTTGTTTCCACAGTCAGAAATCTCTTTGCATTGCTATTCACTGGAGCAGGAACATTAATCATAATTTGTGGATGTGTGCCTACCCTCCTTCATTCTTCTTGCCACTCTTGTGGCTCCAGCTTCTCTCTTGTGTACCTTGGCCCATCCTAAGCAGCTCCGTGGCCCATCCTAAGCAGCTCTGTAGCCCATCTGGTTTTCACCCACTTGCAAGAAGCAACCTCCATGCTGAAGCCATCATGCCAGGGCTGAAACCACAGGGCTGATTTACAGTTCTCAGTTTACTTGAGAGGTTGGGCTGTTATACCTGCATTTCCTGACTTGATTGCATTTGTAATGACGTGTCTCTGTGTAATAACAAGAAGATGTGATTTCAACACAGGTGGGTGTTTCCTGCTCTGTCTGGCTTCAGCCTCACAGCAGAGGTGTAAATATGTGAAAGAAAATAAAATGTGTGAGGATGCAGCAGCATGAGTTTAAGCCTGGGTGAACAACTGGAATATGAGCCTTCTGGGTACACCCAAAACATGTGGTGGTGGTTTTGTAGCTGAGGCTGAAGCCTGTGCTGCCACAGCCTTATTGCCACTTTTACTTAAATTAGTTAAAAGCCTTTACAAAATCAGACATATGTGAAGATCTGTCTGAAAGGTTCCTTTAGCTAAGAGCATGAGAGACTAGTTGCTGGTTGCTTGCAGTGAGTAAGAGAAGATGTTTTCCATACAACTTGGTCTGGGTCTGAAGGGAGCTTGTTCTGTGTGTAAAGGAGAAAACTGCTCAGCTCTCGGCCCCTCAAGCACCTTAGCATCTGTGTCGATGCAGGACTCAGTCCTCAGGTTAGATTGGAATGATGGTCTGCATTTTCTTACAAGTAAGTACTTTCCAACATGGAAGGAAAAAAAAGTTTGCCATGAACTTTTCTGAGCTCCAGGAGTAGCAGCATGAAATGGATTTTAGTACTTCCTTATTTGAAAAAAAAAACCCAAGAAAAAAACCACAGTTGCTGTTTGGGAGCAGCTGAAGCAGTGTTGGGAACTGGGGACAGAAGGAAAGGAGACTTGAAATAAGTTGTAGTTAAAGTCTTCTCTCTGGCCTTGACATATGCCCCATTTCCCCAGATTTTTGACTTCTCTCCCCAGTCACACTACCCAGTTGATTCCTGATCTTGCTATCCAGCTATTAATGTGGCTCAAGACTGTTAATGCATAGGTTGTGCTATTTACCTGTAATGCTGAATTGCAAAAAACCCACCATTTTTTTGATTATTTGAATAATTTATTCTTGGTAAAAGGATTGGGAAAAGACTTCTGATTTACAGAAATAAAACCTTACATTTCAGTGAATGACACTAGACATGGTGGTTCTTGATTTAAATTCTCATGCAGTAATTTTAAAGATCTTTTTCATATACTTAAGGTGTACCTTTGAAAACAACAAAATTTTAACAAAATGGAACATACTTATTTTTCAGTAGCTAGCTGTTTGCTTCCTTGAGTTTTTAGTAAATCACTCCTGGTGAATTTGCAGTGTTTGTTGTTGACTGTCAAATTGCTAGTATGAATGCTTGAGATATGCCTCCCTTACGGTTCCAGTGTTGCAGAAATTAAGTCTGTTTGGACCTGTCATAACTGAAAGATGAATCCTGGGTTTGTTACAAAGGCCTTCAGAATTTCCATAGTGCATATGGGAAGTGAAACTTCCTGTATATGCAGTTGAATTGTGGTAGGTACTGGAAAGCAGGTAATGAGCTCTGCACACCAGTTCTGATATCACTTGTCACTCTTCTGATCAGTGTGCTGAAAGCAACCTCATGTAGCCTCCCTTTTGGAGACCACATTTTGAAAACCATTTATTTTATATTTTCTTCCATCAATTTTTTTCATGTGTGCCACACACACATTGCTCACTTTTTTGTTAGTTGACTTTCTTAGGTAATCCTGTTCAGAAATTGTCTTTCCACAACAGCTTTGAAACCTTAAACAAAAGTATATGAGAAATAATTTGACTGTGATAGTGGTTGCAAGACATAATGGACACCATTCCCCTTATGTATAGTATTTATGAACTCCACGATGTTATGGTATTTTGATTTAATTTTCAGTTCTACCCAGTTCCTAGAATAAACTGCATAGCCCCCTTTTTATAATTGACCTGTTTCTTTGACCTCAGAACCATGATGCATTTTAAAGTGGATATCATCGTTGTGATGGATTTTTTGTGTGTTCAGTTTATTAAGGATAGACCTAAGCACATGCCATCTTAGATGGACTAAGATGTCTGTAACACTTGCACTTTGTCCCTAAAGGGGAGGCAGACAATATCAGAATATGCAGGAAACATTTGATAAAGGAGCACCTGTTTTTAAGTGCTTGATTTGTAAGATTTGGTCACCTTGCTCATAAACATGGTGTAGTATTTCAAACATTATATTCTCCCTTTCCATTGAGAAGGAAAAGAATACTGGACCCTAGACAATCTGAAAGTGAAAAAGTGATATCCATATATTGCATTTAGAGAAATATACACCAAAAAGGAGGTGAATTTATTGGAAATTTGTGGGCTCTATTCATAAAGTTATAACATTTCTGATTTAGTTTGCAAATATTTGCAAGGGTGCACAGCTTCAGGTTTTGTTTGTGCTTGTGCTATTGGACTGTTTTGAGCTGGACCAAGAATATGTGCTGTAGGGGTGAGATAATGCCAAGTATGAACTAGATGAGCTGATGTAATTTCACAGGTTTTGTGAGTTTTCTAATAATTGTATGCTCTTCCCCTCTTCCTCTGTTTCCTCCTCCTTCCTGGGAGTGTAGTACTGATAGATACCTGCCAAGCCGTTGGAAGAAAATCTGGGAAAAATATGATGAAGTGTAAGCTGCTTCACAGACATCTTGAATGTTGGTGGAGACTGGAAATGCACGAGCAGAAATCCAGTGTCCTCTGTTAACAAGAGGTGGAGGGGCCTGGGGAGCCGATGGCCAGTGTGAGGTTTTGGGCCATGTGAGTGCATGGAGGACCAAGGCAAGGATACAGTAAAGGGAAGAGAGCATCAAGCATGAAGAGTAGACTAGTATGCTTCCATGATCCTTCCCGTCACCAGGAGGTTAATAATCTATTGGCAGATCTCAAGGAAATTGCAAAGAGGGGTAGGATTCTCAAAGGTAATTCCTGCAAGTGGCGTGGCTGAACTGAGGAACAGGAGGAAAGCTGAAGGCCCTTCCTGGCTACCAGGTGCTGCGTTCCGACCAGCAGGGAGCAGAGTGCTGGGGAAGCTGAGTGCATGGGTCCACACACAGTCAGATCTCATTAATTCAGCAGCTCATAAAGCAACTTGTTGTGATTACCTCAAATTTATGTCTGTGAACATGGTGTGCAAGATAAATTTTTTACTTGTGTTTCACTTGGTGTGGCAGCTGGGGAACCTGCTCTGAGACCATCATCCTGCCTCTTCCCTGCTAGTGGATGGGAGAGCGCCCATGTTTCCAGAGCAGCGCCCAAACCTGATTCTGATAAACAAGTAACTAAACAAACAGCCCCGCCTTTATTGCTCAAATGCAGCAGCTGGACCTTGTAAGATGCTTGGCTAAAATGGAGAGATGTTCATTCCATTTACTAATTGATTTTACTTTTGAACTTCCTTTATTTTCAGCTATGTGTAGCAATAGACATAAGAGGGAGAGAGAGGAAAACAAACCAAAAATCAAGTGAAGGCATTTTGTCTCCTCCTTTCCAGACTGATTCCCTTTGTGCCCGTTTGGACTTCCCTGCAGGCAGGCTTATCTGTGTGTAGGGCAGGTTTGTGCTAGCCTCCCTCCCAGATAACATGTGCCTCAGTAGGATGGGTGCCCTGCCTCCTGTCTCTTCCTTGCCCCGTGCAACTGGCCTCGAGAGCAGAGCAGCATTGGGATTGAGTACTGGGATTGGTTTCTAGAGCTCAGGTGCAGTGACCTTTCGGACACGATGGCCCTTGGACCTTGTGGCTTGCTGTGAAATTTGTGTGAAGGCGCACGCACATTTGTGTGAGGGGATGAGCAAGTCTGTGTTCCTGAGAAGTGAAATTTCACTGACCTGGTCCCAAGGTGGTTGAGTTTCTGCTCAAGCAAAAATACGTTTTGCCTTTTTGTCTCTTTCATGTAAGAGAAATGTCACAGAATAAATTTGAGGGAATTAACCCGTTTGAAGTGTTTGAGATGTGCTCTGGGGAAAAATGGTGAAAACCTTCTCTACAACTACATAGGTCTCTTTCTTCTCAAAACCCCTCCGTTCTTGATGTCTCCCTGATCCTGGTCCAGAACCACTACTCCGGCTACAGCCTCACCACCCTCTGTACCCAATCTTGGGGACACTTTGGTAGCCCCCTTTTCTGTATTCTCGTTTTGATGTCTGTTCCTTCCTTCCTTCTTTCCTTCCATGGCCATGGCAGCTCTACAGGATGAGCATGAGCACCCACGCCAACTACCTCTGGCTTTGTATCCTGAACTCTTCAACTTTCACCCAGTGCCGCTCTCTCTCTATTCCCCTCTATGTGGGTCTCCACTTACAGCACACAGTGCACCAAAGGCTGGTTATTGTTGAGAGGTGAAAATTGTTCCTCAAGTTGGTGTTTTGCCTAAAGTGAAGGCTTGGCCTTCTCTCACTGCCAATTTTTTGTCCTATTTCTCTTAACTTCACATTTTTAATTAGTATTTCATATTTCTTACCTGGCTGAGGAAAAATACATTCCTTTTCCCCCAGTAGTCTGGTTTGTTTGTTTGTTTTCTTTTTATTTCCCTCTCCTTCTCAGTCCTGAAGATGAATTTTGAGGTTTTTGGTTTTTTCTGTCCATATTCCAAGTTCCAGCAGTTTTCCGGTCAGAACCCATTCTGCAACAGGAATGAGGGGTTTTATTATTACAAGAAGTAGATTTTTTTGGTGAGAATCTTGCCAGATTGCCATCCCTGGCAAATGTTACAGGGCAGAAACAGAGAAAAAAGGCTTTCAAACTTTGTGGTTTATGCCTTTTTATCGTCCTTTTCATTGCCTTGGTCTTATGTGTGTATTTTTGGTCATGAATCCAAATTTTTACCCAATGAAATTTTCTGTTAAATGCAGTAGATTGTTTACCAGTTAAGTAACTTTCACAGCACTTTGATTTGCCCTTTTTTTTTAATCTACAATTCAAAACATTTACAATCTATAAATCTCTACCTTCTCATAGTTCTGACACTATACCTTTTTGGTGAGGTAGCTGGAGCAAAAAGATATCTAGCCTGAGAAATAAATATTTTCTGTTCTCTTTCCAAATTTGAATGTCCCAGGTTTATTCTTACATGTTGTTTTTCTCCCCCTTGCTATCCAAGACTGACTGTAGAAGGTAAACACTGGGGGAGCTAAATGGGATTACAGCATCACTTTGGTAACCTTTCTTAGTGAATGGGCAGTTGATCTGTCCATAATGCAAAGCACTTAATGTATTGAAGCATCTAAGAAAGAAAGCTACTAGTTCACCACTTAGGGTTCAATTTCCGGATAATAACATTTATTTATAGGGAAAAAAGACTTAGTTCTGCAATTGCAAAGTAGATATTGTCACTCAAAGCACAGTCTTTTTATTAACCTCAGATTTATATGGTTAAGTAATTGTTGTATTAGTAGCATTTCTTGAGTGGTAATGTGGAAAAAAAATAAGACAGATGTCTGTGTACAATGTGCTCCTTGTTTATTTATCTGTAGTAGGCTGGGGCTAAATTGGCCCACTGTCAGGGGGCTGTGAGTGATAGTCAGCTTGAGCTCAGCTACCTGAAGCTTGAAACGCTGCAACTCATGGGCAATATGTGCCACGTATTTCTTTGTGCGTATGCCTGTCTGTCCTTTCCTGTGCATAGCAAAAGGTAGGGGAAAGACTTGTGCATAAGTGCCACATACTGAATTTTGTTTTTCTTGAATAAATGGGTTGACCAAAAAAACTGTTGCTTTCTGCTGTTTGTTTGTATGTGCCTGTGGAAGCGGAACATATTTCTCTGGAACAGGAAAGCATATAATATTGAATGAATGCATAGCTTGGTAGTAACACATACAGAATGCTTGGAGGTACTTTTTTTCTTACTATTCAGATTTTGAAACTAAGGAAAATTCTTCTAACATATCCATTTCTACTCTGTTCCAATTTCCACAGCATTTTAAATTAGAAATGTCATAAATTTGGTATGAAGCTAAAAGCTTGTTACAAAGTAAGACAGGAGGATATTCATAAAAGGAAGAATATTTAATCTATCTTCTTCATGGCCATTTTCTTAAACCTGAAGTAAACATGGTGAAATTGAGTGAATTTCTATTAAGCAGACTCCTCTGCTTTCAAGTCACGTTCGGAACAGACAATTGATGGCATATTTCCAGCTGGCAGAGCTGTCGAAAGGTAGCATGCGACTTCAACTCCTTTTTTTTTTTTTCCCTTTTCAACATATGATTGTGCAAGTCTCACCAAATTCATCAGAGAGTAAATATTCGTTCGGTATGTAAAATAAAGAATAGATCTGCGAGCTGGATTCAGTGAGTAAACAGATTTTTATCATACTAGAGGGTTTTCTTCAATAGTGCGGGTGCTTTACACACACATTTTTTTAAAAGATATGACGATCAACTTGGTGTCAACTGTTGGAGTCAATACAGAGTCCCATAAGTCTTCTTTTGCTTTTTAGAGTTTTTTGTGGGGAGAAGGGTAGGGACAGGATCAGGGGTTTGCACAGTGAGTATTTTCTAAAGCTTGTGTGGAAAAACAGCCCATTTAAATCTGTTGTCTTTTTCAGAAATAGGAAAAAACTTCACCACATTTTGGTGGCTGTTATTTTTTCCACATAAGGTACTTAGGGACTAATAAAGGTGATTTTGTTTTCTGTTGGTCATGTCTTGATCATATTTTGCCAGGTATTAACTGCTTGTGTGAACATTAGCAGCTTCTCACAGCCTTCCCCTCCTGTAAAATAGCGGGAGGTGATAATCTGACCCAAATAAGTAAGTAACAAACTCTACTTGCCTCCATGTCTAACTGGTGGCTGGAGTCCTTCCTCTCCCCTCTGGAAATAACTCTGGTACCCCTGGGGCTGTTTCGGTGCCTGAGAGCATTGCAGCATCCTGGGAGCACTTCAGAGGACTAAAGCAGACTGCAGCAGCACTGTGGATGTAAGGTCCGTGGGCAGCACCAGCTTGCCAGATTTTGAGCAGAGACTCAGTATAAGACTCAGTGTTGGGAGTACATAGCTCTCAGTGTAAACCATGCTGGTTGCGTGGTATTTTAAGAGCAAGGTGCATTTGCGCAATGCTTTCCCTGTGAACATTGACACCTAGTGAAAACAGTTAACGTCAATCCAAAACAAGCCTTGTGACTGCCTGTGGTTTAGTTTGGTCACATACCAGAGACAAAAAATCATTGAATTGCTCTTTCCTGACATGTACTCCTTGAATGGAGTTGGTGTAAATTTAGTCAGTTCACTTTGTTGAGTATCAAGAGCAGTGTGATATGTAAATAAAGCTTTATCAGACGAGATAGATTTAAAATTCCACAGTTGGCAAGGAAGCGTTAGCAGTGTAATATAATACAAATATTTACACAGTAACTTCTAAGTCTTCAATAAGTGCTTAATATTTGAAATATGTGTTGTGAAAACATTGACTGATTAAGCCGTACCATTGCTGCTACATCTGTATGCAGCAACTTGCAATGGCTGGGATGCAGGAATCACGGGGAGGAGTAGGTCACTCAGCAATGCAAAGTCACCCTTTTTTCTTCCCCCCAATTTAATTAGGATTCAGCACGATCTGCTCTCCCAAGGTACATATAGCTCCATCCCTGCATCCTGTTGGAGCCGCTGCTCTCAGAAGCTGTTGCATTCATGTAATGTGACTGGATGTGATCACGTGCCCAGTGCATCTTAAGAGTGCTCCAGTAGCAAAATTGAGATACCGAGTTTGTGCCTGCCCACAACATGGCGTGTAATCCTTACTAGTCTGTCCCTCCTCCTCGTATCTGTCATGGCCATTTTATAAGGAATTGCAATGGACTGAAATGATGGATTGTTAATCTTTTGTCTGCCCGCAGCATCAAAGGAATGGTGCTGGACTCTAACTGGTCTGCTTGTTTTGCTGGGAGCAGAGGCTGGTGGCAGGGGAGATGCTGTCTTCGGGTGGATATTTCTGCCTTGCCTAGTCCATCACTGCATTCAGCCTCCAGTTCCAGTATTACTCATGAATGAGCTCACAAAACAGTAGAATCAATAGACTGCAAATTAAAATAAACAGAAGCACAGCTCCTAAACTTGCTTGGATGATTCTCTACTGCCACCTCATTTGCCAAGAAGACTGCAAGAGCTGATCCATGCCTAAAAATGTACTGCTGCTATACAGTCTTTCCCCCCCCACCCCTCCTTTTCTGGCTCCTCTGTTTTGCCTTCTGCAAGCATACAACAAAGCTGAAAACCAGAGTGGTTTGTTGTGTGCTTGAAGTGTGAAGGTCAGGTTGAGTTTATTGTAGGTGGTGTGGATATGATCTATCCTAAAAATCACGGACTTGATCACAGTCTGCCTTCCAAACCATCACTTCACTGTGATGTTGCTAGATATGATTTAACTAGTTCCTGAAATGTTTTGCCATAAACCTGTTGTTGATAAGCTCTGCTCTGTCTAGACCCTCGTGACAATTTCATTTCACTAAACCCATTGTTTTCCATAGAGAAGCTAACAGACAGCTTCCATCCAGCCTACAGTCTTTTCCCTATGATGTGGCGGGTCATGCAGGAAACCCAGCCCACATAATAAATCTCTTTTCCTACTGCAGGCTAATGGAAACAACCAGCACCTGATGCTGATGGTGTGTGGGGAGGTGTCTAGCAGCCTGTGCTTCTGCCCACTCTGTAGGCAGCTGCCATGCTGCCTGACTCAGGCTTTGGAAGGGCTGGAGGTAGGCATTGCTGTATGGGGCGCGCAGAGATGCCACAAAATCCCAACTTGGCATTCGCTCCTGCTGCAGTTGTGGGAGGTTTTCATGTCTCAATCAACTGTGGTGGTAACATGCAAAGCTAGATTTTGCAAGTGAAAGGTGAAGTAGCAGATGATGCCATCAGAAGCTGATGTTGGGGATGTTGCTGAGGATAGTTTAGCAGGTGGGTGATGTGGTGTGAAGCTTGCCTGCAAAGGTCTGTCTCTAAGGTAAGGCTGTAACACCTGCCCATTGCAATGATAGGAACAGGATGATTGCAGTGACCTTAGCTTGCAGATGAAGAGAGGTTGGAGTTTGCAGAGAAATGATGCAATTCTCATACTGTTCATGATGTTTTTGCAAGGCTAAGAGCAAATAATCTTGAAATGAGCTGGCAGGTTTATGATTGGGTTTTATGAGCTTTTATGATGTTTATAATCTGACATTGAACTTGCAGTTTAAGAGGTGAAAGGTTTAAAGGAACACAGTAGCAAAGGTGTACCACTGAATTTCTTCTGGGTGTAATTTTAACGTATGGCTTAGATGCTTCCCTGATGTGGCAGGTTTGCTAAAGTATGGATGATGCAGTTCACAGTGCATGTGTCACTGAGTAAAACTGACTCCATCCATATTGAGTGTTCCACAGAGGGAAGAATTGAACAGAAAATGTGATTTTTGCTTTTCTAAGGATGGACATGGACTGGAGGTAACTGCCTTGTGTGGAGTAGCCACCTAGGCCCCACAGTGCAGCCATTGTGTCTCCATTTAAATCCCAGGCTCAGAAATATGGTATATTGCCCCTGTCTGCTTGGTATTTTTTGGTTGTTTTTCTGGTATTGGTAAAAATCTAAGGTTCCCTGCAATCTTTAAACTGGAATTCTTAAATTATGACCTTTACCCATGGTCCTTTTGGAAAAAATAATACTTTTTTTCCTGCTCCCTGTCTTCTGATTCTGCATCCACTTATTTTGAGAGATATGCGCTTCAGAGGTCCTGCCTGCAGATGTTTGCATATGTACAGCACAAGCCTGTTCTTACTTAACTATCCATTTCTGTTTTCCTGTGTTATCTTGCATTGCTCTGCGGGGCTCGGTGAGCCGCAGGTTTGCTGCTGGCTAGCTTTTTGAGGTTTCTGCTATGCACACTACTGTATTTGTCTCCCGGTTCTTTGATTTGTAATGTTTTGCCTTTGATTGCTGCAGAAGGTATAAACAAGCCTGTCAAAAGCCTTGTTTACTGCGCAGATTCTGTGGGGGTGGCTGGCGGCCTCAGACCCTAAAATAGATATGGCAATGAACTGAACGGCTTAAAATGCTGAGAATTTAATTTGATCTTTCTTCTTGCTTTAAATATTGGGACTGAATGAGGATTTCTCTAACAGAACAGAAGGTGAACATGTTGGTATGTGACAGTAATAGAAGGGTCCAGACCTGCTGTCATTGAGATGCTCTTCTGCAATCAGAGGCTGGGCTTGGCCATTGGGTAGCAGCTTGTCTTCTGCAAGTCATTGTACCTGGGGAGGGGAGTGCTATATCCTCTGATGCTACAGCATCCATGGGGGTGGTTTTTCTGAAATGGTTCCCTGGATCCTGTTGTGGGATAGCCACTCTAGGAAAACCTGAAGCAGTCCCTCATGGTTTTAGCATCTGTTTTATGCTGGCTTTGCAAAGGAAGAAAAAAGGAGCTGCAAAATCACACAGGGGTTCCTTTTTTCCCTCCTCTTTTTCATGTAGCACCATGCAGTTAGTAATATCATAGCTGGGGTTTTCAGTTGTGGTGGTGTGAAGGTAACAATGATTTGGCTTTGACGTGCTGCAACAGCTGCAGAATTCATTGGAGCTTAGAAGCCTGTGAGTTATAGCTGTGGTGCCATTTACAGCTTTTATGGAAGAGCTCTTAAATTTGTGAAATGTGTTACTTTTTGAAGTGCATTATATTTGTAATTTGAATTCTCTAAAATCCTGTCTGAGGAAAAAAAAAGCTTTGAAAATCCCCCTCTACCCACTATAAACATGGGGAACTCTTACCAGGCAGGGAAGCAAGTCTCTTAAATTGAGTGATAGAACACACAGATGGATTTGTAAGTGCTAAAATGTCAATTAGTGCACTTAAAAGCTTAATGGTTGTCTTTGATGTGCTTCTAATATCATCAGTAAAGTTTGAATGTTGCCATTGATCAGGGAGTGGAGGAGGGATAAGGGAATTGAATGCCAACCCAAACAGGTCTCGTGGTCGTGGACGGTGGGGGAGGCATATCCTCTGCAGACCCCTGTTGCATGAGCTGTGCCCCTACAGGGTCAGGGTACCTGGCCTGACACCCTGTGCATCACCCCTGCCCTAGTGCTGAGCCACCTGGCACCAACCCAGCTCTGCCTGCTGAGAAACCCGCAAAAGCAAAGGAAAAATCATTGTAGCATTATTTTGAAAGTTTGCACGCAGACTTGTTGGTTTAAAAAAAAAGAAAAAGGAAAAAAATGTGAAAAGTTCAAAACTTGATTATGTTTTTTCTTTATTGGTTTGACAGAGATCTGGTTGTTGTGAAACACCTGCCTGTTAAAAATCATTCTGTGTAATTAGGAAGGCCTACTATCTCCATAAGAAAGAACTTTTTTTTTTTTTTAATACCTTTTCCCCACAAAACCTCCCAGCTGCTTGTCATCTTCTGAATTTGTCTACTCAGGAGAGATACAGTGTCTTCACATATCAGGCCAGATCTTAGAGTTGCCAGTGACCATTAGCTATTTTCCTCCCTCGTGTTTTAAATTGTTGTAAGAAGTGAAGCCTGTATGTGGCAGAGCAGCACTTCAGCCTACCTTGGTCTGAAATTCTTGACCTGGGTACCTTAGATCTGCCACAGCTTCAGTTCCAAGTTATGGTCTTTACTGTCCTCTGGCACTGGTTATTTGAAAAAATATTTTGCAGGCTTTCTGGGAAGTAACTTGTATGCATTCATATGATTTGTTACTGAGCAATTGCCTCACACAGCAAATGCTGATTTTATTATTTGCTTCTCTGTGCTACTACAAAACCATCATTTATTTGCTGGGTAGTATTTTGGAAGTCGAATGTATGTAATACTAAAGAGCGAGCTTGGTAAAGCTTTAAAGCATAGGTTTTCACTGCTTATGTAGCTTGTCTTCGTGCAGAAAATTTACTGGTGTAACTAAACTGACCTGAAAATACGTTTAGAGTAGCTTTAGAGTCACCTCATATGTTTGGTTTAAACAAGCAAAGAGTACAGATTTTGTTTACGTCTCCCAGCTTCAGTGGATGCTTCCCTCCCAGCTTTAAAGAATATTCTGTCAGTCGGGAATGTAAATAAGGACAAAAAATTCTGATAGAAATCTCCCTTTTTTGGGTAGTACATCAAGCCAAATCAACGTCACGCTTTTAGCGCAGTATCAGCGTGTCCATCCCAGGAGCCTTTGTCAATACAACTGATTTAGTTCCCTGTCCAGCTCAGTAAAATTGATTCAGGCCCCAGTATCCTGAGGTTTCCTAGCAATAGGTTCAGCACATTTGGATGTCATTACCCCTCCCTGCGTTTAAAGACTGACCAGATTTTTTTTTTCTTTTTCTTTAAATCTTTTTTTAATCTGATGATTGTCTGAACTAGAGACATCCCATAGACTGATGTGAAAGAGGAGGAAACCAAGTTAAACATTTCCAAGCTAGGGCAGGGGACTCCTTGCACCACCCAGACCTGCTTTGGGTCAGATTTACGCAAACTTACAGGTTCATCACTGTGTGAGTTACTCTGTGGGTAGAGTTTGCCACACCCCAGCTTTGACAGTGCTACTCTCCTCACTGCTGGCCATGGTCCTCCTGCAGGGCTTTTGTGATGGAGCTACTCATGCAAACATGAGCTACTGCAGTGCCATCGAAGTGAGTTAGGTGAGCCGAAACCTCCTCTCTGATGGCTTTAAACCAGCACAACCCATTTGTACTGGAAAGGTTTAAATGGGGGTAAGTGCAGGGTCTCTGCTTGGTCGAGAGTTATCCAGCAGGGATATGGTGACCTTCCCAGGTTCATGCCTCAGAGGGTTACTGATGGGCACAATTATGTCGAACAACGTAGCTAAAATATATGGGCTTTGGGCTAATGTATTTATTTCACTGGGAGAGCAATGTAAATTTTATATTGGCAGATGCATATTTTTTATATATATATGTACATATATATATATATATATAATGCGTGTATATATATATACCCACACAACTGTACTCCTAGAAAGCAGATAGATGAGCAGATCTTTTCTTATTACAGGCTTCAGCATCCTGGTACCAAAGTCCTACCAAAGAAATGATGTAAACACTGACGTCCTGTTGTACTTGAGAGGATAGATGCTAAACACATCAACAGTTCTCCGGCTTCTCTAAAGTATTGACACCACTGACCAACCATTCAGACACTATGAAATGCAAAAAATCAGATCTCTTTAAATTCCCATAGAAATACTGAAGGCAAATTTATAACACACCAATTTTATCTTTCTCTCTTCCCTACTACCTTGGCACTATTTTGGCATGCAAAATAATGTTCTTCCAAGTTGAGGATCAGGCTAATATACAGCAGGATTGGATTAGCCATACATGTCTCTAGGTCTTGTTAGCAGACATTTAAACTGCAGAAAATATTTTTTTTGTGGACTATATTTGTATGGCTGCATACTGGCGCTTGAACACCTTATAAAAATATGAACTGAATCAAAATGAAATTAATTAGAAAGAATATATTTGGATTTAATTAAGTTGAGCCGCTGAATACTCTTAGTGCATACTGGGTTTTATGTGTCTATCTGAAGTGTACTTGGTGGAGAGTTTTAATTCGAACTGGAGACAGAGTAAGAATATTTGGAATGTGAAATTTATAAATGGCAGCGATTTTCAGCTAGGAGTGTAGACCTTTTTTGGAGCTTGCTACCATTTCTCACTTCTCTTTTTTCCCCTCTCCTTAATAAGCTACTTTTATGTTCAAATTAATACCAGATCCTGAAAAAGAAAAAATCCTGTTATGGCTCTTGGGCTTCTGCAGCATGATCAGAGTTGTCAGATCTGCAGCTGCAGGAGATTTTTTTACCTTTGTGCGTTTAATGGCTCATACTACTCTGTTCTTTGACGGTAACATTTAAACGTAAAAGTGCAGGGCTGTGGATGGCACAGGACATGTGGCTGCCTTGACTACTGTCTCAGATGTCGGACATGCCAAGACTCAAAGAACTGATTTGGCAGCTACCCAGCAGATTTTTATAAAAGCTCAGTTGGTGGCCAGAAACCCCGGCTGTCAGAGTTATGTTATGCAATAAATTGTTTTTCAGCAGAAGTTTCTAATCCAATTTCAGCTGTAGTTTTTTAGTACTGTGTAATCAAAGATAAATATATATCATTTCATAGGTTTCAGAAAAGTGAAGACATGCAGTGTAAGCATCCCCCCATCAGGTTGGTTGGTTTATTTTTCTTTTAAGAAAGATTTATACCTGTTCACCTACACAGGAAATGATGCTTAGATTATTTTGGTTTCTGCTTGGGAGGTATGTATTTGTATGCAGCATGCCCTTTCAAAGATAACTCAGTGTGCATTTTAGGAGATGTTCCCTTGTTTTGAACAGAGCACCAGGTAAGGAACCTATTTATAAGTTAGAGCTTTTGCTCAGGCATAAATTGGCAACAGTTGATGGTCAAACAGAAAATTCTACCTTGTCAGGCTGTCACTTATCCAAATCGTTGCAGGCCCTCTCCCTGTAACAGATACACTCCTCACCCCCTTATATTTCCCTTTCACTCCTCTAAAGTAAATAATTTTGGAAAAATTGGGTATGGTTCATCTGAATGCAGTGAGATGTTTGGGGTTCACAGTATTTACATTACAGCAAAGTGGTTTTTATTTCCTGAATACTGTCTGTGGTGCCCTCCCTTCCTCACGGTGATTGTCATGGTTTGGTGCTGAGGTGGACTCGCATCCCTCTAAGTGTGAGTTTCTGCTCAAAGGGACAATCCCACTTTTCTCTCTGCCCCAGCAGTGGTTGCCATCTGGTTACGTGATTAGTAATGAGGGAGCTGATCTGGATATAGACAGTAATTTTCTTGTCTTGGGGTAGGGAGATTTTGATTCTTTTCCTCAATAAAGCTGGTCAAGTGGCCACATAAGGGCTGGTGCTGGCATTGGAGTTGGAGCAGGTGCATCCCACGTTGGTGTCAGGTGAATTAATCTGGCTTTGAAAACCTCTCCCCTAGTCTGAGTAATTATCTTATACCTTTACACCTCTTTCTTCCAGCACTCCACCACCCTTGGCTTCTCTCTGCTCTTGTCAGAGCCCAAAACTCAGACACTCTCGTTGCAAAATGGTTGATTATATTCCTGGTCTGGCCTAAGAAAGTTGTAACTGTGAAGTCGTAGCTATTGGTGAGAGTTGGTTTGAGTTGAAGTCCTGCTGCAAGCTGATAAATTAGGAAAATTTAGGGCTGTCTTTACTCTGAATTTGTTTTGTCTTAACCTTTTTTTCCTTTTTTCCTTTTTTTTTTTTTGGTGTTTATCTTGGTGGACCAACACGGGAAACAGTTGATGTCTTGTAAGCTTTCACTAGTTTCATATTGAGTAGTAGTTTTCTAGAGGTGCAGAACCATCAACGAGGCCTCTGAGTTTATGTAAAAGAAACAGCACATGAACTGACTATTTTTCAATATTTCATTATGAGGCTGAAGATAAATTTAGGAACTATTTTTTACACCTCAGTTCTGGGAGCCTGTATGAAGACACTAGCAACGTGTATTTGAAGATTCTGAGTGTAACTCTTCTACCCTAATGTATTTTTGCAAGAGCAGGTTAAAGCTCACTGGGCTCAAAAGTGCCTGAGGCCTTTAGTGACCCAAAAAATGCAGCATTTCTCTCCCACGCTGCTCTTCAGAATTCATCTGAAAGGAGGAAATGCAATCCCTGGTGCAATAGGAGGCGGTGAAAGAGTGCAAACCAACAGGAGATTGCGGGCAATGAAAGCTGTGGGAGAAGTGCTAAAGCTGGGAGAGATTTTTATTTTCCTCCAGTGTTTTTTTTCTGTCTTAACATTGGTTCTGCTAGTCAGGAGCTGTAATGTAATGTGAGTTCTTTGGGGAAGTTTTCTGCAAGTACGAAGGGAAAAAGTCGCTATAATTACCAGATATGCTTAAAATGCTAAAACAGAACCATTAATAAAGGAAATTTCCCCTTTCTTCATGTTAGTTAGCGCATTTTAAAAACATGACCTATTTTCCTAAACTAGACAGAACAGATTACATTTTCCAGAAGGCATGAGTCACTGTACTATTAAGTCTCCAAGCTGTATCAATCTTCATCAACTTAAGCCATTCATGAGGTTTTATTTTTTCTCACTGAATATAAGCAGTTTGTTTTAAATGAGAAACTGCTACATCCTCTCTGGATAGTTAAACTTGATTAAAAGGTTAAATATTAAATAAGTGTGAACTTTATTCTGAGAGGAGAAGGGAGTAGAGGGACCTTGATAGTAAGCGAAAGACTACAAGGATAATACTGTGGGTATATATATGGGTATAACTAGTTTTCACCATGCTCTGCTTGGCTGTAAGAAGTCCAAGCAGCACGATAGCTGACAGAAGGAGCCAAAAATCTTTATTTATAGAGCTTCAGTTGAATATATTAGTGTTTCATATCAGTACCCTGGGAGTTCAGACTTTTGCTAGGAGTATCTGCTGAGGAGAGCCTATGCTCTCTGGTCGAGGAACAGCCTATGTGCTCCTGCAAGTTACGTAGAGACGGAGTTTACACCGATGGGCCAATAGTGGGGTTTCCCCCTGTGAGGACAATGTGCCTTTGGGGTGGTTAGATGGTTGATGAGACTATGTAATCCAATGGAGACTTCTGCTAATGCAGCAGGGGAAGTACGCGTGTTGATAACAGCAGTAACACTTTGCGCTTTCTCATAAGGTTCGTGCCGTGCCATACTTATACTGAAAAAGTGGGCTGTGTAAATGAATAAGCCTGCTAATTGCACTTAGTAGTGCTAACTCGCCCAAGCCTGCACAGAAGGATCACTCTCAGCCTCGGTTGGTGTATCTAGGTTTTCCTCCAATTTCTCTTAGGTCTGACTTCTGGAGAAAAACAGGTATAACTGTTTTCCATTGATAATATACAGCCAAAAGGCAAAACTCTATTGAAGGTCTTGAGTCCAGTAAACAAATGTTTCCATCTTGGTCCTTCAGCTGAAAAGTAATTTATATGATCTCTGAAAATATGTTTTTCATGCAAAAGATTTTTGTTATGTTTCTAACTAAACACAGTAAAAACCACCCTTTGAAATAGTTCTCCTTCAAAAATATCCTTGAGGAAAGAGTAGAAACTTGTGGTTTAGTTTTCCCATTGCTTCAAAATGACCTTCTTGCATCTGTGGGAAAGACTCTCTGGGGGTTGTTGAACCATGAAAGCATATTCATTTAGGGCATTGGGTACCACAGTGATTTTAACCGAGTGTTGGCTGCAGCACTGGAAAAAGAAAAAAAGAGGGAGTTTGTGTTTTGTTGTTTTGCTTTTTGCAACCTGGCATGAAGAATGAGGTCAGGAGATGCGTGCTTGGGAAAGACCCAAAGAGAGAGCTGGAAACATGCCAGCCTCACTGAGTCATAACACACATGCTTATAAGGATCTTTGTACCTTACGAAGTCCTGACTTTTTAAATAAAACCATCACTGCTGTTAAAGTATTTACATAAAAGTAAAACAAATAGCATGGAGTGCCTCATGGATTCTCCCTTGTTCCAGCTTTCTTTTACCCTATGAACTATGACTCCTGTTTGCTTAAGGCAAGGCCAGGGCCAGGCTGAAAAATGTTATATCTGCAATGAATGAACGGAGAAGCTTCAGTCATGTTTCTGCTGCTGCTCGAGGAGTGCAGTAGCTCCCACGACTTCAGACTGACATTTCACCTGCCCAGGAGGTGATGTAAAGCTTGCCCTTCACTTCTGCTCGCTTTGCCTTTGTTTTAATAAGGATTTGAGTATAATTTCTGAAATAGGAAGGCTGTGTGCAGCCTGTGAACATCACCTCCAGAACTATAAAGCTGAAAGCAAGCTGCCAACCATACAGTGCGAGAGAAAGCTGTTCTGCAACCTATGAGGTAGCATCCTGTGTAGGAATGTACCGCGTAAGTGAATGGAGGTTGTGCTCCTCTTCCCTGTCCCCTTGGACTGAACTTGCCAAACTGTTGCTTGACTGTCCTGGTGAGTGTTCAGATATAAATGTACGATATGAGGTTCCCTAAAACGGCACAACAAAGAAGGTGGCATGATTATTTTTTTTAGCAGTTTAAAGGAAATGATGCAGTTGTGTTTCCTTATTCTGCCCTGGGGTTTCCCAAGTTGTTTGTATCCGTTCCTTTTATACTGAGTTTATAAAATAATCTTATTGTCAGATTAGGAGGCAGAAATCATCTCGGCTGACCTGCACAGTGAAGGTTATGGGCTTGTGGTGATGAACCTACAGTTTAAGATGTTATTCAGTTCTTTTTTGGGTTTGAGTCAATAATGGACAATCCATTAGTTCCCCAGAAGTCATTTCAATGGCTAATTACTTGCACAGTTGCAGAAACTGTGTTTTAATTCTGTCTTACATTTTTCTGAATCGAGTTCCAGCTGTTGGATGTTATTATACCCCTCTCTGCCAGCCTCAAGAGCCATCTATTAACAAATCTCTATTCCCTGTGGAAGTATTTAAAGGCAGCAGTTGAGTCAGTCCCTTTGAGGTTGGGTTTTGGGGGGATGGGGTGGTGTTGAGAAGTTACATAGATTAAATTCCTCAAGGCTTTCACTTGACCATACTTCTAAATTGTTCTGGGCATGTGTATATTGTTTTGCTAAAGTGAGATAACTCTTCCAGTTGTTAGCAGTGTGAGTGCAGACCGGGCACATGACGGCTCTCCCTACACTGGGGTGATGAGGCAGAGGCGATCTGACCCATGTAATTATGGTTAAATGTGTTGGGAGCTGGAGCTGCAGCCGGTGGAGCAGCAGCTCAGCTGGTCTCTGAGTCAGCTGCTCTCTGGCTTGCGGCTGCTTTTGTGCTGTAGGCTCTGGGGAAGATGTGTTCGACCATTGTGAAACCTTTTTATTGCCCCTGCATGTGGAGCCTTGTGAATGCAGGTGTTGGCAGTGGCTTTAGCCCCTTATTTTGCTGACCTTGGGTACACATGGTGTTGGGGAACTTGAGGACCTTTTTTCAAGCCACGTAGAGGGTGTGGGGAAAGCCCACAGCAGAACAGTGTAGGCAGGACAGTGGCTGCAGCCTCAACACAACTGGGCTGATGGGAGCTCTGGTGTGGAGAGACTCTCCCGTGTGCATTTCTATTGGCAGCGCTGCTGTTTCAGAAGTCAGATGAAGCCAATGTGGTTCATCTCAAGTTTTACAGCTCCAGGAGTTGAGCCTCATGTGAAATGTTACTGTGTTGCTTCAGAGGTTGATGAGAGAGGTCTTTGTTCCTGTCTTCTGGGACCCATCTCTTCGCTGGTGGCACTAATGCCCATGCAACCCCCAGGCTGGTGGGAAGGTGGGAGTGTCTCCTGCAGTGGTGCTGGAGCCTCCAGCTGGCACCAGGAAGACATCTTGGCTGCCTTGTCCCTTGGAAAATTGGGTGCCAGGTTGCAAGCCATCCTTTTGCATGTCCAGCACATTGTCTGGGGAGAGGGAGATGACTTCAGACTGTTCACAGGAGTACTTGGGGAGGGTGGCCTAGACCAGAGGCCTCTGGTGTGTGGTGATGAGCTCCTTCCCTCCCACAGGTGGGACTGTCACTGGCATGTGCCAGGGCATGGGTTGTACCTGCTAACAGTCGCTTACCTGCTACAGTGGTCAGCACATGCCGATTTAAAGATCAATCCTGTCAGCAGGTTTCACCCCGTCACTACTGAAGCAGCAAATGCCACCATGCGCTCCTTGCAGTGAGCGGTCTTGACAAAGTGGATTTAATAGGGAATATATTTTTGTTTGTTTAAATTATTTTTCTGTGTTTTTGTCAGGATTAAGTGGGCCAGTGGGATCAGGAAATGATGGGTATTTTCATGCAGCTTCAAGCTCCATGGGAGCTGTATGGTCTGGTGGAGGAAGGAGTTTGTTCGTGGCCTCAGACTGGGCATGGTGTCTGGTGGGAGAGAGGCCTTGGGCGGATGAGGGCTAAGGAAAGTGGCATGTCTCTGAGTATGCCTGATGTTAACTGGGGTTGATTGTTACAGAAGGCTTCTGTATGCCTGGCTTAAATTATGCAAAAATACGGGGTGATGGTTTGGTTGCCCCTTTTTAGGGTTTCTGTCTAACTCATTTAGGCTTCAGAGTCAGAAGCAATGTGCCTGGCTGGAAGGCTCTTCATCCTCTTCCTCTTCCTGACCATTATATTAGAGATTTGTACAAATGCCAGTGAAGGGAGTGAGTGGTGTCCCCAGGCTTGTGTCCATAACATGAACAGGTGCTGAAGGTGCTTATGACTGTTTCCTAACTGAGCGTGATTCCCTTAAGGATTTATTAAGTAATTTCTGTGAAAACAGAAATGCGCGATGTCCCCCTGGGCCCTTGTTGGTGGGAATATAAATGGGGCCATCTTTGGGCAAGCTTTGTTGAAATCAAGCAGGCTGCATCTCTCAAGTGTTTAGTGTCGCTTCTGCTTAGGGCTGAAGTTGTGTTTGGCAGCAAAAGGGTAAGCCATAGCTGTTGGTATAAACCTTTGTTGACAAAATAACTGGATGTACTAGTCCTTTTAAAGTGCTTGCCTGGAGGTTTTTTTCCTTTTTTTTTGGTTGCTGTGGGTGTTGCATTACAAAGGTTGCTTTCTTGGCCCAGAGCTGCCTGTGCTCTAAAGTTCCTTGGATATGGCTCAGCCTTCTTCAAAATGTAGTAGCTTGTCCCTCGTGCAAAATGCACATCCTGCTGCCAAAGTGCTGGCTGCTTTCACTGCACTCATTGTGTTGCCTTTTTTGTTTGTTTGTTTGTTTGTTTTTTAACCCCCGCCAAGTAATTTGTCATAGAAATTTTTTTGGGGGGTGGGAGTTGGAAATGGTTTTGATCACTGAATTGGCTGAATGCCAATATGTCACTAGAGGAGCAAAGTAAAAGCTATCACTGGTCACCCTAAACTATGCTTTTTTTTTTTTGAGTTGGTGGTGCCCAGCATTATTTTGGCACATGAGATGGTCTAAGCTCTCCTGCCTCCTGGTGGGGATCGCTGATGGGGCTTTAGGGATTTCCGGTGTAATGTGACAGTGTAATATGCTGCTGTACACTTACACTTACCACTTAAGGTCTGCCTAGAAATGTTAATCTTTTGTGTGGCAGTGATGTAGCCCTTGAGGAGTTCAAGGGCAAGAATGCTCAAAGAGTGATTTCCAAAGACCCTGAGACAATTATAGGGCTTATGAAAATATGATGACTTACCTATCTTACATCTTTATATCAGTTCACTGATTTAATTTATTTGAATGCTAAAGACTTTAGGGAGTTGCTTTTCCAGGGAATTAATCTTTTAACTAAAGTGAGTTCTAAATATGACATAACTAGTATTCCTTTTGACAATGTAACATTTGTCTCCTCAAAATAAAGTAGAAAACATCTGCCCTGTGAGCCAAATTCCCCTTGGCTTTTCACTGATATTAATTCAGAATAACTTCATTGTTATCAATGTACAACTTCATTGTAACACTGCAATAAATGCAAATCACAAAACCAGAGGGAAAAATAACCTGAACCAAGAGGCACAAACCAAGGCCAAAATGGCAACAAGAGAAGTTGGTTCACAAAACTTACCTCTTAAATTTCTGCAACATTCGTTTTAGTGGTTTTTTTTTCCTTCTCCTCCTAATTATCTGGGAGCACTTCCTGGCTGTGATAAATTTCTCTGTGAGGGATTCATTATAAGGATTTTAACAATTAAGTTTCTCCTCCTGTCTAACACCTAGTACGTGGCTGCTGCTGTTTGTAGGATAAAGGATTAGAGGGACTAATGCTCTCATTCGATGATAATAGTTATGTTTCTCTTCTCTGTTAGAGCCGATCAGGTTGCATTTTCTTACAGAGTATTTTTCTTTAGTTTCTCTCTCTTTTTTTTTTCTAAATTATAAGTAACCTGTGTAGCCCTAGCCTTTGGGTTTTTGTTTTTGTTTCAGAAACATGCAACTAATGTCTCCTTTCTATTTCCATCTTCTTTAGGATGACAGCGATGGGATTCCCTGGTCAGAGGAGAGGGTGGTGCGGAAGGTTCTTTATTTATCTCTGAAGGAGTTCAAGAACGCACAGAAGCGGCAGCACGGCGATGGCATTAGCGGGAGCCTCAAGGCAGTGAACGGTGAGATGCTTCTGTGGTACTGCTGGAAGGACTCAGTCCTTTTTCCATGGGGTTCTTCTGTAGCAGGGAAGGAGACCAGTATACCTGGTCTTTTGACAGGTACACTGTGCCCTTTTGATCTGCACAGAAGAACTTGTTTCTGAATTGCTCGAAATGCCCAGTTTGAACAATCCATATGTTTTGGTTCCTGGCTAATTGATTGAGATAGGGATCAAGGTGGAGGGTAGGTGCCAGGTGGGAGGACAGTAGAAAAGGAGGCCCCTCAGGTCAGCCTGCTCCCTGATGTGTCAAGTATGTCCCCAGAGGAGGTAACCATTTAAAGGTGATTGAATCCAGTTACCTTGGGGAAGTACTCTTGGACAGAATTGTCGTACTCTCATTTAGGTGCAAGAAACTGGCTTACTGGCATCTGTCTCTGGAGTCATCTAAGTCCTCAGGTGAAGTAGCATATGATCTACATCAAGATTTAAAGGGCTGAAACGACACAAACGCTTTGATGTTGGACTCCCCCGGTTTAGCAGTTCACAGAGCAGTTGTTTAAAGGTATTAAAAGGAGATGCAGACAAGCTTAGATGACAGGAGCTAGAAAGGAGTTTAATTTTATTTCTTTTATGCTTTACCCATTTATTGTCTGTTGCTTCCCTTTCCCTTACAGCTTGCTTAAAAAAGGGGTGGTGTCCTGAGAGGTGAATATAAAGTGTGTCTCTTTCAGATTCACTTAGACCCTTACTTGAAAAGGCTTTGTCATGCTGGCTTGAGCCTTGAAAGTGATGACTAGCAGGATTCAGATTTCTGGGCAAGCTTACAGTTTTCTCTTCACTCACAAGAGCTTATTTGTTTCTTTACAGAGGTTTATGGTAGTTCCTTTTAGGCATGTGCATAACTATACATGTGCTAATGCATTAAAGCAGCAGCTGGGTGCTTACTTGGTAGGTTATTCATATTTATATGTAGCTTGTGTTGTTGATGTGGTGAGTCAGATTTCACTGCGTTTTCACTGAGTGTTACTGCCGACAAGGCAAAAACCTAGAGGAATGGCTGGATGACTACAGGCAGCATGATAAAGTTACTGTATTGCATAAGCAATTGCAAACTCCTTAATGTGATTAAAGAAGACCTCAGACTTCTGAGTTCAGTAATAATATCAAATACTGATCTGATGGGAAGGGGCATCTAGCTTTAAGAGCAATCCATTAATAAGCTTGGAGGTGTACACAAAACAGTACTGGCTTTTTTCCCTCCAACACCTCTGCATCATTGATCTTCTGTCAAACACAATTTCTCTTGGAAAGTTTCTTATTCTATTGTGGGGGTTTTGTTTAGTCAAAGGAAAAACGTCTAAAGGCATGAAGCACAGTAATTGTGTGTTAGGAGGCTTTGATGATGTGCCAGGTTACAGGATGACTGAGGTTTTTATAGTGTCTAGTTTCTCCAAAGGCAGCTTAGATAAGAACTGAGTTGGTTGGGAATGCTGTGTCAGTGCAGGTACCAGATGTGGAGTATGCCATTGGCTTCCTCTGGCAGCAGCACAGCTCGCACCTTCAGAGCTTTCCTCTTTTAGAAGTAGATGATCGGTTATTTGGGGCTTGGGTTTTTTTAACTGAGCCAGAATGATAGTCCATGTTGCTCTTTCTGTTTGCTAAATGGTTATTAAAATGTCCTGTCTCAGCACTGCTCTATGTCAATACCACTGTCCAAAAGCTTTTTTTTTAGCCATTGGTGTTTAAAAGAATGTTTCGTTATGCAGAGAAGAAAGATTTGCAAAAGGGAGGAGGGTTGATATTGTGCTGTGACATCACGAAAATAAATTTAAACAGGTAATTTGCTCATTTCATTAAAAAAAAAGTAGTCATGTATTTTCAAATCCACGTGTCTCTACGGACTGAGAAAAAAGCAGGTCATCCTAGGAAACTATTGAGGTATTTTGAATTCAGAGAAATCGAATATTTTAGGGGTGAGTCTTAGATCCATGATTTCATACTTTTGGGAATAAAAAATGTTTCCTTGTATGTGTCCGTCATTCCAACACTCAGGCCACCACCCTTGTTTTTTGGTCCTGTGTCCTTCTGATAGCTGAAGAGACCACAAACAACTAGGTAGCAGGATTTGATCTTGGTGTCACCATCTGTCATGCAGAGAGAATTTATTTGTTCTGGTTTTATAACTGTGATCCCTTAAGTTTATTTATTCATAGACTTGCAACCTGTAATTTGTTTCAGTAGAAAGTACTTATTTGTAGCAATAGAGAAAGGTAAAAGACGCACCAGTGCCTTGCAAGAAGGTGAAGGTGTCTTTAGGAAGCTTGTAGGGATTTGCAGTGGCTGAAGTTTCATAGACAGACACACTACAAAAGTTGCTTTGCCAGTGTTTGTGAAGCTACAACTAAACTTGTATGAAAATGATTGTCAATGGTATTTCATCTGATGAGTACAATACTATCATTAATGATTTGGTAGCTGGAATAATGGTACCTCTTTGACTGATAGCGTGAAAAGCAAATTAATTTTTGCTTTTAAATGTGAGAGATGAACCTATTAACCAGAGTCTTTTCAGTACTAAAGTTTCTGTAAGCTCTGAGATGTGCTGATCGAGGCACAGAGACAATTAACTTCGATGCCTCTCTGAATAATAAAAATAAAATTTAAAATAAATAAAAATTCAAATTAGTTTTGGTGATCATATGTGTTATAATACCTTGGCTGTCTCTGCCTCACTATTAAAGATAATTGTTATCCTGAAAATAATCCTGCCATTTTCAGTTTGTGTCTGAAACCGTGTTACTTAAGTGGTTGCAATTAAAGAGAAAGGCAAGTGGGTATATTATAGTTGTTGTATCAGTGGTTATATTGCATGGGTGTTTATGTTGACTCTGGGTATTTGCAGAGTATAGAATGACACCCTACAATTTGGCTTTGTTTCCTACGTGTTCCTCTCCATTATGTGGGAATATAAAATCTGAAGGAGGTGCTTCTGCTAGTTGTCAAGAAACCTCTGCAGCCCTAAATGGGATACTAGAACTCTGATTATGGAAACAAGGTTGTGTGCTGGAAAAACCCAGAGGGATCCCTTTAGTGATTTTGATTACTGCTGCCTGTCATTTGCATTAGGATTTGCAGAATAGGGATTGGTGTTTGGAATAGTGATACCAATTTTCAGAGATCCTCGTCTAAAAGGAAAACTAATTCTCTTGGGAAATTGTTTTCTTCTTGTGTAGCTTAGAATGTGAGATAAGGCTATAAAAAAGGCAATGAAAGATGTAATTATTGCTTGCATTCTGTTGATGAGAGTATATCCAGTACCCTCAAAAGAGTATATCATCAAGCAGACTTTTATGACTTAAGATTTTAAATTCTGTTTTTCAAAACTTGCGATAAAGAAGAAATTTGTTATATGGAAGTACGTTTCTTAAATGGAAAAAGTGACTAAGTTGGCTTATTTGTCTGAGGTGTTTGGGTAATCTACAGAGATGACAAAGCAGACGTTAGAATTATTCAAGCAGATAGTGTGTTTTCACCAGCTATACTTTGTCCTAGAAAGGTGTCATGGCAGTTTCCAAACATGTCAGCCTGGTTAAGCTCATGGCAGGCTTTCTGGTTGAGAAATCAAATGTGCATGAGGGAATGCTTTGGTTCAAGGCAGAAGTTGGAAGTCTTGTTCATTAAGTAAATAAAGAGATGAGTAAAAATATGTAGTTTTGCTGTCCTGAGAGATTTCACCTTAAATTTAGGCTTGTTGAAGTCATTATGTATATTGTTTAAACAGAGAAGGAATGGTGTCAGCACTTCGATGGAGGTGGTGGTTGGACCATACATGACTGTGGTGCCCCTTCCCCCCTTCACAGAATTGTTTTGATTGGAAAAGACCTCGAAGATCATTGAGTCCAACCTATGATCAAGCACCACCTTATCAGTTAGACCATGGCACTAAGTGACATGTCCAGTTGTTCCTTGAACACCTTCAGGGATGGTGACTCCACTACCTTGTGCTGGTCTGCTTCTGCCCTCAGCCATTCCCACACAAAAGCTAATGTGACTTTTGTTGGAGAGTTGCTTTTTCCACAAATTAAATAACTCTGCACTGAGAGGCAGGAGCCTCTGAGAGCTTCTGGTGGGACCATGGTGCCAGACCTAGTGGCAGCAGCCTCCTCTGATGCCTGGATCTGCCCATCCCTTGACTTCCACACTGGCCATTCAGGCAAGCTGGGGCAGGCAGCAGTGCTATCTGAAAATAGCTGTTTTTGTCATTGATGCACAGATTTTCAAGTATTTTCTGCTCACTGCATGGGGTTTTCTGTTGATGCTCCCCAGTAGGCTATATTGAAATGAAGGTTCCCAGTGATAGGGTGGCATGGAGCTGGCTTCATCTGACTTAAACTTTCCCCTGGCCATGTAGATGGTACTCCAAGCATGGCATGAAAATAGCAACAGATGTGCTAGAAATGCCTAAAGACTCCTAAGCCGGGTGCTTCAGCTCAGTGCCCATGCATTATCTGCCAAAAGGCAGGGGGTGGCAGCAGCTGCCAGTGGGGCAACCATGTCTTCTCTGGACTTAGACCGTCTCTTCTCTTCCCACTCACGCAGATGAAAACAACAGCAGCCCTTGAGGAAGTGCTGTTGTTTCAGCTGTGCCTCTCTGTGCCCAGAGCAACGTGTGTCTCCTTCCTTCCTGGTGCAGACACGTAGGCTGGACCACTACTCAGGCTTTATTTTGAACAAGAAAACAGCCCTCTTCATTCACTGTGGTGGTTCAGATATACTGATAACTTCATCTCTCTTATTTCTGAAGGCTGCAATTAAATACTGCAAGAAGGTTTTATGCTAACGTTTGTCTAGGGAGCTTTTCACTCCATCAGTGATGTTAGATTGTGTTTGTTGACAGTGGGTAATGTCTATCAGTCTCCCAAGCTTTAGTAGAAGATTGTAAGTGTGCCAAGGACCCTTGTCTGTAAGTGGATTTTAAAAATGCATTTACAGAAACAGAAATAACTCTTTCAACTTTGTAATATTTTCCCTTTACGTTCAGAGTAAACAGCCTTTTTGGCTAGTTTTAAACTGTGATTAAATATAGATGTTTTCAACTAAAAGGTTCAGAAAATATGCATTTGAGCAGATTTGTCATGGCACTCAACATCACATTCACTTTGGTGCTTGCTGTCAAGTGAATTTAAAGATTAACAAATAAATAACAGGATGTTGGGGTTGGGCTCCATTGAAAATTTCCAAATCTCTTTTCCTTTCTTTGTTTGCTAGAATAGAATTAATTTTTGAGCCTGCCAGGGACTTGCTTGTTCATCGACTGACACAGGTTTTTTTGCATTTTCCATCTTCACCATTTATAAAAAAATTTGCAGGTCAAATTACACCCTCACTGATGTTACCCAATTTGATTATGTCCAAACGGTGCTTCTGTCTTAATATAATTTCAGCGTTTGGCAAGACTGCCAGAAAATTTTCTGTCACAGGATGCCCATATTCCTTTTTCTCTCAAATATAAGAGAGATGGATATTTTTTTAACCTGTGAAACAGAGGAGTTATATAATTAATTTTCTTAAAACTTACTTCATGACTATCTAAAAAGAGTTTCTGTTGCTCCTGAGTGCATTTGTAGTCAAACTAATTCTAAAAATAATCTTGCCTCCTGCTTCCCTGCATATTGCTAATTGTAGGTAATGGAAAATGAAAACAGCAGTGAAGAATCTGTAGAGGCTCTGCACAATCTGTAGCAGACTGAGTTATTGTAAGTCTAAAATAAATAAGATGAGGAAAGGTGGGAAAGACTTTGGCAGCAACCTTTCGCCTCATGTCTTGTGCGCTGGCTCTGCCATTTGTCTGCCTATGCAGTGCAGCCAGTTCAGTGTACTAATGTGACAGAAAACTAGCCCAGAAAGAAAATAATTTTAAAAAAAGGAGATAATTTTCTTCTAGTTTAATGTAATACACAGGTTCATGAAGAGGTCAAATGAGCACCTTGTGCTCTTTTGGTGGAAATGGGGGACCGGAGTACCTTGACTGAAAGCTGGAAGAGGAGGAGACCGGACTCATCCCTTTTGATAGTAGCAAGCTGCTTGGTTTGGCACAGTCATCTTGTCTAACCACAGTCTTAGGATTGGCGCAGTCATCTCGTCTAACCACAGCCTCAGATGCTAGAAGGGACAACAGTTGCCAGGAACAGGAGCAGAAAAAGATGCAGCTTAAAAGTTCATTGAAAAGTACTTCACAACTGTAGGTTTTAGACTTACATTTCTTTTAAAAACAAACAAACCAAAAATCAACCCGTTGCCAGCTGGTCAAGGGAGGTGATTGTCCCACTCTACTCTGCACTGCTGCACCCTCACCTCGAGCCCTGGGTGCAGTTTTGGGCTCCACAATGTAAGAAATACATAAATCTATTAGAGAGAGTCCAGAGGAGGGCTACGAAGATGGTGAAGGGTCTTGAGAGGAAGCCATAGGAGGAGTGGCTGAGGTCACTTGACTTCTTCAGCCTGGAGAAGAGGAGAGTGAGGGAAGACCTCATTGCAGTCTTAAAACATCCTCACAAGGGGAAGCAGAGGGGCATGGTGTGTACAGCTGAAAGAATGGTGGTGGTTTTACCTCAAAGGATTGCCAGCTCTGTCAAAAATTGTACCTTTTGTCAATTCTAGTTTGCTTACTTTAGAAATTAGAGTAAGACATACCCCTAAATCAGCCATTGAAATAGCATACTATATTTTATTAGGAAAATAGGAATGTAATGGGAAATAAAATGAGTATCACAAGTAAATGAAGAGAGAAGTTTCAGTCATATACACAGACTATGTAATAGTTTACTGTAGTCAGTCCTAGGGAACTGTATTTTCTGATACTGTCTCTGCTTGGCTTTGAATAAGGATTTTGCTAATTATTTTTACAGCTTTGAGCTCTTAGTGCAAGACTACATTTGTGGAGTACTTTCAGAATAATCTAATATGTTTTCAGTCTTCAAGGGGCTGTCTTGTGTCTTAGAACCTCCACAGCAGTTTTTCCTTGGCATGGGGACATTTTAGAAACAAATTGCTATGTGAAAGAGTTTGAGAACTATTTAGTCCAGCAGGGCATTTCTGTGTTTAATTGGGGCAGGTGTCATGCGTGCTGTAAGCCTTATTGTGTCAACTCTGGCAGTAAAGTGGTTTTAAAAGAAAAAACAGAGATTCTGAAACTGCTGATGGGCACAGTGGCAACTTCAGCAAGTTGCCTGACACAGCTGCCAATGTACTGTGCTCTTCACCTCAAATACCCTACATTATCTGTGATTTTAGGCTTTGACTTGTTAAGAATATGGGTTGCCAAATGACATGGATTAGGGGATCCTCATAGTGATGTGGAGTAAACTGAAAATTTCAGGAGATTGGTATCACATTATTTTAAGTGTCATCGATCCCATTTGAATGTAGAATTTCTGATGTGAAAAGCAAGAAAGTCAGTCACCTTTTTGAGCAATGAAAACTCTTCTCACATTCATTTCATGGCTTGTAACGGTCTGGGAGATTGGTCTGTGCTCTGGGCTCGTGCCTCCATGTTTAAGTTTGGTTTCATTGGGATATTTTTGATTTAAAATCTCCAAGGAACATTCTGAAATAACTTCATTCTTTAAGTTACTGATGATGATGAAAGGTTCATCGCATAGTAGATACTTTCCAGAGCTTGTGGGTGTATGTTTTGTAAAAAATAAATATAGCTTAACACTTACACTGTTAAGTCATAGCAGATTGCTCTGCATAGTAATAAATGTGCATGCATTTTTAAATCTTTTCTGTTTGTGTGTCTGACCAGCACAGATTTATTACATGCAGTTAATGTGATGTTGTATTCAGAATTAGTTGAATATATGTTTTGAATAACCTGCCTTTGATGCCCTTTATTTCCCAATTTAAATGAATTTAATGCTGGTAAGGGGCAAGGTCCAGTCTAAGGTGTAGATATAGAAACCTTGTGCTTAGGGTGACAAGGGATGACATTGACAAGTTTAACTCAAAGGTATTGTTTCTGGTACATCTGAAGGAGTTGCCCTTTCTGAGAGCTAAAAATTGCTGAATTTCCACCCTTATCCATCCTGTTTTCTCCCCTCATAAGACTGTTAGTGAGCATTAAAATTGCAGTCAGGACCGTGTGATGTTTCAGATGTGTCCACAAAGAGGCTAACTCATTCCAGATAAGCCTTCAACAGACAACATTCATTTTTTACTTTGCTCAGAATTTCCTGTGCTTTGTTCTGCATCTGTTTGTGAAAGACTGCATTATCTTTGAAAGCCTTCATCTTGTTTTCTTTATTCAAGCTATATGCTAAAATGGAAAAAAGGGAAGAGCTGGAAGGAGCCCAGCTGGAGCAACCTGCCAAAGATCCCACAGAGGGATAGAGCTGGCAAACTCCTGAAACCTCATCAGCTGACCTCTGGTACAGTTTGGGAAGCCAGGAGATAATAAGCCACTTTTCCTGCAAAAGGTTTGGCAGCCTCAGCCAGCCCTTCTGAGTAATGCCCAAAGACCACAACCACACCATCATTTAATTTTATTTTTCTCCTCCTCTCATCCCTCACTTAGCTTCAGTAGTGGTTGACCTTAAAAAATATTTCAGTTCAGCCTCTTCCTAGTCTGTGTGTGTGTGTGTGTGTGTGTGAACAGACATGTTAGAGGTAAATCGCACCTTGACATGCTCTGTTTCAGCTAGGTTGTCTCAAAAGCAGGTTCTTTGTAAAATACCTCCCTCAGACAGTGGTTGCCATCTCTGGTGCTGTGAAAGGTGAAAGTATTTTATGGCCAAATGTTTTTAAAGATGCTCTGCAGAGCGTCTCAGTATTTTCATGTTATGCCTGCTGTGTATGTAGAGATATTAAAAAAAAGCTTAAAAGTGATGAAAATGGCACAGAGGGAGTACAGTTTTTTCCTTTCTTCACAATGTGGGAATTTTCTTTCTATTCTGGGTGGAAGTGCTGTCACAATGTTAGCAAGGGGGTGCTACAGCAATGATAGAAGCATGCTGTCTCATATAAAACATTGAGAAAAGGCATCTGGATTGTACTGGCACAATACAGATGTGGGTGTGTTGGATGGAGAGGGTGGAAGAAGAATTTCATCCCCTTCTGTTTTTTCCTGACCCCTGCTCCCTTGCTGCAATGTTGAGATCTTGTTTCAGAGCCTCAGGCTCCCTCTCACTCTCTGGCTCCACATGCCAGAAGAAGTGATAAGGTTCCACAGAGCCACAAACGTGAGGCATCATACAGGAGTGGGCTGGGGTTGGGGAGAGGCATCTTCCTGTTACAGTCTGCATGCAGGGCTTGATTTGCCTTCGCTTCTCTTGGTTCCTGTGGTGCATCTGTCTAGAAACATGCTGTTTCTGTGCTAAGGAGAAGAGTCTCAACTATTCTCTTTAATGTGACAATATACTCGACTGGGCAGTAAGCAAATAACTTTTTGCCAAGATAATCTCGTGCTTTCTAGAGTAGTTGTCTGCCTCTTTACATCTCAGGAGGTCAGCAGCAATTACCTTTAGATGGAAGTCATGAAGAAGGGATAGAAGATAGCAGAATGTGGTTTGAATTCCAAATCTTGAAACATAGTTTTTGCTACTTCTCCCCCTCCCCAAAATCAATTGAAGATGGCCTTTTGTGCAACAATGAGGTCTGTGGTTAGGGAGTAGTTGTCAGGTTTTATTTAGATGGAAAGCTGTCCAGAAGCTTTACCTCATCTCATTGTCCTGCAGGGATGAACTTCAAATGCCAGTTTACATTTGCCTGGAAATGACCTTCTCTAATTGAAATGAACAAGGCTGTCTTATCTAAGTAGATAAACACAGCCCATTTGCAATTGTAGATTTAAATGCACTCTTTCATAGATTACCTTTTCACAGTATGGCTCCATCCTTGAATATTCAAAGTCTCATTAACAACAGACCAGAATTGAAGAGTAAATGTTCTTTGTGAAAAAGAGGTTTTAGAGCTGCAAGCTGATGTTGATCTCTCCTAGGCTGCAGGAAGACTGGTACAAAGTCCCCTTTATGCCAGCGTGGAAGGTGCTCCAATAAAACTGGCATGCAAAGTCATGAAGGTTGATTAACGTTCACAGCATAACACAGGGTTATATACAAGTACTCTGCTCATAAAGTAGAATAAATGGGCCGTTAGTTAAGGCATTGCTTAGCACAGAAAACCACCTTTCTTTCTGTTGTGGATCCAGGCTTCTGCTGTTAATAGCCTGGAAAGCAGAATTTTTAGAAATAGTTGACTGATTGGAAAAATGAGTTTAAAATGCTTTCTGCGAACTTGAATATTGGGGTTTATGGGGAGGATAGTTTTGTAGTCTTTCAATTTCCCTGGCATAGTTGGATATCGAGATGCTGCTGAATTACCATCTGGCTGGATCAAAATTGTAACTGATAGGTAATTTAAAGACTCTCAAATAATTTTGGACTCAGTGGGAATAGTCTCATGAAAACTAAATTTGCAGGGAAACTTAGAAAGGGACAGACTCTTGAGAGAAAGGGAGTCTGCTCTTCAGTCTGTGCTTTCCTACTTCCAGGAGAGATTCTGCCAGTACATACAAAGGACTCAGAGATTTTACCAAGGTTTTAGGAAAATAGCTTTCAGCTTTTGTTTCGTGACTGCTGTCCCTCCTGGCCTTTGTTGACCAGAGAGTAGACTGAAGGAGATGATGTCTTTCATGCCATCTCTGTTTCCCTTTACTGAGATTGAAGCCAGTGGAAAAAAAAAAGTACTGGTTTGGTGTCCTCTTGTCACCAGAAGACTTCAGTTCTCTCAAGTGCTAAGCACAATAGGAAGGGCCTTACTAAACTGTTGCTTGATGTGTTTGTTTGCTTTAAAATTGAATGCTGTTCTGCAGCTAAGGGAGGAAGTTCTCAGCCCCAAGGTTTGGGAGCAGGTGGCAGTGGCAATTCAGCAGGATTTGGGGAATTCTTACAGTATGAAGAGGTGGGAGGTGCCCTCTATAGGGGACAGATTTTGTCCTGACATGTCCTTCCAAGAGCAGAAGAGTATTTACACAGGTCCTGCTCTAACCGAGGCAGGGACATGCCAAATGAAAATACAACTTCAGAGGAATTAATTTGCTAACATGTAAGAAACTTCTGCTTATTTCAAAAACATACCCCATTCCCCCTGTCCCCTGACCCTGAAGCTTACAACTCAACTGACTATAGATACTGCTTTGAGGAAAAAATGGGGTATGGCCCTTCTGATTGAGACCTCAAAATAGAGCTTGTGGCTTGGTCAATGACCAGTGAGTTCACACATTCGAGAACTTAAAGAAATAGGCTGTCTTAGTATTTAGTGAGAAACTACAGTGAAAAACAAAGGGAAAGCTGCCGGAACCTCTTGGATTGCAAGAGCTTCCCACGATGCACATTTTCCCCTCAAAATTCACTCAAGTACGATCTATGTTTAAGACTACACAAGCCACAGTTTTACTTTAGTTACTAACCAGCGATGCGCAACAGATGTTGCTGAACACATTTTATGCCATCTCTAGAAACAGAGCATCACAAGCCTGCACGGGTCCCTGAAACACTGATGGGTGGCTTCCTTAGGAATTGCAGAGAAACTGTTCCCGGTCCAAATCTAGCAGCGTCTGCTGCCGATTCCTGTCATGAGGGATATTCCTATGTGTACTGCTTGCTCTCTGTGAAATGTAGGTCAGGATTTTTAGTTTATGATTGCTTTTAGGGCAAATAATTCTCGGATAATTCCAGTACTAACAATACTGAGCAATTAGGAGTATTCCCCCTCTTTCTGTTTGCCTAACCTCTTCATCCTTCGTTGACATCCTTTTTCCTCCCTTTTAATCGGAAGGAGAAAAATGTGTTTTCCTGTTTCTCAGTGTACTTTTCCTCTCCAACTACTTGTGGTTTTTTATTCTTTGTCCTCTTATTTTATGTGTTCCCTTTGAAGCGGGAGAGTCTTTTCCTGTGCTGTGCCATGCCGTGAGGACAACTCCAGGCTGCTTGCTGCAGGCTCAGTGTTACAGCCATAGAGATCATAGATTTCTTTTTTCCTTTCCCCCTGCCCCAACTCCTGGGCCATCCAGCCTAATATGAGAACAGATTGGCCTTAGTATTTGGAGAAAAGATCTATAATAAGCACTGGGGACATGCTGGTAAAAAGCATCAGCATGGTATACCAGCTCTGTTGGAGTACTGACTGTACATTAATTCTCTAACTTATAATTAGCTATATTAAATTCCAATTTTCTGAAAGGAACCATTATCAAATAACACTCTGTTTGAAATCTCAAAGAAACATAAGGAATGAAAGCTTAGTCCTCTTATGCTTTCATCTTTCAGAAGCAATCTCTATCTCAACATCTTGACCTACATTTTCTTTTTACCCTCTCCAAGAAACATTGTATGGATTTAATGTCTCAGAAGGGAGGTAAGGTTTTTTTTTAATGCATGTATATGTGTTGACATATAAAGTTTGGGGAAATGAGGCCTTCATGTCCTCAATGACTTTTTTTTGTTTTAAATACTTTAAAGTGTTTTTCATAATATCTTTGAGGCCGATTTTAGGTTCAGAAAGAAATTAAATGTAAAAAGTCCAACCCGTTCTTTTACAAGTGGCCCACTTTTATCAGTCTAGGTTCTGCCAAAGCCTTTCCTCATTTTACATGGCAGTAGGAAAAAAAAAATTGAGCTTTGATTCCTTATTATATCCTGCTCACCACTTGCACCTAGTCATATGCTTTTTTGGGGGGAGGGGTGGTTGTGTTATGTTTAAAATTTTGGGGTTTTTCACATTCATTCTCACCTTTACTATGTAGCTGTTTGGTGTTACTAATAAATAGCTGTACATGGGAGCTGAACTTTAACATGGGTGGCCTGAACATGCGAAGTTTGTCAGTGCTGCTTTCCCATTAGATTAGTCCATCCTCTCCTGTTGGGAGGTATCTCCAATACTTAGAGCATACTTGATTGCCATCCTCTCTGCTTCATCTCACCACATGGGATGTCCTATCTTCTCCCACTGGAAAATATAGCCTCGCCCTGTGTGTGGGAACAGGTAGAATTGTTCTACCATTGGTTGAGTGTGGGGTTTTTTTGGGGACTGGTGTGTGTGTCTCTGTCAGCACTCTAAACACATAAAGTGCTAAATGCATGCTAAACATTAATACTACTTAATAGTCTTTGTAGCTTGAGAAACAGTGGAGAGAAGGAATGTTCCAACTCCAGGAAGACTTCGTTGTCTGAACTATTTCAGTTTAATATGTCTCTTCAGCTTTTTATAGGGTACTGTGAATGTACAGAGGGATTCCAGTTGTCCTTTCCCCCCCGCCTCTGGTATTGTCACATCATATTGAAATAGAGTTATATAATTGATAGTCAAAATACTGCGTACTTTTGGCCCTAAATCGGGGGAGGGGTTTGACTGTAGTAAAACAGTCGTGAACTTCAACATACACACAGCCTCTTGGGTATATTTTGAAAGCTCACTTACCTCTTTATCATATTTCTGTGCTGTTCCATTGCATATACCTCCCACCCCCTTGTTCCCATTTCTTTGATGCTGTACTTAAAACAAGAAATATGCTAATGGATGTTTGCCTTCAATTACATTAATGCATGAATGGAAAATTATGTGAAACGACTTCTTGTTTTAGGGGGGTTAAAACCCAGTATTCTTTAAAAATTGCAGGATAATACTTTATCTCATTTGCTTCTTCGGAAAGATAAAATCATTAAATGCACATCAATGTATAGTCTTGATTGTGTGTGTGGATGGTTGTTGCAAGGTTTCTATTAAGTCAGGAAGCAGCTAATGTTGTTTCACTTCCTCTTCTGATGACCTGAAACGTGAGCAAAAAAGCTGTTTATTAGCAGCAGAATGTTTCATGGTGGTGGAATTTCTTTAACTCCTCCGGGGAGTGGTGTGTCAGGAGGTCTCCTTAACATTTCAGAAGCCCTCTCTCCAGCATCAGGTTTTCAAGTGGCTGGCCCCCTACCCCAGCTCTCATCTCTTCCCCCTGTGGTTCGCCAGTAGAGCTCACAAAAGGCAGGTGAAAGTAAGGTTAAGCTGCTGGTCTCAAGAGCTAGAAATAGAGATGGAAATTGCTTGGCTTATGAGGAGCGTTTCCTTAAAGGCTGCTACAGCACTGACATTTCATATGTCGATGCTTCAGAGGATTGCATTAATGCTGGCAAGAATCAGTTGTCCCTTCAGTTGAAATGGGACAACTGAATCTTGCCAGATACCGCATACAGTCTGGCAGGTGGCTGAAGTTTGTGTTATCCAGTGCTTTTGAGGTTGTGTCGCTCTTGCTTTGGCCTGTGCACCATTCCTGCAGTGAGATCCTCAGAGATCAGCTGATGGATGAGCATAGGATCCTCCTGCTTTACCCCCTCACCTGCTCTCCAGTTGCTGCAGCGCTGGAGCTGGTCTGAGAGGGCAGAGATTTCTCCTAAGCGTCTTCCAGCTACCGATTTATTTTCCCCTTGCACATGCGCAGCAGGAAGACGGCTGAGAGACATCCGCCAACCTCTGCCACTGCTATCAGTGTGACATAGGAGATGGGCTGGAATCCTTACCTTAGGCAAAGGCTTAGTGCTCGAATAGAGGTGAAATGTCATAGCTCCCATGCATACCTTTGTGAACAAATTGTTCATTCACGTCGGGCTTTCATATTATTGCACTTGTGATTACAGTTCGCAGCACGTGGCCTAAATGCTTTACTGTCACGAGCCTCTTCTCCTCTGACTGTAACTCTGCAAACGGATTAGAGGGAGCTGAGTCGCAACAACAGAGCAGTTCTTCATCCTGAGCATGGAGTGTACACCTCTGACCTTTAATTTAAATGAGGATATGATACTACTCACTTGTCTACCCCTACAAAAAAAAAAAAAAACCAACCACAAAACAAACAAACAAACTCAAAGCATCCAAAAAAGGTCTGTTCCCTGAGAAGGGGAGAATACAGTTCTGCAACAGATTTCACAGAAAGACAGGTGGATTTTTTTTTATTTGTATTGGATTTTTTAAGCAATCTGTTTCTGAAAATATGTTTGAAATGCGTTTGCTTACTGTATGGTAAAAAAATCTTTTTATGGCCACATTGCTATTTCATGCATTCAAACCATGTCAAGTATTTTAAGGAATATGTCTTTATAATCAATTTAGTAAGCTAGATGAAAAACCAGTGGCAAGGAGGAAGGCATCCCAAAAGATCAAAGGCTGAGTTTTGGGAGCTTTCCAGGTGGTTGAATTTTTGTGTTGTTTTATGATGCCTTGTAGATGCTTTCTCTGAAAGAGAGGAAATAAATGGTACGCTGGGTAGATGGTGTCAGGGAGAAGGGCTCTCCCCCAGGAAAAGCAGCTCTGGTTTTGCCCTGAAGATAGTTGCCTTTCCCAACTAGCAGTGAGGCACTGAGCTTCGTGGATGAAATTTAGGGTTACGGACAAAAGCCAGTGAAACCAATGGCTTAAAAAGAGGTGTTTGAGAATTGCTCAGACAGCTCTCTTCCGTCCCTCTTCTTGGGATGTCACAGGGCCTTAATGCTGGCCTGGTTGTCAAGCCTGCATTAAGGCTCTCAACAGATATGTGAGTGCTCAGGCTGGCAGGGAATTTGAGATCTGGCTTCAGGCAGTGCTGGCGCATTCCTGGTGTTGCAGGAGGCAGCCTGCCTCCCTGCCTGCAGTCCATCCGGACTGCCTTGACCTCCCGGGGCAAGGGATGCCTGTTTGGCATGTTGCTGAAGAGGCTAGGGTGTTGAGTTAGAAGTGACTGTGACCTAATTTTTTTTTTAATCAGTGGATATTTAATTGCTCTAAACTCAGAGATCATAATTCAAGTGCTTAGTAGAAGGAGGTGACATGCCAGAGAAAAAAAGAATCCTTGTCAGCAAAAGAGGTTGACAGCTTGACTCCTGGAGCTGGCTGTTGGATGATCTCAGAGTTAGGGAGGGCATGTTCACTAAAAAGTTATTGAAAAAGTGGAGCGAAAGTAATTAAAGTGGTTTAATTCAAATATCTGACATATGTAAGTTGAGTTCATGTGGAACACCTAGCATTTAGCTCAATTAATTTTTCCCAGGACAGGATGAGGGTTTTCCCCCTCCTTTTCTTTCATAGAAAGCTCAGAGCATCTCCAGTGAAGAGAGGGCTGAATCCATACCCATATCTGCTGGCTGCATGGGACAGTCACTGTTGCTGTGTCGCAGCAAACAGGATCTTCATCGCTTGTGTCACATCAGGGGGGGAAATATTTGTGCTATCTGTCTGGAGGGCTGCCCATGCTCCTGGCAAAAGTCATGAAAGGCAAATCCTCAATGACATGCATTGAAATATCAAATGGGACTATGCAATTAGAAGAATGTCATTCAGCATTTGTCTTTCATAGCTTTTGTCACAGAGGTGCAGAATTAGAGACAATTAAGCAGAGGATAACCTCCCCAAAAGGGCTTTCTGGCGCTTCTCTTGTGTTTTCCCCATCTTTTTTCCTAGAACACAGTGCTGTGCTAGAACCCTCCTTCTCTTTGACTCCACTGCTTTGCTTACTTTTGAGGTGTGTGTAGAAGGCAAGTCCTGCATTTATGTCTCTGATAATTTTATTTAATTTGGTTTATTTGAGAAAGAAATAACTCAGGCTCCCTGATGCTGGCTGTCCAGGACACCGGTTCCAGAAATGGGCCTTTCCTCACCTCTGTCTGACAAGATCATAAACCCAGCCTGTTTGTGTGATCCCTCACCACAGATCGCCCAGAACTGTGCCCCATTAGAGGAAAAGCATGTAGCAAGCGTTTGTCAAGGTGCTGTTTTGCTATTGTATCTGGTTTCATGCAGATAGGCAGTTTTCAAATCATAGTCTGTAAGGGTTTCCTAGAAATCATAACAAATATGGCCAAGCCTTGTTAAGCCTCTGGGTTTTAGCTGCACGTTTCTCTCTTTTCAGGCTCACAAGTATTCATTGTAAGCCGTGAGACATTGCAGGCCTTTTTATTTCCCTTGTTGTTTTATTTGCACATTCATATGTTGTATTTTCTTCCAATTAGCAGGCTCTTCCTTGCTTGACTGTTTGCCTTCACCTTCTTTCTTCCTTCTTAGTTTATACTCCGTGGAGACGCAATTGCTAATTTTTACTTTCTAGTGTAGAATAGCTGTTGTCTAGAGAAATGCTCTTGGCATAGCTTTCTTTCTCATGTTACTTAAAATACCAGAATGTCTTTTTTTTAATTTTCTTTTTTCATTTTTACTAATCTACCTAGTCCCTCGGTGCTGAGGTATGGGTATTTTTCAAGTGTGGACTTATTGTTCCTTTGTCCATCTGTACCTAGTGGAAGCTTAACTCTGAAACAGGGTGAGTGAGGTATGTCATGGATATGAGGTATGTGATGCTGAGGTGGGGAAAATAACTGACTGAAAAATGGGACTGCTACTCTTGTATTACAGTTAGGATGCCTCTGTAAAAGCGCGTCAGGAGATGGAGGAGTTGCCCTCACTTGGTGACATATAGGTGACAAAGAGTTGGTAACTTTTCACTTATCAAAGAGATAAAACAAAAAAAAAAGGTAGAACAAAAAGAAAAAGAAAGAACAGAGCATTTTAAAATTATTTGTTTCATAAGCATATTGCAGGTTTTCTTTACTCTCTCCTCCTGTGGGATGTTACCCCACTGACTTTCCATTCAGCTGTAAAATTCCCCAGGAAAGGCAGGATAAACAAGGCATGATGGTTTTGGCATAGAAGAACAATTTATTTGTATGTCACCGATAATTTTGTTAATACCTGAGAACTTAAACTTTTCTCTCTTACAGTAGTTATGCTGATATTTCATTTACTGATAGCCTTGAAGTAAATGGAGACAAATTACACGTTTGTGGACCTGCTTGTGTCTGTAATTTCAAATAAAATGCATGTTTAACTCTTGTTTCCAGTTTGCATATGTTACTACCAAATCAGAGAAGGTGTCCTGTAGGACAGATGTTCCTGGCATAGCTGCAAATCAAAGGGCACTTTTCTCCTCAGGAAGAAATAAAGCCACTCTGTCCAATGCCAAAATCAACACAAGGCACACACCACTGAGGGATTTTAATAGTAATCACCCTGTGTCTCATGTCATACTTACTGTCTGTACCTCTACCCGCTCCTCACTGTGGAGACTGATCTTGCTACCTTTATTTTATAGGTGGGTGAGCTGAGGAGCCTGGAGGGGGCACCTGCTTGGCAGTGGCTGCATCTGGACAGAGTCCAGGTCCCTGCATCCTAACTAGGTTCTCTTCCTGGTGATGGTGTTCCCATGCTTGTGCTAAAGGCTTCGTGCCCTCTTCCCCCACATCTCTCTGATCAGCAAAGGTCTATAGCTTGCATTTGGAGTCCTCTTGTTCCTTTGAAGCTTTCTGACCGAGGTCAAAGGAGGCTGGTGGACAGAGGTGGATGCAAGTTGTCGTACATCAAATGCTGAGATTCCTTGGCAAAACACAGGAAGAGAACATGGTTCTCATTTCCCTGGTGCTAAAAGGAAATGCTTATGGTACCTTAAAATTGACTGTGTTTGTCAAAACTTAATGATCTTAACGCAGCCTGGTACCTACTCACTGGAAAAGCTACTGCTCTCCCCTTATCATACAGCTCCAGGGGCAATTGGTAGGAGCTCAATAGCATGATGGTATAGTACAACAGATAATGAGCAGCTGGTTGGATGGTGTACCTCAGCTCTCTTTTCTTCTCTCTGTGCTGCTTCATTCAGGACAGCTCTAGTTTTTAGGTTTTGGGGCACTCATTCTTCAGGTTTCCTCCCCCCACCCCCCATAATCAAGAAAAAAAGTTGGAAAAATTCAAGAGTTTGTATTTATGATTTTAAGCTGTTACTTAGCTCTCTGCATTTATAGGGAAGGGATTTAAGAGGTATCTGTTTGTTCCCTTAGCTTTTTTTGAGTCAGTATTACTGCTGCTCTCTCATTCACCTGTGGATGAACACCTACCTTGCTGCTCATCCTGTTGGGTACTCCTGTTCCCTGCCTCATCGAGGCCACACCATTGTGTAGCCTAGCCAATGGCCTCCATTCTGTCTGATGAAGAATAAGGTGCCATGTGATTCCCTGGGGCAGTTGGGGGTTTGGAGTTTTCATTGTGTCCTTAGAAGCGGAGGAATGTCTTTAAGCAGAGGGGTGTGTCTCTTTGAATACTTTTTTTTTTTTTAAATGAACCTAAAATAATAGAAGAATGAACAGGCTTCAGGTGAGGTTTTCCTGTGTGTATATATGCTACAGGCATCAGTAGACATTTCTGGGGAGCTTTTTTGGTTTCTTTTGTTTTAAATTTCTTTCAGATGCATATTTCATAAGTCAAACTGAGGCTTAAAGTATGTCATATGGCCTGGGGTAAAATTACATTAGGTTCATTTTTGAGTGTTATAGTCTTGTTTCTATGAGTTTAATACCGCACCTTAGCCCCATCCCAACTCCCCCAAATGAAAACAGAACAGCCTTGAAAGTGTTGTACTGAAACACCAGAGCAATCTAATTTTAATTAACACTGCTTTTGAGTAATGGACTAATGCAGGAAACCAAGTCACAAAATGTCTTTGGTACTTAATAGTGGTTTTGGATGGAGATGTAATGGAAGTAAGGAGCTTCTTTCAACCTATAGAGTTTAATCAGTTCTCTTTGGTGATCTTGTCTTTTGACAGGCTGACAAACACATCTTATGCTGTAATGTCATTCATGCTTGGCTTTCATAATAATGATGTATATCTACATATAAAAGCACTCTTCTAGTCATTTATGAAGATTGCACAAGCTATTCACTAACAGTTTTTGGCATAATGGTACTGCTTTATGCATATGCTCTGTTATGTACCACAATCAACCTAATATCCAGTGGCTTGTCATCTGAAAAGCCCACGTACCGTTAATTACCATCATGGTGGCAACACAGAGCATCGTGTGGTATAAATGATGATGGTTTCATGCTGTGATTTTTTTATTTAGAAACAGAAAACTGTGTGGTTTTGCATTACCAAATGAGATGAAAATAGCCTTTATGACAACTGTAGTTAAAAAAGTGGACAGGGAGTTTATATCTCTTATCCCAGAGAAAATGGTTGTGGTTTGTTTTGTTTTTCAATTATGTTACTATCATGAAACTCCAGTTCTTTAATCTCTAAGACAACCAGGGCATGAAAATAGGCCTTATTTTTGAAGCATGTTGTCTGTTTAATATGTAATGTGATACCTTGTCATGCTGTGACAATGTGACAGATGGCATTTGCACTATAAAACTAAATTATCTTTTGTGCATAGCTATGCAACAGCTAAATACAGTAACTCTGTACAGTATGCTGATTAATGTAGACTGCAGATGTTTTAGAGATACCGATGTGTTTAAACTTTGCATCAAATGATTAATGGTTTTATTAAACATGCCTACCAAGATTCTGGTAGTGTTTCAGCATGTAGTCTAGCATGTAAAGGGCATTTTTGGTAGAAGACAAATTTAGGATTACAGACAACGCAAAGTAGATTTGTATTGCATTGCAGTTGTTTGTCTATTGCTTATGAAAAATGGATGAGGACTGTTCATTAATGATACTGTGCAAGTAAACTTTTATATAAAGCTATATAATTCGTAATAAACTGTAAAGTCCTGTAGTTAAGAAACATAGAATTGTTTAGGTTGGAAATGACCTCTAAGATAATCAAGTCGAACTGTTAGCACTGCCAAGTCTACCACTAAACCATGTCCCAAAATGCTGCTTCTGCACATCTTTTAAAGACCTACAGGGTTGGTGACTCAACCACTTCCCTGGGCAACCTGTTCTAGTACTTGACCACCCTTTCCATGAAAAAATTTTCCTAATATCCAATCTAAACCTCCCCTGGCGCAACTTGAGTCCATTTCCTCTTGTCATATTGCTTGTTACTTGGGAGAAGAGACTGACTCCCACCTCACTACAACCTCCTTTCAGGTAGTTGTAGAGAGTGATATGGTCCCCACTGAGCTTCCTTTTTTCCAGGCTAAACAACCCCAGCTCCCTCAACTAGTCCTTGTCAGACTTGTGCTCCAGACCCTTCCTTAGCTTCGTTTCCCTTCTCTGGACACACTCCAGCCCCTTGATGTCTTTGTTGTAGTGAGGTGCCTAAAACTGAACACAGGATTTGAGGTGCGGCCTCACCAGTGCTGAGTACAGGGGGAATGTCACTTCCTTGGTCCTGCTAGCCACAGTATTGCTGATGCAGGCCTGGATGCCATTGGCCACCTTGGCCACCTGGTCACACGGCTGACTCCTGTTCAGCCAGGTATTGACCGGCACCCACAGGTCCTTTTCCACTGGGCAGTTTTCCAGCTCTGTAGAGCCTTCCTATGCTCAGGTAGATCAGTGCTCCTGCCCAACTTGGTGTCGCCTGCGAACTTACTGAGGGTGCCCTTGATTGCCATATCCAGGCTGTCAATAAAGATACTGAGCAGGACTGGCCCCAACACTGTGCCCTGGGGAACACCACTGGTGATGGACTACTAACTGGATTTAACTCCATTTACCACCTCTTTCTGGGCCCAGCCATCCAGCCATTTTTTAACCCTGCTGACAGTGTACGTATCCAAGCTATGAGCAGTAAGTTTCTCCAGCAGAATGCTGTGAGAAATGGCATCCAAGACTTTACTAAAGTCTAGGTAGACAATATCTACAAGGCTGAAGGCCAAGAGGTATAGGTGAGCCACCAGCTTATTACTGGTGTTGATTTTCATACAGAATGTTACCTGTGTAAAACTAAGGGCCAGAGTAAATATTTAAAGAGCTGAGAGTAGCAGATTTTTCCCACTATATTATAGGCATAGAACTCATGTTGGTGGTCTTCCACAGTGTGGTTATGTCCAGGAGTTTGTCCATGTTCAGGTGGTACAAACCTTTCAGACCATGGTGTGGGATGGCTAACCCTCTGACTTTCTAACACTGCAATAAAATCCTTTGCTTTCTAACATTTGTATCAGCTCTCCTAAGTGGAATGGTGCAAAAAGAAGAAAATCATTAATATTTTTAAACAGGGCTTTCCTGTACAACTCCCAAAACTGCATAGCTGAAGTTTGGACAGGCACATTACTCCCTCTATAATTGAACAAAGCTTTAGCTCCATGCCTGTGTAACTACAGTCTGTGCTGTTTATTGTAGCATTTATGACATGCTCTCATAAGGAACATTGTCATCCTAGCATGATGAGAATGCTGCCTTGAGTAAATCCCTTTTTTTAACTTCTTGTAACTTGTGTTTGTTTTGCTGATTGCCCTGGAAACTGGGCTTTTCAACCAGTCCAGAGCAGTTCAGCTTGCAGGAATTGGGCAGGAATGAAGTGAGAGGGCTGCCAGGGCAGAGACAAACCCGGTATCTCTTGGCAGTAGGAAGAGTGTGTCCCTGTGTAGTCAAGAGGCACTCAGGAGCAGAGTTATATATTTCACCTGTTGTTGAGATGTGCAGTATTGCTCCCCTGCACTGTGAACCTGCTGATGTTATCTGTTCATACTGTATAGAAGGCCGTGAATGTGGTCATGTTGAAATTGTCCTTGTTTAGGTCAGTTAATGCTTTTGATATCTTTGGCTTGGTTTTGTGTGGTGTTGACTGCTGATTTTTCTAACATAATGGCTTTGCGGGTTGCCTCTGACTGTGAGAACTGACTGGAAATACAATTGAATGTATTTTTTCTCCCTAGGCTGCCTCAGGACTGGGAAACAGTGAGCTAAAATAGGTGTTGCTTTATTGTAAGAACATGGAAATGTTCGTGCTCAGATGTCTTGTTGGCATTGGAGTAAGTGATGTAGAAACAGTGTTTTGGAAACATTGTGAAAGTCCCTTCACCCAACCACTTAGTTAACTAACCACATGATGCTGAGATTTGTTCAGATGCTCCCCTTTGGTTTCCTGATTATTCAGTAAGTTTAATAATGAAGAACATACCACTGATTGTAATCGCATCTATTTTTAAAAACAGCTAACCCCAAACCCTCCCTTGCATTTTTTCTGTCTTCTCATATATTGCTGCTTTCTTCTTCTCTCTTCCTCCTCAGTTTTCCTTCTATGTATTTATAGTTACACCATGTTTTATTGTATGGTGCATTCCCAGATACTGCGATTTTGCATCACATCTTTAGCTGCTCCCAAGACCTGTCCTGTGTGTGCCTGTCAGTCATCTATCCAGATGTCCAAAGATAAGTTAGGTCTTGAGAACAGAAGATGACTTGAGAACAGAATTGTAGATTGTTGCTAAAAGTGGGTGTGTATCACCAAAGCCAGTAAGGTTAGCGAATGTGTACCAGCATAAATTAAGCCCTGCCTGCACTGAAATAGTTAAGTCTTACTTACCAGGCTCTTATGAGAAGTGATCCACTTGAGTCAGCACAAGCCCCCTGTAGCAAGCTCAGTTAAGCAGATTTAACTGTTTTTACACACACTCTTATTGGTGAGAGGGACATTCCCATTGCTGGAGTAGGCTCATCAAGATCTCAGCTCCGTTAACAACTACAGCCAAGAACCAAAGGGGATAGTGAGATGCAGTGGGAACACGAGGGAGCATGCTCTGGGAAGGTTGTAAAGCCTATCTGTATTCTGTGTGGATCGTCCTAGAGGGTACAGTTCAGCTCTCTTAGCAGAGTCCTTCCTGCAAGTGAAAAAACAAACAAACTTGTAGCCACAGACAGATTTGAAAACATTCTGTGTGGAAGGCAAATAAATAGGAGGTGATAGAAGTCTCTTTAATAATGACTAGGGTGCAGAAATGGCTTTTATGCTTTCTCTTGCTTGTAACAGAGGGGATGTAATAGTGACGCTGCTTTTTCTCAATGCTAATAAGTGGATTTTTTTGTGTGTGTGTGCCTTTTTAAGCGGCATGTATCTAAAACTGCAGGTTAGTATTGCAGCTCATAGAAGTTTAAAAAAGAATTCAGCAAAACTGTGAAAGTTGACATTTATGTGACTGATATACATTTTAGTGAGGCTGTTAAGGTCTCCATGGTTCAGTTTTAAGCTACTCTTTGTAATTATTAGGAATTAGTAATTGGCCTTTCTCTTAAAGTGTCCAGTCTCGATCGGTTAGAGCAAGAACAGTGTATTTAAGGGATCACAGATGTCATTTGATATGCAAGTTCCTGTATTGTGACTTAATTAAATAATTCATTATTACTGGCTTAGTTAAAGCAGTGTTTATTCAGTGACTTTGAGCCATTCAGTGTTTCAGTTCCATTTAAACTTTGGCAGCAAATATACACTGCTTCTCTGTATATATAAATTATGATTTCATGTAAGTAATTTTAATATATGAAATCCTACACTGACTTATAATACAAGTTGCTATACTTCCAAATTTAATTTTAATGAGGTTTAGTTTTTTAAAAAATCTAATTTGACTTTCAAAACAAATACTTTTTCTTAGAGGAATAAAGTCTTATTTTTATCAACCCTGATTTATTCTGCCTAGTTATTCAGGTCTTGTGGTTGGTAATGAGTCCAGCTGCCAGGGGAGAAGGCAGTGAGAGCTAGGGCTGAGATGAGCCTAGTGGGCAAGGGGCAGGCAGCCTTTGCCAGCTCTCTGACAGCCGAGTGTGTCATGGGCTTCGACATGAGTCAGGGCTTGCTGGCATCATGATTTAGAGGTTGAAGGGCACAGCCATGGAAAAACAGTAGAGGAACTGTTTGTCCCTTTGATTTGATTTGGCTCTTGAGGGCTTGCTGATTCCTTGACTTTTGTTGGATGCTCCAAAGTAGCCAGGATTAAAGAGTGGTTCAGCTTTCCAGACTATGCAAAAGAGTGTTTTCTTGCTCAGTTGCTTTTCTCTCTGTAGCTTGGTTGAACTTAGAGAGTCAAACCCACATGGACGTGCACCAGACTCTGTTCCTGCAGTGCACCAGCAGACCTGTATGTCCTGTCAACTGCACTGGTGCCAACCAATGGTGATGGGAGTGCCTGAGTGTCACTTGGCAAAACTGTGGGGTTCCCATCCCATCCTGGAGCCTTCAGACCTTTTATATTTCCCAGCTGAGGCACAGCAGAAAAGAGCATGGTTTTATTGCAGTTAGAGAGAGCAGGAATGGCATTTGAAGGAAAAGATATCTGGGGGCAAACTGAACGCATTTGATATAAAAATGATTGAGTGGCAATAAACTTTATAACAGTCTGCTTCAGCATGTGCTTTCTCTCTAGTGCTTGAAAGGAAGCTTTGGAGTGTGGCTGTCTGTGTCTTTCATCACTTCAGAGTAGATTTTGCAATTATGCTAGCCCTGAAAACCTGTAGAACATGATACCCATTCCCAGTATTTATCAGTATCTCTTATTTGTAGTTTTATGCCTCTCTTTTAGGGCTCTTGTTTTAGTCCGTTCCCGTGGACGATAGCTAACATCAGTTATCAGCAATATTACTGTGTTTTGGAATGGTGCTGGTTATGATGAATAATATTAGGCAAACTGATATTTTTTTCCTTAAGGGACACAAATCATGCTTGTCTCCCAAGTGAGCTGATGGTTTGGCAGGATGAAAGGATGAATAAAAATTGCTTTCCAAGTGCGTGCAAGTTGACAGCCCGAAAGGTGATTTTCTTGACTCTCATACTTCAGGTTGCTGGGTTTTACATATGGCAAGTCTCCAGAACAAATACTGCTTTTGGAAAACCTAATCAAATTCTGCCATAAGAGTTAAGTTACTGAGTGTCAGGCCTCAAATGATATGCTTGATTTAGCCTTCTCTGGAGTTCAAAAATTGTAAATTTTATCAGCAGTGGTTTCATGGAAAAATGCAAATCAAAAGTTGAAACTTTCTTAAGAACAAACTTGGGCACTAGGGCTTCTTGACAGAGTGAATTCAGCATAGAAATATAATCTATTCTGTTTTTTAAAAGGTCGCCTTCATTTCCTCAGGAATGGTTTGAAGGGATGCTGTCACCCCGTGTCATATCATTGCGTTGGTACATTACAAGCCCTATTGTAGTGTCATGTGCTGATACTGAAATTTGTATTATTTGTAGGGTCACGGTTAGAGATCCCTTTAATGGAAATGAAGTATCACAAGGAATTTAACAAAAGAAGAGGGGAAATGTAAATTGGGTCATTTAACTTCTAACTGAAGATCTTAGGCTGGCTAGAAGAGACATTTTAATCCAAAAATTGGAGCATAGTTTCAACTTTTGCTCTGTGGGCTCCATATTAGGAAAAAAAAATGAGTTACTAGTTCACCAACTCTTCCCCAGAAAAAAAGTAAGCCATGGTTCTGCTTTGTAGGTGATATTTTTAAAACAGCATACAAAATCTACAGCATGTGGTCACCATATAGCTGCTTCTGACTCCAAATCAAGAGAAATTTGGTGTAGTTCAAGAGTGAATATGAGCAAACTTTGATTAGAAAAAGAAAAGAGAGATATGATGTGGTGATAACGATGCAAACTTTGCATTAGGCTGTTTAAAGATGTATCACCAGAGCTGTTGGGTTGGAATGGGTAAGTGCTGAAAGATTTGGAGCCTGCTGGCAGGGGATGTATCGCTTGCAATTGTAGTGCCCAAGCTAGCAGGAAATAAACAGCCTTGCAGGAAAGGAGCATTTGACTGAGGCTGTGCCTGAGGTTCTGGTACAGCAGCTCACTGGAGGTGTCTTCCTCAGTGTCTCCGGGGAGCTGAGCTTGGTTGGATGCTTGGTTATGCAATGAGTAAGTGCACTGATGGTGCTGAACAGTGATTTTCCTGAAAATAGAGGTCTGAAATTATATAGCACTGATGAAGCGCTGGTGTAAATTCTTGAACTACTTAGTAAGCATTTTCAGTTTAGTAATATTACAGGCTTTACTACCTGACTCATCTTGGAAGGGGTAGCCTTCCACCCCCACCCCCCCATTTTCTTTTCTTTTCTTTTCTTTTCTTTTCTTTTCTTTTCTTTTCTTTTCTTTTCTTTT
>NW_020897695.1:30927229-30987713 GCF_003984885.1 Neopelma chrysocephalum
TCCTCTCCTCTCCTCTCCTCTCCTCTCCTCTCCTCTCCTCTTCCCCTTCCCCTTCCCCTTCCCCTCCCCTTCCCTCCCCTTCCCCCCTTCCCCTTTCCTTTTCCTTTTCCTTTTCCTTTCTTTTTATAGAAAGGGAGACTGAAATGGCTAAGGGAGGGAGGGAAGTCTTACCAGCATTTCTCTGAGGAAATAAAGCTGTGAAACAAAGCTTTGTTATGCCATTTGCAAACCTATTTGGGTGGAGAGATGGGAAAGCATTCTCCTGGATAAAATTGCAACTCCTCTGGTAATAAGCTCTTAACATCTAGTAAATAGTGAGCTGATAAAATTGTTTCCTCCCTCTCAATCCAAAGCCTGCTGAAGGATATGTTGCTATTTTAATTCTTCTCTAAGTATAAGGGGTTTCATTTCTGTCTTCTGTTACTTGTGAGAGTTGTATTGTAGTTACTTGGTTGAGTAAAATACACAAAATTTGTTAGACATTATGCTTGTATAGGTCCAATGCTGTCTTCCATCTATATTGCTTTGGGAGAGAAAAGGTGCAAAAGGGGAGGCAGCTCTGGCTTGTGTACCTTTGCTGCCCTGTGTACTTTTTCTGGCAGTCTGGAGTTCTTGTAGATAAGTGACACTCGTCCAGAAGAATCGGAGTCAAGAAACGTATGTTTGTTCTCCCTTTTGGATTTAGTATTTTTTTTTAAAGGATCGTAAATTGCAGCAGTTGGAATTAGCAGAATGAAGAGCAAGATGATGACAAGTTGGACCAAATGGTTTAATTTTATATAAATCCACAGATAAATGCAAAAGACTCTTATCTATGCCAGTCAATAGGAGTTCTGGAAAACAAGGATAAGTTTGACTAAGCTGTGTCCCTTTTTTTGAATGTGACAAGATTATAAATACCATTGCACCCATAGTATGGTTATTTGAGATTGGGGTCTTAGAGTTAATCAAATCAGAAACTAGTAATCAGGCAGGTTTTTACTGAACTACCTCTGTGCAAAATCAATGTTATCTGTATATATCTTTGCAAGATGGTTGCTTTGGGTATCAACTCTTTATTGTTAGTGAATTTTTATAAAATCCATTTGGCACTGGTAGCACAAGCTTTTAATATTGTGTACTACTTTGTCACATTTGCAGGACTTCTCACTAATGGCCAATCTAAAGGATTAGGACCAGGATCAGAACAGCTGGAGAATGAGAAGGACGATGCATCACAAGTGTCCTCAACGAGCAACGATGTTAGTTCTTCAGATTTTGAGGAAGGGCCCTCGAGGAAAAGGTTAGTAGTGCATTATGATTAAAGTACAGATTTTCTGCCTTGTCCCTTTTGTCTTACAGTGTTGTGATTATGTTATTAGTAGGGTATGGTTGCACATACTGCCCTACCATAGACAGATTTTCCAGTGTGGATGCCTTCTAGTAATGGTGAGGATATAGCAAACTTTACTTCACCCAATGGTATAGATGATTCTTGTAGTTCTGAAAAGCATGGAAAAGCGGTTGTTATTTTGCAGTAGATGAATGCTAATTTAAATGTCTTAGGACTCTCTCCCCTCCCGCCCTCACTCCTCCTCCCCTGGCTTTGACCTCTCGGGTCATGTCAATACATATGTGTGTATAATTTCAAGGAAAGCATAGCTAAAGTAGTAAGTGTTACTGTTGTTATTTTTAATTTTCGATGAATGAAACCATGTGAAGTTAAGAAAGAAGAAAAGAATAAAAGAGATGCTTCCAAGAAGAGAAACTATGTAGTAAGGTGGTGCGGTGGATATCAGTTGCAAAGAACTACTTTGAGATACTGCTGCAGGAAACTGCCTCCTCTTTCCTAGAAGTGACTGAATGTGTAAAATATGGGTTAAAATCATAGGACTCAAGCCAATCTATTATAGAAAATATGCTGAGAATGCAGGAGGCTGTGAGTTGTCCTCTGAATAAAGAATGAAAACAGGCTGTCTGAAAAATGCCATTTAAAAGAGAGAAATAGAAATGCTTTCTGAACCTTTTTCCTCCACATTCCTCACATCCTAGACCCAAGTCATCAAATAAAGTTCTATTTCAAAAAAAGAAGTATTCCTGCTTTTTGTATGACCTTATGATTCCACTGAAAAGCCCAAGGGGATGAGGACACTGGTATTTTCCTGGACACTCTCATGTTCCTGTTCCAGTGTTTCCCACCTCTGGTCCACACAACCTTTTCTTCTGTCCAAGCAACAAACTCAAAATCTAGTTAATACACCCATCTTATCTTAGCTCATTTGGTGTATCAGAGTAAAATTTGTGTTGTCTTCCACACCAGTAGAAATTTTGTAAGGCTTATTGCATCCTACTGCTGGTCAGGTCAAAAGATTTTTTTTGTGTGTTTATTTTGAGCTTTATGAGATACAATGGAGGATTGAAAATTATTTCTGCTGAGCTATTTAGGTGACATCAACTGTAGGTGTGATCCTGGGAGAGAGTGGTCATTATTTCATGACCACTGTTTGTTGCTTGCACATTATCTTCGGGAATTTTTGGTGCCCTCTGCACTTGCTTTCTCCCCTTGTTCCTCAGCTGTGGTGACAGAATGGCATGCAGGGTCACACCATGAGTAGGTTCAAGGAGCTGTTTAGGATTAAAAATAATAGCAAGAGAAGATGAATTGAGGCTTTTTGCCAGGGTTCTTTTTTGTTAACCTGCATGAGGCTTTTATCTCTTGTTGACGTTATGGTTGTAGAAGCAGCTGCCAGTGCAACCAGGGGAACATCCCCTTCCTCTCTTGGGACTGGCAAGGGGCAGGAGGGCTTGTCCCTTATGCTGTGCCTGCTCTGGTGCGCTGCACAGTCCAGCTTCAGAAATGAGTGGTATTGCTACTTCACCAGTCTCCAGAAACTGCATTTGAGTATTCCGGGTGAAATATTTTTGGAGGAGTATTTGCTAGGTTTGGGCTGAGGGAATTCAGACTCTTGAGAAACAGCCCGGCGGTTCAGGCATATAATAATAGGAAAGTCAGTGCCTTTGGTACTTTTCAGCTTAAAAACAAAAAACCAGAAAAAATCAGCCCCAACACAGAACCCAAGATGAAAACTATTTTCCTGGCTTTTGTGGAAGGCAAGGTGTCATTTCATTACTACTTCATGCATCATGATCTGTTGAAGTAATATTATGGTTGTTACTGCAGTTGCTGTGAAGGAGAATGTTCTTGTTTTGTTTCCATTTACACCCAACACAGACTTTTATCTACTTTTGTCCTCCCTCAGCTTCGTCTTTGCAGACAGACCTTTTCTGGGCTCCTTCTCTTAAGCTGTACTGAAGCATGCTGAGTGTTTTGATACCATCTTGTTTCCTTTTAGGCTTTTTGTTTTGTTTATCTGAATATGTGATGTTTCTTTAGTCCATGTCATTTTGGGATCCCAGAAAGAGTTGAGTCAGGAATATTGGGTGAACAAAGGACATGCAGGAAGACTGGGGAGGGGGGGAGGTGAACAGGACTGAAATGGAATTTATGGGTTCACTGCCTCAGCTTATGAAGTTTTGAGAAGTGTGCCCTCCTTGTCTTTTCCCCAGGCTTTCTCAAAATCAGACTTTTCAATTGTCTGTTCAGCTATGTGTACAAGTAATGACACTAAAATACACTTTAGTACACTTTAAGTGTGTACTAAAATACACATTTAAAGACTATAGCTTTAGCATGTACTCTGAACCGACCATTATATATAAGTTACTATTTAGTTCTTTATGGCTTGTGGGGGGTTTTTTGTGCATGGCAGTCTTTTGGATGCTTGAATATGTCATCTTCTAGAAGAATGAGTCACCTATATTTCACACTAGTGATGGAAACAAGAAACTAAGAAACTAAGTACAGTAAATATGGGAGTCTGTTTTAAGGGACTCCATTTTGTTTAGTAGTTTAAGGCTCTGGTTTGACCTTTCAGTTCTTCAGAGTAATGGAGGGCTGGTACCGTGGAGGCAGACAGTCTCTTCCCAGTTTCTTCTTCCCACCTCTTCCCATTTGTTGTGTCTGGAAGTCTTCTGGCCCCAGTCCGTCAGTTCAGTGGACTTATCTGGCAGCATTTCCTCCCCCTGCCTAGAGCAGGTCACATTATATAAAGGGAATAGGGAGATAGATTCATGCATGTATGCAGCATGTGTGTGTTTTTAATTTCCATTTATAGTTGATCCAAACTCCTCCAGTTTCAGAGACAATTTGCATGAGAGCCTGCATGAACAGCAAGTGCCAATTCTTGGAGCAAACTGAGTGGAGGGTGAATTTGCTAGTGGTTAGCACGGCCTTGTGGTCTCACTGTGCCAGCCATCTCTTGTGTAGATTTTCCTTGGGTCAAAACTAGGCAGTGGATGCTCCCAGTGAGTTACTGGTCAGACGACTTAGCTGTAGGTAGGTAGATGCTGATGGGCATCTGTGGGGGGAGGTAAATCCCTTCCAGCCTGCCTGTTGACCAGTGAAGAGATTACTGACAGGTATTCCTTATTTCACATATGTATGCCAAACAGAATAACACAACAGTAGAACCCCCAACCAAGCACAGCTTAAGGTTTATCACATCTATTTTTTTCCAGTTTCAATGCCTTTTGTAGTAACATAACTTGACTGAAGAGCTACACATGCCATAAAGAGGGCATCATGGTGGAAGGAAAGAGATTGCTGTTCTGGTGAAGGTATACAGATTTAATATATACTGCAGGTTTTGTTCAGAAACTCACTTAGATACTTTATTGGATGGACTAGGCTTTCGAATGCAGTGGCCTGACACTGATAGGCTTCAAGTGGTTTCAACTAGTTTGTGGGTAGTCAGGAATTAACACCTTTGCTCTCTGGGGATTGGAGGAAGTTTCCTACACAGCCAGTTTTGCAGCCCGTGTGGAAAGTTCCATCTCCATTTTTTGAAGTGTATTATTTTATATTGCAGTAGTAATCTGGAACAGTTCTAAAGGTATGCAACCTGCCTTCTGAAGTGCTGCAGGTTTCAGCTGTTGGTGGTGGTAAGGAGGAAAAGGAGTATGTGTATAGCTTTGCCTCTGCACAGTCTCCAGATAAATCCAAGAATTGTAAGCCCTACTTACAGAGTAAATTGGATTTGGGGTGGATTGGCAGTGGCAGTAGTGGCAAGCTCAATACTTCAAAATACTTAGATTTGTTTGAGTTTACACTTGAAGGATGAAAAATACTTGCTTTGATCTGAGCTGTGTGTATTACTAGTGATCAGGTCTGAGGGGAAGCAGTGGGTTAATCCTGAGTTGTACAGCTTTCAACCAGTAAAAGTGAAAGGTGTCAGCATTATTCTAACATTTGGCAAAAGCTAAGCGTTTAAATCTTACACTGAATCTGTTGTGCAATGGGTTGCTGACTGGTTGCCATGTAAGTGAGAGCCATTGCTAGTTTTTTCAATGCTTTGGGGAGAGAAGAACAAAAGTGTTGGTATACAGGCTTGGTAAACTGTCAGGTTGGGTGGTCTTCACCATGTATAGATAGTACATTTTCAAAACCTATAAAAAAAGGTAGTTGCTGAAGGAGAAGTGTAACTTCCATGTAGCTGCATGTTTTTGTTGTGAATCTCCAGTTTCCAGCTGTGATTCGCAGTTGAGAAGATCAATAGGTAACTGGCCAAATGTGATTGGTCACTGTGCTGCATGCTTGTGCATTTTTATGGGCAACTCTAAAGACTACAACCACTGGCAATTAATAACAGTGTGCAGAGACAGATAATATGTTTTCTAGCAACAAGTTGCCCACATTACCCAAGAAGGGACATGTGCAGAGCAGACTTGGTGTGACAGTATGTTGATCTTTGGTGATAATAGGCTATTGCTTGCTTCCTGTTACTAATCAGGTGGCTACTGATTTACATGGGCCCCTTCCCAGAAATGCACACAGGGAATTGCCAAATGCATAATTTTTTTATTGTAAAGTTGTGTTAATAGAAGGCTGTGAGAAGTGGAAGGAGGCTGATTGATTTTAGTAACTGTTAAACTTTAAATTTGTGGGGTTTTAATTTAATGTTAGAATATTCTCTCCACTAAGGGAGAAAAAAAACATTGGTTTAGTTTAGGAGCAAAATAAGGTTGGAGGAATTTCCCCCCTTGCAGGAGCAGCAGAGTGGATGGACATTGTCCCCTGGGTCAAGGGTGTGCATAGCTCCTTGGAGAGGACACTTTGTCCAGTTCTGCTACAGGAAAGTTGTTGGCTGCAGGAGAAAGGAACAACCCACTGGGGAGCAGTAGCATTTTAGGCTGCCACAGCTAGACTGGCCAGAAATTGCTTATTAGGAACCTTCTGGGGCCTTTAATTAATACAGCAGCTTTCTGTTAACGGTCTCAAGCATGTGACAATCGGAAGTGTGATTGTGTGATACAGCAAGGCCAACCCAGGGGATGTGCTCCTGCTCCTTGCCTTGTGCTGGCTCCCGGCTGCCTGCTCCATTTTCCTGTTTGTCTTTTTTTAGTTTTATTTTTAGATGCCAGTTTAGCTCCCTGAACTGGCTCATTGTGGGGCGAGATGTGTGTTAAGGTTTGTCAAATGAAAAGGTGGGAATATGTGGCCAAGGGGAGGGAGATAAGCATGCTGATCTCCTTTGGCTGGTGACTGCACAGCTGCTAGGCTGGCAGAGCTGTTTTGCACCCTCAGCACAAAAAAAAAGCCAGTCAAGGGTAGGCAAGCTTTTGCATATTAGGCAAGCTGCTAATTTAAGTGGTTTCTTTTAGTGATATATCCTTTTCAACTTGAGCTGCAAAAGACTTTCTTGCAGTAGAGCTGTCAAAAGGTTGAGGGGACTTGGGGTTGGTTTCTTTTTTTTCTCCTCTTTTTGTCACATTGTTTTTATAGCTAATAATGAACAGTCTATTTAGCACTAGACTTAGCACCTTCCATGCAAGATGTAAAACAAGGTCAGTCCTGTTCCCACATATGTAAATTTGTGAGGGATTTCTACTTGGTATTGTAGGTGATGGAGAGAGCAGTGTATTATGACTCGGGTGTGAAAGCAGGAGACTGCTCGCAATATCAAAGTGTTTTTCCAGGACCTTTTCAGTGAATAGTCTTTTCACTAATTGGAACACTATATAATGTATTTGTGTTCAGCTGTTGCCTACTACAACACAATGTAAGCTCACTTATCAACTAGGTGCTTCTATTATTTTTTTCTAATTTCAGTAGGCTGTGCAAATCTGCACTAGTTGTTTGCTTATGAAGAACTACATTAATCCACAATAAAACCAAAATGGCAATAAGATTTATGTGTAATAATTTTGATTTTTTTTTTTTTTACCCCCTGCCCCCTCTGCCCCCAATCCCCCCCTTTCTGGAAATGCTGATATGAGTGGAATATATTTTTAATGCCACACATTTATATTTAAATAACAAGCCTTATAAACAAAGCAATAATAGTCCATTGGAGTGGATTTGCACAGGAATAGTAAAAAGACAGATTACCTGCTTTATAATGCAAGTCAAGAAGATTATTGTATGTAGTTTGAAAAGGAAGAAATCAGGTGATTAATGTTCTTTCAGTATTTTCATAAGGAACAAACAGAAGTTGTGACATGGATTCTTCTATCCGACATGCAAAGATATAATAACATACAATAATCTGGGAACACTTGAACTTTGTGGGTAGACAGCTATGTAAACAACTTGTTTGAGTAGTGATTTAATAACTATGAAGGTATGATTTACAGCAAGCTGAGAATTGTTAAGCAATGTCCAATTCAAACTCACTTGCTCTCTTCTGCCACTCTCTCTTCAAGGAAGTCAGAGTTGCAGGGAGGGGTCTTTATGACCTTGATTTTGGGCTCATCAGCTGAAGGACTAAGGATGTTTCTAAAGCCAGATGGGATGAGTGCAGTTGTTTCTGTGGTCCTGTGTATGGCAAACAGTCTTTCAGCTGCTTGATAGCCCATCTCTACTGTCATTCACATCATTCATGTCTCGCCCGTGTATGAAAGGCCAAATGTTGACTGCTTTGATACCAGGGAGCAGTTGCCCTAAACTCATGTAGGAAATAGTTGATTCTATATTAAAAGACATTTTTTTCAATCAAATCTGTTCGTCAGTGTGAGAGAGACTTTTTTAATGCATACAAACCATTGTCTGTATAATACTCTAGCCTGATGTTTGCGTTAACATAGCCCTATGCTACTTCTGATTTATTCTGTAACTTTCCATGTGTATCTATGCTCGATCATCTAATACCCTTATATTACAATTCAGCCACTGACTGATGGCTCAGCCCAGTGCCCAGGCTGCTGCCTCTGGGATCAGGGGAGAGGTACTACCTGTCTGATCCTGATTTGATCCTTTTTTAGAACCTTCTTGCCTTTGTTCTTCTCTGAAAATTATCTTGTCTTATCTATTACTCCCTTGTCCAGAGAGTAAGACATTTATGGGCAATCTACTTAGGTGACATTTCAAAAAGGCAGGTTGGTATTAAAAACGTTTTCCATCAAGGACTGTGTCTGGACAGCCAGGTAGTCCAGGATTTTTTTCCTCCCAAAGCCCCATGCTATATCAGAAGAAATGTTATATGTGGCTGACATTCCCAGATTTTTGTCATGTCAGCAGAGGTGGACTTGATGCTGTGCCCTTAGGTATTTCTGGCTGTTGCTGCTATTTCAAAACCAGGCCAGCTCATCCTGAATAGTGGAAACATGGATAATTTGAAATAGGTATGTTTTTCCTTTGGGTTGTATTACTCTGTAGGTAAAATATGCAACCATCCTCACCAAACAAACATTGAGGCACTTTAGATATCCCACAGCTTTGTCTGCTCCCTGTGTTAATCAATTTCCATGACCCCCAGCAGTAGAAGTGGGGGAAAAAGGGAAACAACCCAAACATTCATATGTACTACAAATGAGTGTCTTTATACTTATTCCTCCATTCATAATTCCCCCTGAATGAATTTAAAATCAAAGACATGGAGGGGAAAAAAGGCATATAATTGTCTTTTGAAGATCATGGCAATCCATGACTTTTTTTTCTGTTAGGTTATTTTAAAGAAGGGATTCTAGTTTAAAATTTTGAGTCCTATATGTTAGCCACCCTAGCATTTTGCAGTGGTCTCACTCTTTTGGAAAAGATTACATAATGAGAAAATATTCAGCACAGTCAAGTATGGGTAAGATTTCAGAATTGAAAGAACAGCTTATATTTCTTGCATAAAATTAAAATGTGAGCTTAAAAAGATGTCGACAGATAAAAATATTTGTAGCAAGAATAAAAGGCCAAGAATGGAAAAGCAGAAACCTGTTCCTGAAATAAAGATGTAAAATGCTGTGATATTTGGCAGTATGCACTTTGCTGGGACTAAACTTAGTAACAATTTCATGAAGTATGGCCGTGTTTTAGTGGTCTTTCAAATGATTAGGAAACAAAGGACATGGGAAAAGATGTACAGTCTGTAGACTCTTGGTATTTTCTACTTCATAGTAATAGTGGAGTCCTAATCTTTTCAATCTAACATTTGTAATGTAAGGCTGATTGGCCAGAGGAAATTTTTCATTTTGTTATGGTAGGGTGGACATGATTTATTAGACTGCATTACTTCCTATAGCTTCTCCAGTCTCCATACAAGACTCCAAAAGTCTTGCTGCTAAGTGCTGTAAGACCTAGTTTGTGTTTTAACTATTATTTAACCAAAGTGGTGATGGTAGCATCCAGTTTCTTTTGTATGGACATTTAGAGGAGATTTGCCATGGACTATTTGCATAGAACATAATTTCTACTATAATTCTGACCCGAGTGTTTTGTATGTGTGCTGAGTTAAAAGCCAACTGGGGTTGTCCTGTGTGCTATGCAAAGATAATTATATTAAAAAAAAGAGAGTGCAATTCCAATATTTTAAAGTGGAAGGGTGTCAGTGTGTCCTAATATTGAGTGTTAGAGGGGTTTGTTTGTTTGGTTTTGTTTATTTATTTATTTTGATTTGGGTTTTATTGTGGTTTTGGGTTTGGGTTTTGGTGTTTTTATAAGTATTTGAAGATAATATTCATATTGTATGCTGGTTTAACGTACACCAAACTATATAAAATCCTATTCTGTATTTATTCCTGTGGCTGATCTGGACAATGTGTGAGTGGTGGGAATATATTTTTGACATATTTCTTGCAAATGGCAGTGTGACTGTGGGCTGCTGCTGATTCACCAAAACTGACCGCAGTGCGGGTGTTGGTGTTGTTATGGGTCAGCTCAAAGCAGATATTGTCCCAAGTAGGGTGTGGGTCTTAAGACTCCCAGATGGATGAGAGAGGCTTGGGATGGTGTGAGCACTGGTCAGAAATAGGTCAGTCTGTGTCACCAGCATCAAAGTTTGGAATTTTAAGAGTTTTCTAACTCTGAACTGAATTTGAAAAGATAGATCTCTGTACTGTCAATATCTTCTCTAGAATTTTCTCAGGTCGCTTGTGTTGATGCTAAATTTGAGGTTTAAAATTCACAGGAATTTTAGATATATGACCTAGCTTATGCTGATATAGTGCTTTTCCTTCTTCCATTGTTAAATCCAGTAGCACAGAATTTCCTGAGGGAAGATAGTTGTTTTTTTTTTCTTCTTAACCTGAATATTTGTATTTTTACTATTTTAACGGTATGTTTATTGTTAAATAATTTGTACAGTAATGGCCATGTCATCATTATGTTTTGATTTTATGCCTTTTTTCCCTTTGCTTTTCTCTCAGTATTTGTTCTTGGCTCTGATTAAATAAACTAAAGCTTAAGGGATCCTCGACCATGTGGCAAATTATTTGCATGTTTCTTCTTTTTTCCAGTTATATTACAGTCTATTTCCTCTGGTAGCATTCTTCTTTCAGCTTTCAGGCAAGTTCTCCCCTGAGTTTCATAGTTGTAGTTACTATGGAGATGACTGTCCACTCTTTCTCTTCTCCTCCCTTGCCTTCCTTCTTTCCTGGAGCTCTTACAGCTGTTATTTATCTTTGCAATTAAGTAAGTAGATTTTGTACAGACCTCATTTCTAATATCACTTCTGTTGCAACATGTCATTTGCCTGTAACGCTTTCACTTTCATGAAATCCTACAGATATTAATTTTTCTGAATGAAAAATTTGGGGTATGGGTAAAGAGTGAGGAGATCCCTAGTTAAAAGGCTCACTGCTGGAGCTATTATCTGATTTGATCTTTCTTCACAGTTGAAGAGGAGTTCATTAAAGTAATAATTCTGCAAAATTAATTAACTGGTAATGCATGTGTATGTATGCTGAGTGTCAAGGACAGCTTTTAGGATTTATTTATTTTAAATGACAGCTTTTGGAATTCAATATAAACATATTCTGGTGCAAGTTAAAATTTCTCGGATGAAGAAATGAAAACTTGAGACAGCACATCATTAGCCTTTGAAGTCTGAGAGACTTTTCTTTGCACCTCATTCTAATTTTGATAGCTCTTTATATACAGCTTTGTCTATTCCAGCTTTGATAGAGAAACATGGGTGTTTGGGTAGTCAGCTATTCTGCAACAGATGGGATATTTTCCTTTGCATGTGTGCTGTTGTATTTCTAAACCCCTTGTCTTGAGGAAGCAATGTTTCACTTGGTGCCGGTGGTTTGATGTCCCTGCTTTGCTGAATGCCTTAGAAAGAGATTCGAAATGGGCTCTCCAACCAAGAAGTTCTACCACAATTACCTGTTTGAGGAGACATCCCACGCAGAAAGACACTGTAGCTGCACTGGTGTTTTGATGAACATATGTTTCTTATGGTAGCTGTATCTTGAGACGTTTTCCCTCTTTCTTTAGAGAGATCTTGCCCTAAGTGATTATGGATTGCACTGTTCTCCTTTGGCCTGCTGAGCACTGTGCACTGTCATCTATGGATTTCCACAACCAGGAGCCTACTGAGAAGACCCTCTGTTTTACAACTGTATAAATACCCTACTTTGGGCTATTGGTCAGATAATGCAAATCATTTTGCCTCCTGTTGAGAGTGTTGGGTTGAACTTACAGCCTTATAGCCCGCCATGGAGTGAGGTGATGCATGATAAGGAGGAGTGTGCTTCCCCTGACTCCATTTGTGCTGGCTCTGTCATGGTTTATCACCTTGTCAAAGCAAAGGTGGATGTTTTCCTGCTGGGTCAGTGGAACTGATCTCACACAGATCCCCTGGGCACCGCAGTGAGCTCAGCAGAGGTGGCCATGGGGAGAAAGATGAAGAGGAGCAACATCAGTCCCTCTAGGTGGTGACAGCTTTCCCTGATTAACTCAGCCCTCCAGGATAACATTGCTCTCATTTTTATTCTAAGCAAGGAAACAACACCATCTCTCCTGGTCGTTCCTCTTCCTAGTGAGGTGAGGAAGAGACTCCAAAGCCCTTTACTGTTTGTCTTCTGTGCTCTTCTGTTATGCTTTAGATTGTTCCTGGCCCTGTGACAATTGGTTCTGCAAGTTGTCAAGGAAAATGTGCATTTAAAAATAAATTACTCTAAAATTTTAATCAACTCTTTTTTTAGAAGGGAGTCTCATGTTTTTCTTTTGCATATGTCTAGTTTGCTGTTAAAGTGAGCAGCTGGGATTTTTTTGATTACTTCTATTTTTAGTGTAATCTTGTTTACACCTACACATTGAAAATCATGAAATTTTTCTTAACAGAGATTGAGAAATCTTTCAGCCCTCCAATCCAGGTCAGAAACCTGAAACCAAGCCAGCTCACTAATTGCAGTATCTTGGACTTTTTATATTTGTCTTACACTAGAAAAATTGACTGATATTGATTTTTCTTGAAATCCAGATTGTCCCACCTGGTGAATTTGTAACAGAACAAGAGGGCAAACTACGTGTGGCACAATATCTAAGAACCTTGCTTTTATGTCTTTAGGTCTATGAAATCCTCTCATTACCTGAAGATTAGATTTTAAGTATTGAGAAATACCTAGGCAAATGTTACCATGCAATGAAGGTTTGATTGTTACCAGTTTTATTTCATTTCTATTACACAGAAACCTTGTTTTTAAATTCAGTCTTGATACATGTGCTATATGTCATACCAGTTTAGGAGTACTTAGTTGCTTCCAGTTTCCAGATAGACTGCAAAATAAACTTTAAAGATGAATCAGATGAGAAATGGAAAAAGACGGGAGATAGCATTTGAGTAAAGGTCATGCTGTTCTTATCAGAAGAATCAACTGGAGTAATTTGGAAAAAAAACCCCATATGAAAAAAGTTTGTTTTTTTTTCCTTGAAGCTTACAGTTACCAGACCCTACCAAAACATGAATTCAAACACTTGTTCCTCTTCAGGCAATACAATGAACAGTATCTCCTAGTAGCCTAGTACTGTAGGTACAAGGTAGCCTAGTATTCAAATTCTTGCCATACTGTGTGACCTTCCACAGCACTTAATCACTATATGTCTCTTCCATCTTCAAAATTATTTGCCAGAGATTTGAGCAATTGAAAATTGGACTAATAGTTGTTTATTGTTTTCAAGGGTAAAGTATAAGTAAATTATATAATGTATTTATATCTGTTTTATTTTTATATATGTGTCTATTTTTGGCTTTATGTATTTTTATCTCTTCCCTTTTCTGATATTAAATCAACATAAATATTCATAAATAAACAAAAACCCAAATCATCTCCCTGAAGGAGGGTTTTGAGAGTGCCTTATCAGCACAACTGCATTCAAATCCATTTTTAAATAACAAGAGTTAATTCCTGAATCCACTGAAATACAGTGCTTATTTATTATTGATTTCAGTGGATTGGACATTTTCCTAAGATGTCTACAGACTGAAGAGTGCTGTAAATTAAGTGCTCCTGGTTTTGACTGCACTTGGAGTAGCCCTTCAAAGAATCTTGTTTATTTTCCTTTTCAATTATCTTATTCTGTGTATGCCTGCTGGAGTTTTACACCACAGAACGAGCCATCAGAAAGTGATGCCATGTATTTCCCCAGGCTCATACCTGGCTTGTGTCAGGTTGCTGCCTCTGTTGAAGGTGAGCAGTGTGAACTCTGAGAAATTGTTTATTGACTGGATGACTGCTGATCTGAGTTTCATACTTGTTGGGTACTTGATTATTTTAGTGGCAGAGAAAGACGTCCTTTTCACCCACAGCGTTCTTCATTCAAAGCCTTTTGCGCAGAGTATGTGTTGGAGGTTCTACATTGCATCGTTTGCCCTGAAGCTGTAGTTTATCTGCAGGGTTACTAATCCAGTGGGACTACAAAGAGTGTATGCCATTCAAAGTAAAAGTGGGCTAATTGCTCCTTTACATTTTTTTCAGTGTTATGTGGTAATTCAATGAAAATAGCTCAGATAATGAAAGTACCCCATGTATTCTAACCCATACTGTGTTCCTTTTTATTTCAGTCATAGAAACTTCCCAATATGGAACTTTACTCCAAATTATGGTTATTATTTTCAGCTTCTTAGCTGCATCTTCTTGAGCACTGGTTCTCTGCCCCCTACTTAGAAACTGTCCAGTTGCAGGAAACTTAACTGCTTTAACTGTTCGTTGTGTCTGTCTCGTTCTGTGGTGTTACCTGCTATCTTCAGTTCAAGGCTTCAGATTGATTTGCTTCTCCATCAGGTTTTTACATGCCATTCAAAGCCCTCTGTCAGTCTGGGGATGCAGCTGTATGCTAATTTCCCAGTTTCTACAAAATACTGACAGGTCACTGCCCAAACACATGGTCTACTTGCCATGGAGGAAGGAAGTTTCTGAGCTGGGATGGAGTGAGAAAGGCAGGATCTGGGCCTGTTGCTGTTTCTTGTTTCTTCTCGTCTCGTGAAGATGAAGATCCTTTTCCTGAGACGAACCTCTGATGTTAGAAATGCAACTCTGTCACATCATTATTTCTAATTTTTAACATGAAAAAGGCAAGTTGAAAGGGAATTTGTAACAAGTTTTTGTTATTCTGTCTTCTAAAAGGAAGTGTGAGTATAATCTTCATATACCATTTATTCATATAACAGTTTTTACAAACCCTTTGGTCTGAAGTAGTGTTTGACATGAGGACAGACAACAGTATTTCAGTATCTGGGCATATTTCCCGACCCTGATACTATGCACTTGTTCTGATCTGTCCTTTCCTCTGGGTGTTCTTTTTCCCCAAGACTTGCTCATGAGACATGTCTTTTAGAGCTTGACGTTCCCAACTTAAAAAGCAAACTGACAAAAACTTCCTTAGTGGAGTGTGGAGGATGCACACACATTCAGGAATATTTTTTTCTAAGAATATCTTGTTGAGTTAGACACCTTTTTTTGGGCAGGGGGGAGTGGGAATTATGGGAAGCATTCTAGCAACATGCTTTGAGGAAGTAGATCAAGAAGGCAGGTGTTAAAGATAGTGTTATTCATGAGCCCAATAAAATATAGGAAGAAAAAAGTAATCTTTTGCTTTCCTGGACACCCCCCCTCCAGTAATTAATAAGGGTAGTAGAATCTCTTTTGCTTTTTCCACTTGGGTTCCTTTTTTAACATGGTATAAAGAATATTTTGCTCCTCTGAGGGTTTGCTGTAATTTTATATGAAAAGCACTGAATCCTGTAGTCCTTAAAACAGAAATCCATCTTCTGTCTGCTCCTCTCTGTATTTTGTAGTGATCGTTAGTCAGTCTAGGATGCCTGAATTAGTTGTTGACTTTTCTGCTTTGTTTTCTTCCTTGTTTGTTCCTTACTCTGCTGTTTCTTTGGACCATTCCAACCTTTTCTACTGAAGTGTTTTTCTGCTAGGTTTTATTCAACAGAATCCTCGTGGTTTCCCAATATGCGCCTTAATGAAAACAAATGTTTACGGCGTTTCCTGAGCATTAGGTGAGCTGCTATCTTTAATTATGAAGGGCTTGGAGATGGAGGAGGAAGCCCACTCACTGGCAACAAAGGGCCCTAGGACTGTTTGTGCTTGGCTCATTCAGCTCTCTCTTCTTCGCAGACAAGTGAGACTTTCTGAGCATTTGAATACAGTTTATTCTATCAATTAAAAAAGAACAAAACAAAACCTGTCTCTTACATTGCTTAAATACCTATTAAGCCCATGAACGGAATGCTAATTTCAGTGGTTCTGTATAATGAGCTCTAAATTTCTGAGTCATGTCGGCCATGGAACCTCTTAATGAGGACGTGGAAAACCCCACAAAAAAAAATAATGTCAGTCTCAGTTCCTTAATTATTTTAATGAGTGTAGAAATGAAAAGCTCCAAAGCATTGTGTCACAGTGGTTATTTTCCAGGTTGAATATAAGAGGGAGGATTTATGAAGATTTTCAGCTACTTTGCTGGAGTATATGAAACACAGAGCAAGAAGGTCTGAGCCCTGGCAATACTCAATGCCAGCAGCACACCTCATCAGCTGACAAGCCCTTGAAAGTTCTTCAGTGGGATGAGATATAAGATGTTTTTTTGTGTTTCTTTTTTTTTCCCCCCTCTGCTCTCCTCTCCCTGTGTGTACGCTAGCACATATAAATCAGCGGTGTTTAGCTGGTGCAGAAAGCGGGTGTCGCAGTGCAGAGCTGCACTCTACCAGCTCAATAGGTAGGCAAAGGTAGTATCTGAGGTGCATATGTGAGAGTCCTTTACCTCTGGATGGGTGTTGCTCTGAGTTCCTGTGGATTTTAATTAGGTGATGCACTGATGCTAGGCACTATTTGCATTTCAAAACATGGATGCTACTTGAATATAATTTATTCTTCCTTTTAATACACCCACAAGTGACTTGGTTCTGCTATGCAGTCCCTCTAGAAGAAGCTGCTGAGTGCACAGTGACAGCTTGTACGCTCCCTGTGCATCGGAGAAAGTGCTCTGCTCATTCCTCTGGAAAATGTTGTTATATAATGCAGCATGGCACTTTGCCATGTCTGCTGGGAGATCACCCCTCTGTTAGGAGGACTGCGTTATCAAGTAGGGTATTTTAAGGATAGAACTCAGCATTACTTAATGATACGTGAAACATAACTTAATGCATTTATCATTGCCTTAAATATTTTGACCTCACACAATGAACATCCCACAGTGTGAGCTTCATTTTCTCCTTAGACTGTATTATTTGTATTATTGGCCAATGCACTCGTTTATACTAGGGAGAGAAAAATAAAGGCAGGGAACCTTGAGAAATGCCAGCTAATAAAAGATAAGACAGTTGTGTTTTCTAATAAACAATGAACATAGTAAAACTGGTGATGCTACAGGCATCTTATGTTATTGATGAAAACAAACTGCTTGCTGACATCTGCAGGAACCAGCCCTTGACTGGTGGCATCCCAGAGCCCTCCGATGCCATGTGTTAGGCAAAATTGCTGAAGTTCCCATAGTGACAGTTTCAGGTTTTGAACGGTTTTGATTTGTTTGTAAACGCTCTGTAAGGGGCTTTATTTTTTCTTTGAAGATTTATATTTCTTATATAATTTCTTATATAATAAGAAATATAAATAAGATAAATATGATAAAAATATAAATAAGAATTAGGGAATTGGTGCTGTTTTCTTGGAGATGGTATCAAAAGCCATAGGTATTTCTTTCAGACAGCTGATTATTTTAGCCTTCTAAAGTCCCCATTGATAACAACTACAGTCTTATCTGTACTGCTCTGGAATAGCATTTCTCATGCTGTAGGCTCTCTCTGCTTCTGAAGAGTCCCTGCTCTGTGCCTGCATCCCACCACCTCAAGCAGTAATGACTTGTTTCCCCAGGCTGTGAACATCCTCTGCTTCATGAGCAGATTCACTTTAGTATCTGTGCTTCTGTATCAAATTGCTCTTACTTAGCATGAGGAAACTTGGGTTTAGCACGTTTTTTCCTGTAGCTGCTGTAACCCTGCTGTGTTATGAAGCTGATTACTTAAAGTTTCCTATTTATACTGCTACTTATACAGTATTTGTAGACTGATAGGGCTTTTTTCCCCCGGGAGTTGTTTCTGAGATTCTGTATATGGGTGCCATAGTTTTTATTTCTATTCCTTGTCTAGAAGTGTACAACTTGAGGAAGGAGAGAGTACCGCATTGCTCTATAGTAGTGTTCAAATGATTCATTTAAATAATGATGAACCCTAACTTTTGACATGTCTCACTTTTCATGGTGTCTGTCTAGATGGGGGAGATTGATGTTCTGGGTCAGCTATAGCTGATCCAAAGACTCTGCTTTGAACATGATTTTCCTTCACTAAATGGAATGTGGAGCATTGAAACCTTGCCAAGAAATACTTGTAGAGAGTTCCCTGCTATGTGCTGAGAGAGGGGTGTAGAGGAAGAGCTGCCCTAACATATTGCTTGTCCCCTATGACGCAGAGAACCTCAGCCACTGTGATGGGGATTCACACCACAGATCTCCTTCTCAGTTTCTTTTGGCTTGTAGAAGATGATATAGCTCACTATCCTTTTGGGTTTTCCCCCACTTCTGGTTTTCACCCTAAAACCTCCTTTCTTCAAGAAAATGATGGTATGTAATAATTGACTGCTAAATTCTTCTAAAGGAACTAATCAGTAAAACTGAGTAGTGATTAATTTGCCACTCCAGTGCTGGGTGAAGATGTGAGCGACAACAGCTGCTTTGCTTTGCATCTGCACTTCGAGGGTGTTTGCACTCCACTGGTTTCATTTGGATTTAGAAAACCTTTAAAGGGCTAGAGCTGGAAATGTTCATAAGCTCTCAGTTCCCTCAGAGGCATGTTTTGCAGGTATTAAGGTGTCTGGATTACCAATTTTGGTAGGATGGGTTCCTTACTAAGTCTGGAAGAGTGTTGAGTTTTGGTTTTTGACTGTTTTAAAAGCTTTTCTTTCCCCCTGGGGGAGGGTAAAGGTATGTAAAATGCAGTTAATTATGATGGTTGATTATCTTATTAAATTATGAAATACCTTCTGCAAAGCTTATTACAGTAATCTAAAAATCAGCTATTCATATTTCTGATCCTTGTCTGCAATCATTCCTTTTCATTGCAGGTAATATACATATGTATATGCGCATGTGTGTGTGCATGTATATGCATGTATGAAACACTGAATAAGTAAAACTTACCTATATAGTTTAATTTTATTCAGCTTAAAGCATTGTGAACCACATCAGTCATGTCAGGCTGGCTAAGGTCACGCAATGGCTATGAAAAGGGACATTGTTAGTGACCCAGTTATTTCTAGTGTAGCTTCTGATCTTGCAGAATTATATAACAGTGATGCATGGAAGAGCTGGAACACTTTTAAGGCTGCCTGGCTGTGAGGAGTCCCTCGTGGGTAGGGAGAGCCCTGGTGAATGCACAAAAATATGGATTAGCACATTCAGCAAAACTCCTACCAGGATTTTGAACCCTGTATATGAAACCAGAGCTGTCTCCATTTGGTGTGTTTTTAATATTGCCCATATAGATTCAAAATGGGAAGTTGGAATCAGTACCTTTTTCCAAAGAATAGAATTTGAATATTTAGCGATTGAATTGCAGCTTAAATTTCTTCTAAAGACAAAATCTGCATCTGTCTGCAGTAGAAAATCATAACAGAAAGTAGCAGGTCATGGGGTAGGCGGGCTGGAGTCTGCTATAGCTTTAGAAGAGATTTTGGATTTCCTGATCCAGAATCATTCAAGTCTTAGTGGTGGTGCTTTGCTGAGATTTCGAGATGGCTTATGTTAAGTTAAATTAAGATGTGGCTTTTAAATTAATGAAGTTAAACTGGCACAAGAGGCTGTATGGACAGGCTGTCTTTTTGATTTATCTGTCAGCAAGGCTCTGGTTTAACCTACTCTTAACCCATAAAAGTCCACGTGGATTTGAACTGATTTAAAAAAACTCAAATTAAATTTGGGCAGTCTTGTGTTGCCAGCAAGGCCTCAGGAGAAGCATCTCTAGTTCTGCCTTTTGGCATTGTCTTCCCTTGGTAATGGTGTGATAAAAGATGCATTTATTTTATTTGTTGACTTTGTTGACTTAATTCTCACCTTCAAGCTATTTAGATTTCCTTTAGTGCTAAGGGCAGTCACTCACACAACCCGTTGTGATTGCATTTGTTTGTTATTTTGAACAGTATCCGTAGCTACTTGAACCCATATTTAATATAATTTTAAACAAAGAAAATACTCTAGGGCTTTGTGAAATCCTCCACATATTTCTTTACCTGTGGCTCAGGGGTTGACTGGGTATGAAAAGGATTGCATATTTTGTCAGATTTCTGCAGTTTTCTAATCAGGCATGTCAGCTACATTGCCATTCTCTCCTTAGTCATCTGGTCCTCACAGGATTTCCATTTTATTTTCAGGTAACTTCCACTTTCCTGAACATACAGACAGCTCTTTGCATTCCCTCACAATGTTTTACTTCCTTTATTGCTCCTGGCCTTATTGCCTGCTTTCTCTTACTGCTCAAGTGTTCTTTCCAATATCACTTCTTTCGTTCTTTCTGGGGAGGTCGCTTGGCATTTTCACCAATTGCCTTTCAAATGCACGGCTTTTGAGAACTAAATGAACCAGTTTTGAGTTCATCAAATGTTCACCGGTGGTCCCAGCTGAAGTAATTGCCAATTTCTTGCTGCTCCTGTGTGGGAGCACTCTGCCATGACCTATTGTACGGCCATGTGACAAACTGACCTCAGGTCCTCATCTGATTTAAACAAGGATGCACACAGTTTTTCGTAGGATTTTAATCCTTATACCCAGCCCTCTTTTGGTCAGTGTCTAATTTCAGCTTGGAAAAGTGACAGACAAGTGATTTGCCTGAGGACTGACAGTAAATCAGTGACCAAATGTTGGCTTAGTGCTTTTGAGGTAGAGAGGTGGCATCGAGAAGCATCCCAGAGTTTTGGATTTTTTTTACAGATTTACAAGACTGTGCTTAGTGATGTGAGGTTTCCTTGGTCTCCTGTCCGCCAGAGCCAGAGCCACAGGTGACACAACTGAGTGGATGCTACTGATGGGCTGTGACAGAGGCCTTTTTGACTTCAGTGTGGGGGTTTGAGAGATGGATACAGCCAGCTGTAGTCATGGGCAGGAACCTCTCTCTTGCGCGGAGACACTGTGAAAAATGTAGATCTGAAAAGAAATTTAAGTTTAGGCATTCGGTCTATTATGGAGGATCAGGTTGCAACTAAACTTAAAGTGCAGCGAGGAGCAAGGTGTGCGCTGGGACTATCACATTTGAGGCTCATTGTTGTGTTTCAGATTTGAGACTGGATGTCAAAGGTGTAGAGCAGGCTGATGTGTATCTACATATGCAGCAGAAAGTACTTCAGTGACAGGTTGGGTTTGTAACATAATGTGGTAAGAGGAAGGCACTTTGCTGCCCGCCACAGAGCACGTTACCAGCAGGTTAAAATGGCTGAAGCTGGTCTCCTCTTGAACTGTGAAATTAATTATTAGAGCTTGTTTAGACTAACGGAAACATCTACTGAACATGACCCTAGGGTTGCTGCAAGCATGTGTTCCTTGAAATTACAAGTGGTCTGCTCTCAGGGCTGTTCCTCTACTCTTGCTGTTAGATGTCCCCTCAGGCTGGGCACTGGCATGAGGTGCTGACTGGACACAGCTGATCAGTGGCACGGCCTTGCAGCCACACCTCAGGGGATGCTTTCAGAGGAGCCCAGTGCCAGTCAGCAGGCTGGCCATTGCCAAGTAGGATGCTTCCCCCATGGGGCACCTAGAAAGTGCTCAGCTTTTATGCAGTGTCACTGTCAGTGTAGACAGCATCTGGAGTGCCATCCTCTCTGTTCTGTTTCAAACATTTGTAAGCTGGGGCTTTGCTTGACATGGTACAGGGAAAAGTAGTGGGTAATCTGCTTGTGCGGGCAGAAGTGCAGGAAATCAGATCTTTTCATTACCTTAAAAAACCCCCTAAGGTTATCAAGCAAAAAAACCTCAACCCAACCCACCCAATTTTGTCTTCCTTGCTTGTCTTCATGGAGACTAGGCTCCTTGTTTGTTGCAAAAGGGTTGACAGCGAAGGGGACTACGCTGGCATTGCTGCCGGGCACTTCTTCCTTTAAAATTTTACAGTTCAGTGACTAATGTGTTTCTCAGTCAGCTTAGGTTGATCTTAATGTGAGTTTCTGCTGGAAAAGGCAGGCCTGTTCTTCCCTCTTGTGAGTTCTTGCCACCTCTTTTGTGCCAACACCAGCACTTCTGTGCTTATGAAACCCAACCTGACAAAGAAAAAACCCCGACCTATAAATTAATTTTCAGCTAGACTGACTTCCTTAGCCAGCTGATTATGGGGTCTCAGGAGCTCTAGTGCTGGCATAAGCAGGAACGTGTGGCTGGAGGTGAAGGGAAGAACATATACCATACCTTTTTCCTGCATCAGGCCTTGCCGAGATCTGTTTAAACCAAAGTGAACCCACTCATTTAGGGTAGAAAGATGAGGGTGAGGCAATGCAGCAGTTGCTGCTCCAGAAAGGTGTGGTCCCACTCCCTTTGTTCTACTTCTGCTTGGACAATGCCTTCCCATCCCTTCCTGGTCAGAGTCCACAACGGAATGCTGAACTAAAAGGAACAGGACTTTCTTCTTCCACCATTAGCAAGCTCTCAGTTTATCTGGGCTGTACTATTAAATATCAGGTGTACTGCTGCTCACATACCACCATGTATCCTAAAAGTAAAATTAAGGAGGGCATTAGGGAGGGTGAAGCACTGATAAATCTCACTCTTCTCAGTGTCTTCTCAGAGGGACAGTATTTTTCACTTCCCGGACAAATCTGTGGTGTGTACGCACAGTTAGTGTGTCTGTGTGGGTTTTTTACAATGATTACCTGGTAACAAAGTGAGTTAGATATGCACCATATCTTTTACTAGAGTCTCCAGGGGCAGGGGGACGCAAGAAGCAAGAGAGTATTGAATACTTACTACTACAGGTAAAGAAAGAAAGTCTACAGGGAGAGCTAGAGATTGCAGTGCCACAGGAATTGTTGCCATAGTTTCCATTCATATCATTAGTTCCCAACTACTTTTTTTGGCATTCAGGAGGAAGGGAAAGACAGTGTGCTCTGGCAGTCCAGCCAGCCCCCTCTCATAGGATTTAGCATTGCTTGTAAAGAAGAGGTTCGAGGTGAATGGCCCCTTTCCTTTTCAGGCCAGTTTGACTGGTAGCAGGATGTGGCATGGCTTGAAAGAAGGCATGAACAGCGTTACTGGGACAATTGACTGCGTCTGCCTGATTGACTTGCAAGAATGGGCTGTTTGACTCCTGGGGAGGAAGCCTGGAGAGGGTCGTGGTTTGCTTCCAAGAGAAACTCAATGCAAAAAATTACAATGATGTAGGAGAAGAGACTAAAAAGTAGAAATAGCCCCTGCTAAAGTTTGTATTTTGCCTTCAGAATTATATAAGAATAGCATAGGTTTAACATAATGGAATATACTGATTTTTATTTTATTTTCTTCCCTTGGCAGCTCATAGGTGTGTTTCTGTTTAGTAATCCTTTTTGGCAAGATGGTGAATGTGATTGATAGGTGTTTTATGCAAAAGTGATCACTTTGCTGCTTATCAGAGTAAAGGCTGTGCAGCAGATACAGGATGTCTTGTGACTCTTCATTTCTTCCCTCCCTCATTGTGTGTCTAAACGTTGTAGTTTTACAAGAGAAATGTTGAGTCCCTGGTAATAGCCAGATGGTAGAGGAGCCTTCAAAAGGCCATCCCCATGGGAAGTGCAGATATCTCATTTCAGGTGTGGTTAAATTGCAAGCTGCAACCTCTGCAAGAGGTTAAAATGCCCACAACCTAATGACCATGTGACTTTTATCACTTCCTGCTAGCAGATGGAAAATTTTATTCAAATGGTAGGGATTAATGCAGGACTTAATTGAACAGGAAGTTTTTCAGCCATTCAGATGATGGCTAAAATGATCCATACACTGTTACTTCTGACATTTTTGCCAGAAGTAATCTCTTGCTTTCTGGCTAGTGCAAGTTGCTTTTACGGCAAAGATGAAGGATTGCAAGAGTTGAGGTACACGTGGCTTTCTGAGGTTGGAAAACAAGAATGAAATGGTCTGGTTTTTTTTTTCTTTTTAAAGAACAGTTGCAGAGTAAAGGCTGCTCAAAATGAAAAGAGAATTTTCTTCAGCTGTATGGTTCTGATCCTGCATCCTCTTTTAGCAGTTGGTCAATTGACTAGGGAGGGAGCTGCTGACATGTTTGGTATTATTTGGCATATCGTTCAGCCATTCAGTCTGAATCTGCAACTGTTTTGAAGAGGAATAGGGAACAAAGAACAGCACTGAATTTATCAGAGACTGGGGTTTTGGGTTGTGCCAGAGGGCATCGCATGAGTGAGGAAGTAGGAAGCTCTGTCATCTGGACCGTGCTGGTTTTGTTTAATGTCTCGTAGTTGGGAACTGGGAAGCAAACAGGTTTTGCAAATGTCTGAGAACACTGAAAATGATAAGAGAAGAATATTGAAGCTGCACGGTGTGTTGTGCTAGAAGTAGGTTTGACCTCTGTGTAATTAAATAGGGGGCAGTGCTCAAGTTTTCTGAAAATGGGCAGGTTTTAATATTCTATAGGCTCTCTTCCACAGGGTAGAAAGTATTTTTGTAGAGCCAAAAAGGCCTTTGGAAAAAAAAACGTAGATTACAAAGTTACCAAAGTTACCTGTAATTCAGCACAGACAGCAGAATGGTGTTGCAGAGCAGTGAAGTGGAAGGGGAGACCATTTTGTGTCCACAGGCTTCCCCACACTGGCTTTACCTGAATAATAGAAAGCTATGAGGGTTGCTTAGCTCTTCCACTTGCAGCAAGTGCTGGCAGCAGGACCTTGACAGGTCCTTGCCAGTAGATGGAGACCGTGCAAGTGAACTGGAAATTGCATCCTCCTTCCAATGGGGAAGGTGTCTGTTAGTGTGGAGTTCAACCTTGTTTCCTTCCAGCACACAGGACAGGGTTTAATGTGAAAAACTAACTTTGTTCTTGTGGTTTTCTCCTTGAAGAAAAGTTTGTGGACATAGCACACGCTCAGACATCTGCTAGTGATTATTAAAAAACAAGCAAATGTAAATGAGTTCCTTAATTCTTTTTTCTGCTGCCGTGGTTTTGCACTTTAACTTTCTGGCATGTGGTGATGCTCTTCTCTGTGCAGCAGCATGGAATAAAATGGCAGGCCTGGCCTAAAGTCACTCCTTGGTGATGTGCTTCCTTACTTCATACTTGCTGGTATGGGGTGGTGGGTTTGGCTCAAGCTGAAATTCAGGAGTCTTGGGTCATGCTGCTAGAAGAGTGAGGGAGCCCTTGTTTCTGGAAGGAGGAACCAGTAACTCAAGTGTCGATTTGCCAAGTACTTTTGTAGGTAACTGTGCTCAGCTGTGCTTGGAAAGCAACTTGTGGAGCACTCTGGTGAAGAGAAGCAAGTAGCAGCCAGAGATGAGAAAAGCTGCAGAAGAAGCATGGCTCCAGAGAGTGGCTGCAGGAGCAGAATCAAGCTGTGCACAGGGGGGAGTGCTGAGGAGGAGTCAGAAGCTGTTGTACCTTTTACAGTACTGCTGAAATAAGTGCTTGTCACATGGTACTTGGTACTGATTCATACTAATGCAATGACTCCCACTGTAGCTTAGTCCCAAAGAGTCAACTTGTCTTTTCTAGTATCATAAGCCATCTCTAGTGAACAGTCCCTGCAGCATGCATAACCCAAAGAACAACAAGGAAAGAGATATATCCAAGACACAGCTCCCTCCAAAACAGACTGCTGCAATGCATTCCCATTTGTTGTTCCTTCTCAGTGAAGCTGCTTTTGCATCACTATGTACCTTTATAGCTTGTGTGAGCATATCTGAGCTAGCCCAGCTGAATAGTGTTGGCTGTGGTGGTGAGGGTGTCAGCAATAACCAGGACCTTGGGAGGAGGAATTGTAGGACTCACAGTGAAGTGTCTGCAGCATTGCTGTTAGATTCCCATGTGGACTGATGAATTTGAAGGCTTAGCCTGGGTGACTTTATGCAACATGCAGTGTGGTTGCAATGTAGACACAGCTGGAGTACAGTTCTTAGCAGTTAAAGGTTGAAGTACCAGTGCTTATGTTCTTAGACTAGAAATGAAGCTGCTCCAAAAATGGGAATTTTAAAAAACTGTTGCAGGACAAAGGAAGGGTGGCACCACCTGTCTTCAGAAGGATCTCTTCTGCCATCTATTGCCATGTACAGCTCACCACATGCCTGCACAGAGGAGGAAAAATTCTTATCCAATCTCAGGTGGTACAGCCCTGGAGAAAGCAGTTTTGAAAGACTCATTGTCTTCCTGATTGTCCAGATCCTGCTCTTACTTATAGAGGAATAAGGCTTTGGTCCTGGATTTATGGACAGTCTGTAGGACAGTTGCGATTGATCTGATGACGAGCAGCCAACTGTAAGAAAACAGCTTCTTGGGAGCTTCATTCGGATGCCACATTGTCATTTGGGTCACACTCCTGCTGCTTCTTCTCCCTGGGCAGCAGCTGATAAACCTTCCTGCACTTGCCACAGCCACTGGCAAGTGGGATGGGTGGAAGTGCTTGAGTATTTGATGGTCATTAATGTAATCTAAATCAATCTTTCTTCAGCTGCTGGAGTCTGAGCTGGAAGCATCCCATTGTTGAGATACTTGAAGGTCGATAAGCATGGACTGCTCTTGCATCAAGTCCAATCGAAACCAGTTGCAGCAGTAGGATAAGTGGAGACTCATGCTCCTGGAGAAGGGCTGCAAGTTTGACTATTTATACTTTTGATTTTTTTGGATTGGTTCATGTTCATCTTTGCTTCTATGTGTCCTGAAGCCTGTGGAGGGAACTCAAGTTCACACTGGGAAACCCTACTGTTGAAAGTGTTAAAATTCCCTGGCTGCCATGGATATTTCAGGACAAAAAGCCAGGGCATTTAGTACCCAGTGTGATACGTCCCTCTTAAGGTTATCTAGACCACTGAAACCCCCAAACTTCCGGGATAGGTAGCTGACATCTGAACACAGTGTTAATTTTCTACAACTTCTTCCATTAACTGTCTAGTATGGGTTAGTCTAGCAGGCAAAGTCTCCATACCTATGTAATTGTGGCTGCTTGTATATGCCATGTGGAGATATGTATGAGGCTCATGGATGGTGGCTGAAGTTGTCCAGTTCCTTCACAGTTACTGTGGTGATGGGTGGTAAACAGTGTCCAGTGGCTTTTAAGAACTCCCACTTTGCCCAACATGATTTTGTATGTAGTTTGAACAACCACATATTTAATTTAGTAGGTGTAAGAGTCTCTGCTGAACTGCATGAAACGAGGTGGGTTTGGAGACTGTAAGTACCTTCTTGTGATCAGTGAGCATGGTCAGGAAAAACAGGCGATTCCAGAATTGATGATAATTTGAGCAGTTTTTAGCAAAAAAACTTTGTGTCTGGCTGTACTTTGAACTAGTCTATAAGCAGATGGGTTAGCTCAATTACCATTCGTTAAATGCCATTTCCATGCCCCTTTCCATTGTTAGCAGGAGAGGAGATCTCAGAAACCAACTGTTTACCATTTGAAACAAATACAATCAAAGAAAAATCCAAAGGAAAATGTGCATCCATTCGTTGTGGCTAAAGTTTTAGAGCAAGAAGTGTTATTTATGGAAACGTGCCCTGTTAGGTTCAACAATCAAGGACTGAATGAAGATGGGCTTACTATTTTACTTCCATTTGTTCACTTGAGAATTCAAGGCTGGTTTAAAATCATGTTTTTAATTTAGGCCCAATTTTGATTTATTGGACTGCAGAAGGTAAAGAAGATTGAGTGAATAAAGGACTTAGTAAAAATAACTTCTGAAAATTGTTGCATTCAACCTTACTGGAATTGTTAATTTACTGAAAAGTAGCCCGGATTCTTTTAATCATATGACAGGATTAAGAATTATACTCCAACCTGGTAATACAGGTCTGGATTGTGTCTTGGACTACATAATCTTGCAAATTATTGTGAAGGAACCACATCTTAGAGCGACCACATGCTTTGCACCAGTGACCTGCACTTGATACTGCATGGGCGGGAGCAACAAGGCCTCTTAACTTCTAATTCTTTCCTGGTTCAAACAGGTGTGGAGACACAGATGCTGAATCTCAGTTTCCACTGCCGCAAACCTGCTGGCAGTAGCGACAGAAGCGGTGTGTTATTAAATGGGCAACAGATACCACTAATGCAAGCAGAAAATACTATCCCAGTAGCTTAGGGGCATGTGGGGGAGGGAATGCAGTTCAAAGGACTCCTTCAGATGCCTGCTTTCTTGCTCTTGGTGTGATGCCATTTATCCACCTGACAACGTGACGCGGGACACAGTGGTTGCAGTGGTATGTGAATGCATACAGATAGAAGCAGTGCCTAGTACTACCTGAGCCAACACTTGCACTCAGGTATGCTCCAGGGAGAGTCAACAAAGTCTTGTATTCTGAGGCAATTTTTTTTTCCACCCCATTTTTTTGCTTACCCAAGTAATGTTTACCCTCACAGCTGGGGGAGAAAAAACATGTTTCATATAAGTTTTGGCAGTGTTGATGTAGACAGCTTGTTGGTTTGAAGTCTGGAGCCCTGTTTACATGAACTGGTGATCCTCTAGAAGGTTACTGTTGGGAGGGAATGTCTTGGACTTGTTCTTAGGATTGAAATGGTGAAATGTAGCTTAACCACGCTTCCTGCTGGTGCATGTGATAGTGATAAATATTTCCTGTTTGTCCCATGAAGAATGAGATGTCCAGCAGCAAGTTTTGCATGCTCATCTTGGCTTGCCTAGCAGTGCCCATCACATGGTAGATTTTGTTTGAGGTGGAAATTACACACTTGATAATTATCTGATTTCCAGCAGACACCTGGCTATTAAAGCCTAAATTACTTTTTTTTTTTTTTTTTTTTTTTATTTGAATGAGGTCAAAACACATCTACAGCCTGTCATTTTCAGGTGAATTTACCTTAAAAAGCAAAGCTGCACACAAATGAATCTTTGCATACAGGCATGTTGTGCGCTTTAGACAGAGTGTCACTTTGTACAGCACAGTTACACAATTTACACGTTTGTTTTATCAGCTCTGATGAGCCCAGAAGATGATGTGCTTCAAACCTGATCTAGGTCGGGGGTGTAGGGCCAAGTAAACATCAGAGATAAGTATTTCACTGAGCCAGCAAGGAAATAAATAACCCAGGTACGCAGCAGAGAGGAAACTATAATGATACTAGCAAAGAATGGTCAGGACAAAACCTGTGAGGAAGAGTGCCCTTCTGTGCCCGTAACCCTTAATAGTTACTAGTGACTGATGGAAAGACAGCTGTAATCCTTGACTGTAACTGTGTGTAGCTGTATGGGGCAATCAGGCTGAGACAGCAGTATGGGAATAGTCCCACAGAATGTAAGCTCAGCTGTGTCCATGCGAGGACAAACCCTTGAATGGAAAAAAGTAAATACATGGTGTGCTGAATTTCTGCTGTTCAGATTGTGAGGTGTAATGCTGAAGGAGATCCGGGAACTGCAAAGCCTGAGCAATAACAAGAAACCAAAATTTCCCCCGTTCAAAGATGTGTTTTGATAGAGGATGTTCCCTCAACAGCTAGCCTTAGATCAGGCAGTAAGCGAGTCTGTATTCCTAACTAACTATGCAGTGTTTGGTGTCAATTAATATCAGCTCATCTCAGCTCATTAGTAGTAAAAGTAAATATCCACAAATACTTCCCCTGCAGTTTCTCAGGAGAAGAAACAACAAAAACAAAATACCCAAATACGACGCTGCTTTTAGAAAGACAAGAAGTGTAGATTCCTTCTCTTTAGCTTGCCAGCTGCTCACCAGCAGCTCAGAAAGTGAAAAGCACACTGCATTGGAAAGGGAAATGGGAATTAGCCACAAAACTCTACAGCTCAAGCACCTACTTAAGCTATGGTTCCTGTAGCATTTGGAAATCTAACTCTAGTGGTGCTGTTATAAAGAAAAAGGACATAAACATCAGTCTACAGAAAAGCAGGAAAAGACAAAAGCAAAAGTGGAGTTCAAGTAGTAAGTGGAAGGTAATGAGACCAAGCAGCAAGGACATATTGTAGCGCATATTAAGCAGGAAGTTTTGTGAAAACCTGCAGATTGCTGGAGATTAGAAAATGTTTGAAAAAGATAGTTTGTTTTGCAAATCTCCTTCCAGTTGAGATACTTAGGAATGAGAACAGCCTCTCATCAGAATTTTCTGTAAATAGGTTAGTATGAATACAAATATATTACAAATCTGATTGTGCCTATTGGGTTTTGTATATGTTTTATAGTCCTTATGCTTTGCTTTTGCCTAGGAGTTAGGGGGTAATAAACTGAAAAGAGTCAGGGTTTTGTACCGATGTATAACTAAATCTTACATAGTGATAGTTTAATACTTGATTCTGTTATCTAGAGTATTAATGTTTACCAAATTTAACACAGACTGGTACTACTAGCCTGAGCTTTGCTTTGCAAAGAAAAGACGGCCTTTGTATAGTAAGTCTTTTTTTCCTAAATGTGAACTTTTTTACAAGCTAAAGGAATGGTGCTAGGATATTCTAATGGTGCTAGGATATTTAAAAGACATTCTGAAGTATTTTTAGCCCACGCAAACTGTAGTGTTTTGATTTAAAGAATGCAATTTCCTTAAAATATTCAACTAAAAATAAATTCTAGTCTAGAAAAGCTTCAAAAAGTAAATTTTGTGATGGGAGAGAAATGTTTTGTAGCCTAGTCTGGGTTTTTACAGTCGGGGTATTCTTGTTGTGGAGTTTTAGTCTCTGGCTGTAATTTGCTTAGACCTGAAAGGTCAGTTCAGTAGAAGAGAAGTAAATGAAAAGGAGGTGAGACTTCCTCAGGCTGAAGCTTTTTTTAACTCCGTGTGATAGGTAAGTGTTAAAAGTCTCTCAAAAGCAGTAGAAGGAAAATAATATTCTGGTGAGAGAAGGTGGTTTACTATTTATTTTTAAATAGTCTAGATATTTCTGGCTGCATGTTGGGTGTTCACGTGACGTTTAGATGTGGTATTGAGTTCTTTCCTCATCCTTTTCCTTCTTGAAAAGTTTTTTCTGTTTGCGTATTTGCAAGCCTTACCTAGTGTATACCCTTTCAATGAGGACAGAGTGAGCAATTTGTTTTGAGGATGGAAACAGGATTTTTGTTCTTTCTGCCACTCGTGCCAATCTGTCTCCTGTTGCCAAATAGACGCTAAATAGGTCATTCCAGCAGAAATCATTGCGTTAAGAAGCAAAGAGCAAAGCCATGCTGCTGGTGGTATGTGCTTAAACAATCACAAAATTGTTTAGTTTGGAAAAGACCTTTAAGATCATCAAGTCCAACCACGAACCCAGCACTGCCAAGTCCACTGCTAACCATGTCCTCAAGTGCCACATCCATACATCTTTTGAATACTTTCAGGGGTGGTGACTCAGCCACTTCCCTGGGCAGCCTGTTCCAGTGCTTGACAACCCTTTCAGTGAAGAAAGTTTTCCTAATATCCAATCTAAACCTCCCCTGGCACAACTTCAGGCCATTTCCCCCTATCCTGTTGCTTGTTACCTGGGAGAAGAGACTGACCCCCACCTGACTACACCTCCTTTCAGGTAGTTGTAGAGAGCAATAAAGTCCCCCTGAGCCTCCTTTTCTCCAGACTAAACAACCAAGCTCCCTCAGCCACTCCTCATCAGACCTGTGCTCCAGACCCTTCTCCAGCTCTGTTTCCCTTCTCTGGACATGCTCCAGCACCTCAATGTCTTTCTTGTGTTGAGGGCCCAAAACTGAACACAGGATTTGGAGTGCGGCCTCATCAATGCCAAGTACAGGGGGACGATCATTTCCCTACTCCTGCAGGCCACACTGCTTCGCTCTAGATTTTAGGTTGGCAACATCCTACTCACAAACTGCCTTTCTGAGCACTTTTATTACTTAGCTATTCTTCCCTGATCAGAAGTGGTGTGTGAGTACAACAAGTTACTGTCCTTCGTCTGATGTAACTGTAGTGAAGAGGAAGGGTACAATCCTTCTTTGGCAGCAGCTTCACACTTAGATTGGATTAAGTGTAATGTGAAACCATACCCGAAATAATTGGTTTTCTGCTGTTAGAGGTTTTCATGGGGATATACGAGTTTATTAAGAGGTACGCATGCCCTCACAAGGAAACAGGGTTTTTTGCCCGTGTTTTGAAATATGTGTGTTTTTCCTTTGCTGGCACACCTTTGAAACAAAGGTGGAGCAAAGGCTGCTTAAGAACTTGTCTTTTGTTTACTAACCTTGATTCTTCATCCCAATATGTTGTAGCTACAGAATAGCTTGTTTCTTGCTCACAACTCGCTCTGTGTACACCCTCAGACATTGTACTAGAAGCCTGTGGAGCACATGCCTATCCACGTGAAGAACAGTAGTTGGTGCAGAAATCTAGAGGATGCTGCAGTCATAAAAGAACACCTTCATTTACTAGTGTTCATAAATTGAACCAGTGATGCCTACACCCTGTAACTGCTCAAGGTTTTAATAAAAGATGGATATTTCATAAGGAGTCCAGTTTTTGTGGCACTGATGAGCTCAAACCAAGCAGGTGGAAGTACAACAACCTTCATAATTGGTTTGAGAGGAGAAGCATCTCGGACACATCTGACCATATAGCAACAAGTCTCTGCAGCCTTTCTGGGGAAGTGGCAAAAGTTCATGGTCATAGCTTGAAGGTGTGTGGAGGAAAGACCTGGCATTTTCACTGTCCTTGGTGAAATGAAGGGCCCCAATGGGTAATGAACAGTAGCGGTAGTGAAGAGCTGGGTGGGTAATGAAGAGCTGGTAATGCTGCCAAGCCAGGCTCTGTGTCCCACAGGCATTTGTTTGTACCAGAGAAGGATGCTAGCAGAGTGTACTTTCAAAGTACAGATAGACCAAAAGTACTTTCAGTTCACTCATTCATTTCACACCTATGTCAAATTTACAAGCCATTCCCTAATCCCCTTTCAGTGCTCTGGGGACTGATAATAGGGATACCGCAAAACGACATGGGTGACTCTTGCTGCAAAGGGTTAATTTTGAACTGTGAAACAGGCTTAACCTTTACTTTTTGGGGTGGTGGTCCTCCTCACTGCTTATTGTTAATCACATGAGATTTGAGCAAGTACAGAGATGAAGAGAGTGGATGGGTGTATGTTTTTAACAGCCCAGCTCATGAAGCACACCAATGGGGAAAAATTGCTATGCAGAAAGCAGGGTTGCTTGCTAACCTTTAGAGTCTGTTTTTTGCTGAGAGAGCATATGTTTTGTGCAGAACAGAAGCCAACACAAAGCGTCTTTCTCTGGCTGCATGTATAGTTTTGGTGATATAAATGTATATGACTGAAATTAAAATCCCATTCATCCTGCATGGGACTCCTCAGTCTTCATGAAGGAATGGGGCTTTGCAAAGCAGTCTGAATAATTTTGAGGAGATACAAGCAGATCTATACAAGACCTTCATTCTGGAAAGATAATTGTTCCTGGATATGAGGAAATATATGTGTTCAATAGTCTTTTAGTTCCAGTTCCCAATTTATAAGCACTGTGATAAAAAAAATTATAAACAGTATGTTATTTTGCCATCAAAGAGATGAAAACAAGCAGTAAGAATGGCTGGTATGTTCTGTTGTTTTGGGAGGTGGGGGTTGGATAATGAGAACATGGACAATTTTATGCAGAATTTAGGGAGAAAATTGCTGAATGTTACTTTTGTTCTCTGTTGTCATTAGGGGTTGTGTGTATATACATACCTACACTGCTGGGATTTTCAATTTTTTTTTTGCTACTTTAGCCACAAAATTGCAAAAGTTTAAAACTTCAGTGACAAACCTCTTCTTATCCAGCTATTCAAGGTTAATAGCCATGAAAAAGAAAAGGTTTGACAATTATGTGTTTCATCTGTACTGAACAATAACCATGCTTTCCTTAAGTCACAACAGTCGAACCTGCAGTGGAGTGACAAGACCCGAGCTTTCCTTCAGCGTTATTTGATATGTTTCAGATTGACGTTATGTAAATACTCTGCTATTAGGGAAGAAAATGACATAAAATTGCATCCTTTCTCAACAAGGTTTTAAGTTCTTTCTGTAGCTTCTCTCTTTTTTGAAGCTGTAATAAAGATCATAATTAGAATCCCACTTGCTTAAGTGAGAAATTAGCATGTTCTTAAATGCTGAGCTGAGCCAGGTTCCTAGCGAGACTCCCTCCAGGTATCTGTCCTGCCCCAAACCGCTTTCCCTCATACCAATTTACATTCTAGACATATTAAAGAAAATCTCATTCATTGCTACCTAGCAGGTAATCAGAGCCTTCAGAAAGGCTTGAAATGATTTGTAGCCTGGGTGCCAAAACCACCTGCAGCCATTCATTTCCTGCAGCCATACCCAGGCATGCTCTAAAACTAATCAGAGGGTGTCAGTCAGGACTGAAGAAATTCACTCCATGCATGTCTTTCATTCTTAAAAATTTACTTAACCCCACTCCAGACCTTCTTGCTTACTGTCCTTCTAGGCTGTGGCCAAGCAAACGAAAATCTGATGGCTTTGACTGGATGTTTCTCTTATCAAAAATACTTTTTCCTAAAGGTTTTGATTTGTTTTTGTAGAACTGAATGCTAACATATATACCTTATCTATTAATATATATTTTTATCATGGAAATAATATTCTAGCAGATTGGTATAAACTAAAACCTTAATGGGGCCAAAATAAACCTAATTCGTAAAATAATTAAAAACAGGAAGCAATGAACCCTAACACTTAACAAAAAAAAAAAAAGAAATTTTCATGGTGCAAAATACAGATTTAATTTCCAAATAAGTGAATGGTAAACTGTAATTTTATCATGTGCAAAAAAACCACTCAGAACATATGAAACAGTAGTCACAGATTTTACAGTCAAGATGTTCCCTTTCTGGTTTTCCAAATTGTAGCAGAAGATACCAAAGAGTAAAACAAATAAAATACTGTCTTCATAATTGACCCAGCTAGGGTTATATTGGTGGGAGATGGATTCAGATCTGTCTCTCTCTTTTTTTTTTAAATGGTGAATTTTTATGTTCTCACTCATCTTGTGAGTTCTGCCTAACAAGCTTTTGACGTGCTCTTGTTTCCACAGGCCAAGGCTGCAAGCACAAAGGAAGTTTGCTCAGTCCCAGCCAAACAGTCCCAGCACAACTCCAATAAAGATAGTGGAGCCGTTGTTACCCCCTCCTGCCACTCAGATTTCTGACCTCTCCAAAAGGAAGCCCAAGACAGAAGATTTTCTCACTTTCCTCTGTCTTCGAGGTAGGTGTCTCGCAGCAGCCTTGGGGGACAGTCTCATTCACAGAACCAGCCGTAGCACCACACACCGACCAGCAGCTCGACAAATGTACTGGTGCTACACTTGAATACATTGTGTGCATTTCAACTCTCAGCAATTTGACTGTATCTGCAGCAGGAGCATTTGAGTTCATGGTTCTAAAGATCATAAAATGAGGCTGGTAATAGTGCAAAAAGAAATTTCTTTTATGCTTGGCTCTCCGTTATCCTGAATGGCTTATTGTCTAGCTCTCTTAAGTCCTCACCATCCTCCTTGTTTTGTCTGACTGTAAACTGAAGGAGTTCTTAACTTGCCTGAGTACTTGTTCCTGCAAGAGGAGAAATCTGGTTGGAAATTCCCCTTCTCTACCTACTCACTGTCCTTTATTGTTCAATCTGAGCAAGGCTTTTCATGTGATGTGGGTGGAGGGGTTGCCATTGTTCTTGACTGCCTCAGGAGCCAGATTGTTCCTGTGGTGATAATTAAAACAGGTGAGCTCCTCCACACTGCAACCCAAGTACAAACGAGGCATCTGAAATTGTAGAGAGAGATACCTGAATTAGCTCATAGTAACAGGTGTCTGAGCCTGGCTGGTGCGTGTCTGTAAGCCTGCACGTCAGACCTGGGGACCCGAGCGTGAGCTACAGTGGACTGTCTGGATTAAGCTAAAGAAGGAGACCTTACCTGAGTTAGTACTGTCCATGGCCCTGTGTGCCAGGTCATCTACTGAAGATAGGATCTTTCAGTTTAATTTCCAAGTTGTCATGTTAGCTCTTGTGGTATGTTTGTCTTCTGGCAGGCGCGCCCCCTCCTTTTAGTCACTGCTCCATCCTTGATGTGCTGGCATGATGTCTCTTGCTGTTGTTTTGTCCCCTTACCTGCTGAAAGGGTGTGAATTTGTTACAGATAGGGTTTGTTGGCAAAAGTCTTACCTAGTGGGTTAAATCTTTCAAAGCTTGTGTTTGAGTTCCCTTTTCCAGTGCTGAGGGTTCTGTCTCATCTGTGAGCAGCAGTGATCAACACAACCCATAGCTTCCTGCTGAGGCTTTCTTACCTTAATGAACTGCGATTTGATTTCTTTTTACTTCTCTTCTGTGAGATTTTAGGCTAGTGGTACCTTTGGACTGGTTGCTAATTTATCCATCTTGATTCACATCTATTACGGAGCCTCCATCCTGTTGGGACTTCTAGTAAAGCGGGTGGGTGGAGGGGGTAGAGGGGGATGATTTACTATCTTTTTTGGTTTTTTAAAGGATTGTGAGGAGCAGAATCTAATGGAGTTTCAAGTGGCATCACGGTCCTCTGAAATTTAATCTGTGTAAATGTATTTCTAATTTAGTGTGTGGTGAGGTTGATCAGTCTGTTGGCAGCATGTCACTGCTGTGATCTGGGCCAACTGCCACAGTTGTTGGTGGGAAGATTCAGATGGGGGTTGTGTGTGTGTGTGTGTGAGCACACATGGCTGCATTCACACACTTGTTTCCACTGCTTGCTAACTAAGCACGAGTTATTTATAGCTTTGAAGGCACTTGCACTTATAGAAAGGAAACCTGTATGGGGGTGTCACTTGTCTCCATTTTTATTTCCTAGTCTCTTAGCATTCTGGTTTAACAATGCAAATGGGAAGCACGAGTACTTTTGTCCTATTCCAGTGCTTCATGTTGTTGTTTTTATTTTTTTTTTAATTTTAATCAATGGCTGTTTGGCTCTTGCACCTGTAATTTTCTTCTTTGTTATTCATCTGTGGCATAATTGATGTTTTGTACTGTCAATTAAGAACTTACAATTCACTCCTAATTTCTTCAGTATGCAGGAGTACTTGTGTATTTCAGACAGCAGATGCATTCAGACAGCAAGATCACAATTACTGTTATATTAAAAGCCACAAGAGAAAATCTGCTCTGAGTGCCACACATGGCACATACATGGTCTGCTTAAACAGTCTGAAGAAAAGCAGAAAGGGGAAGCTGTTGGCTTTGTTTCAGCACCTCCACAAGCTTATTGCTCTATCACCCCAGTAAAAAGCCTAACAAGAGATGGGAGAATCTTCTTGGACATCTGCTACATAGATGCTCCTCTGTGGAGGAGCAGGAGAGTGCTGTGGCTTGGAGGAAGTAGGAATGGGGTTGTTCTGACTGGTATTAACATGGTTCTGGCTTCTGTGCCTGGAATGCTGTGTCCTTCAGAAGGTCCTGGTTGTCTGAGGTTGTGCTCATTTGGCCTCTTGAGAGGTTTAGCTCCAGGTGGTTCTCTCTTTTGATGTGCCCTGTGAAAAAAAAAAGGAAGTGGAAGATGGTACATCCAGCTCCATAAAGGTCTCACAAATGGTTTTTCAGGGCACTGGCAGGCTTAGTTTGGTGCTGTTCTTCTGGTGGTACCTAGTGGAGCTTGGAGAGGGAAGAGACAGCAGCTTATTTAAACCCTGCACAGGGAAGACTTGTGATGTTTTTGGAAGGGCTTTGTTTTGATATGGAACCTCTGTGCTATTATTTATTGAAGTGTTGAGGGATTCAGAATTCTTTGCATGGTGGGACATGTGGTTGTTCTGACTTCTGTCCAGATGCATCTGTCCAGCCCTGGCACTTTCACGATGGAATGTGACATGCAATTGCACAGAAATAAGAGCTCACTGACAGGATTGAAGTTCAACACTTCAAAAATTTTAAGTGTAGTAGTGATAAGATCCAGGACAGTAAATCCCCATGTTTGCTTAATTTAAAGAAAAAAACCCATTAAGTTAGAACTATCTTAGGTCCTAGTCCTTCAAAATGCTCAGGTGATATAGTCCCTGCATTCACAATGAAAGCTTTTTTTCAGCAGGGGAGTCTTCTCCAAGACTGGTGGTAAAGCAGCTCTGTGGTCATGTCTCTGTCCTTGTCCCATCACATCCAGCAGTGTCAGAAGCGTAGTGTAAATTTGTCAGAATTTACAGTGATTCACAAAATCATGAACCCTTAAGTTAGAAAAGACCCTCACGATAGCCAAGTCCAGCCTTTGACCAAATACCACCATGTCAGCATGTACTTTCATTTTTTGTTTTTGAATAGAGAAATTTAAAAATCCCATCGCCACTACAAGTTCACTCTTCATTGCTCTTGTGGGGTTTTTTTTAAGTGGGAGCAGCTGCATTCGATCAGTGATGGAGCAATATTATCATGCAACAGTGTGGAAGAAAGGCCCTTGACATATGTAAGGTCCCATACTAAGGAGAAGTCCCATTTACCTGTCCTGCTACATGTAAGAAAATCTAATGATTCAAATATTTTATGTACCTGCCCCCCTAATTTCAAAGGGAAATAATTTAACCAAGATGACCTGCTTGGTTTCATTATTCAGAATACTAGGGCTGTAGACATATTTTTAATTAGTTTGTTTTTTAAACTCTTGATTCAATAATACAAGGTACTAATTACTTCTTGAAAGGTAATTGGAGCAGAGTGAAAGAGCTGTAACAGTTGATGGATACCTGAGCACCCTGGAATACATCTAATTGACCAGACTTGGCAAGGCTGCCCTGCTTTCTATTATTTTAAAATCCTTCTTTTTAAAAAGTGTGGGTTTTTTTTATTTTATTAAATTGTGACCTAGAATTTCCAACACGAGAAGGAAGGGAATAGCACAGATATCTCTGAAGTGTTTGTCTGCAGTGTTCTTATCTTTAAATAGCTTCTTTGAAGGAGCCCCTATGCCCTTTGCCAGAGGCATAATTAGTATCTTTCAGCAGCGTGTAGATACAAGTGTGTCATCTCTGTGTGGTTGTACAACAGCTTTCACTTTTACTGTATTTTATGCCTCTGATCATATTTTTCTTAATAGCTTCTGTTACAGTGCATTTAAGCTACCTTTGCTCTCTAATTATTTACGGGTTAAAATATTGCGAGTCAAATAATAACGGGTTAAAGGAGGAAGGAAAACAACTCCCTGGGAGCAATAGATCTTTGGCAAAAGTTGATAACAGGAAGACTATGATTAGGAGACTACATTTTAAGAAGTTTTCCCCTGATCAATTTTCTAATTAAGCTGAGCCTCTGGGACTTACATGCTAGAGAATTTCAGGGATTCCTAAATAAAGATGGTTTAATTGAGATCTCACAAATTGAGTTTTCAGGTTCTTCTATTCTGCAAAATGTGTGATTGTTCTTTTTATTTGAGTACTGTGCTGAGTTAATGATCTGATGATTTATTGCAATAGGGCAAAATCAAAATAAAAAATTTCACTATAGCATGTTTGTCTGAACTTCAGTAACTTTTAACTCCCAGTGCTCCAGTCCTCTCACAGTTTGTTTTTAAATAGATATTTTATTCTTTTAAACACCTGTGTTTGGGTGGTAGGCTCAAGGAGCTTTGATCTCAGTCTTCTCCTTTGAGTCTTGATAGGAGAGGTTGAATAGGTGTCAGTTGATACCTGCAGAGATTTTCCTTTACAACCGGAGAGACCCCAAAAGCAAAACTTGCGGGCTCTTGAATTTGGGCATGTTAGAAAACAACTGTATCTTTTAACAAGGCAGAGGATATGTTTGCCTGCTAGTTCAGTGTCAATAGTACACTGTATTTTGAGAGCTGCTGACTGCATCAATCACATTCTTGAAGCACCAGCCTTCCCAGGGAGCACATTGCCACCGTGGAGACATGCTCACCACATCAGAGGAAGCAGATTCAATAGCACAACAAGTTGATTAGGCTGGAAGCAAAGCAATGAAATGCTGACGCTGTCAAAAAAAAAAAAAAAGGGCTTTTTTGCAGTCTGAGTTAGTTTCTATAACTCAAAAATAGTATTACAACACGCAGATGTACAATAATTTGTTGGAAGAAGAATTTTTATTGATTTTGCTGTTCAATCATTTAGTATTTGAAACTAAAATTTTAGAATGGATTGAAAAGACAAGAATAAACTTCAGGGTGTTAAATCTGAATTGCACAAACCATTTAATAAAAATAACTTTGCATTTTGTAACTGTAATCTCACAATTTTTAAGTTCTTTTTTAAAGTTAGGAGTAATATCGAAGTATAGAATATAGGGTATTTCTCATGTGCAACCATTTAGGCCACCTGTGGAATATGCTGCTCTGAACTAACTAGTAAGTAACTCTCATGGTGGTTTAGGACAATTTAATCACTGTTGGCAGGAAGAAGTGATTATGCAGGTTCACAGTGAGCAAGATGTGTAAAGTACACAGAGAGAGCCTGGTGACCACCACCACGGCATTATTCCTTCCCAGGGGAATAGAGTGCTGCTGGAGGGCCAGACCTCTAGGCACATGAAAATGTTATTTCATATCAGTGTGTCCACTGGGAGATTTAAGAGGTGCTGAAGCAAGATAGAGTATCCTGTGTGTAGTACTACAGCTGAATAAAAGTTTTTTCTTGCTCTTCCAGTTTTTGGGTGCCTTTCTGATGTTAATGATTCCAATATCTACCTCTGCAAAAAGCCGCAGGATGAAGTTAACTGACTGAAATGGGAGACTAATCTTGAGGTTTAGCCTTTGTATTTGCCACAGACTCACTCTGAGTCCCTCAGCAAGCTACTTAGTTTTTTGTAAAATGAAGATAAATATTTAAGTCTGTATAAAATCAACCTAGCGGGATGGTGATTATGGATGAGCTACTGGCATAAAGTCTGAGTGCTGCAATGGCGGCAGCAGTTCAAAACCTCACTGCCCAGGTAGACAGTGTAAAGTATTCTGGCAAAGACAATTCCTGCTCTTCATCCCAGCCAGAAAACTGTGAGCCTGCTCCTGTAACCTGTGAATATACCATAAGTTCAGTGTTTCCCCAAAAGACTTATTTTGTGCTAGGAATGGGACCCAGGATCTCTTGGATATAAAACACAGCCCAGTAGCTTTTTGGGAATGGTGGAGGGGAACGTAAAGTTGGGGGTTGAAGTGTATGTGGAAGGGGCTGTTTTTGAGGTACACTGTAAAATCTAGTCAGGTTAGTGGAGGTAAATTGCCTTGAGATTGTTGGATATGAATTGTAGATTTGAGAAGCACTCCTGATTTTTTTAATATTGAGTACTCTATTAGTCTGGTATGTGTTTTGTTAAGTTTGGAAAGTGAACCTTTTTTTTTTCTGCCAGAGTTTCACACATTTCCCCACCCTTACTCCATTTCCCTTGAAAAGGAAAAATTTTCTTTGGCTTTTTGGTTTTAGCTCTACTACTTTGTAGAACAGACTGAGAAGAAATTAGGCTTTATGTTGCTACAGTAGTTGATAAATTAGCCAGAACACTAGGCACCTTGTGATTCGTGCAATGACAGGGGAGGGAAGAGTTTGGGCATCACTGTGTTTGAACTCTGTTTTGTTTCTGTATTTGGGATGGCCTTTTCCTCCCTCTCGCTCAGGCACCAGGGAGCTCCCTCTGGGGTTGTTCCTCACAAGTGAAGTACAATTCCTCTTTCCTTTAGAGTTTATGCAGTTTGTTCTCCTTTAGTCTTACTTGGTAAAACAATCACGAAGTGTGGGCATAAATGACATTTGTTTGCACTTCAGGGACTTGGTGTTGTCCTGCCAAAATGTAATAAGTAGGACATACAACAAATGAGAAGCAGACCCTAAATTTTAAGCATTGAGATGCCAGCAGATCAGGAGCATTTGAGAGGCAAGGTTTTTCCACCTGCATACAGCCGCAAAATGAGGCTGCATGTTGGAGAAGCCAAACCTCTGGACGTGGCTTGTTGTAGGGCTTGACATGCCGTGTATTTATTGGGGCAGACTTAAGTCCCACATACCTTGACCTGCCTTGTGCTTAAATCATTCTGATGTCTTAAATTGTTTTAGGATTTTTCCAAAGCTCATCTAGGTTATGTTTAATTGTTAGGAGGAAAAAAAAAGAGAGGAGCTAGAGGAGGAGTTGGTGTAAATAATTCATGGAGAAGAATCCTCCAATTTTGCAGAAACCACAGCCCAAATTACAGAGAAGGCTCTTGGATTGAGATGATTTTTGTTGTGGTTGTAACATACCAGGGCTTGAATCCTGTCCAGATGAAAACATTTGGTTTGTACTTCAGTAAATATTGCAGTAACACTGCCAGCTAATTCTGAAGAGTAATGAAATAGTATTTTTGGCAAGGCACATGCACTTTCCATACTTCTGATTCCACTCTTCAGATCCAAATTCAGAGGTTTTTTTCATGTGTTTAGTTAGTCCAAGACAAAAGTTAATGTAATTTAATGAGAAACAAAACATATCGTAATTTAGGAGGGAAAACTACACATTCATCAAACAATAATAAAAAAAAACCTTAATAACCTCATTAGTCAAATAAAATGGCTGAAAAAGAGTATAGTTTATTCTATTAATCAGGCACTTGCTGCTGAGGTCAATGCATCTGTGTGTACAGGCTGTGTAAGCATCAGTTCTGCCTACTGGTAGTAGAAAGCCTGAATTTTTCACATGCAAAGGGTAATATCTTTCCAGGAAAACTACTAAAAGCAGCACCATGACTTAAAAAAACATATTTTACTTTGTACTTACTGTTGTATAAGCATCAAATTATTATAACGGAGGACATGAAATACATTTGTCATCCTTTCATATGCATTACACCACACTTTGTGTGTAGTTGTGGTAGTCATTTTTCCTACATAGTTAGGTTTTCTTTTGTGTGGTCACACAATAGGAGGGAAGACAAAAATACTCAAGAGAGAATTTCAATAATGAAACCGTAGATACTGATGGAAACAGTTGCCAAACATACTTCAGATCTAATTTTTTTAAAGAACTGACTGTCCTCCCTTTTTGTAATAACTCATAGCTCATTGTAGCCATGATGAGTGATTCTAAAAAGGACAACTCACCATTAATGATTTTCTCAATATTTGCCACACACAGTGGTATTCTTATCATAGGAGCAGTAATTCATGCTCTCTGGTGAGGAGAGGGTACCTCGGGTTGTGTCAGCTCTCCAAGCTTTCTGTATGGCTTGCAATCCCTTAGTCAGCCATGGAACTTTGTTTAAAAATTGTTAAAAAAGCCATAAAAAATTGTTCAAAATAGCACCATGAGGGCCAGCTTTGGTAATTTGGCCTTTCCCCAGTGACTGGGAGGAGGGGAAGAGGGCTGGGAAGTTCCCTTCAGGTTTCTGCCTGGCTTTGGCATAGCTTTTCTACTCTCTACTGTGAGACTTGTTGAACAAGAAAGGGTGAGTGGCACATGTCCAGATGAGGGCAGCAGGTCGACAGCACTGCCAGACAGATACCTTGTATTGAGCAGCTTTAACAGGAGTGTCCTTCCTGCTTTGCTGTATTTGTTACTATTGAATGTCAGTAATTCTTTCAGTATCTTCTCCTATTGCTTCTGCATCTTGTGTCCATCTGCTAATGTACTACTCACCACTTGCCTCTTTCTGCAGCCCCAGCACATCTGAGCCCCTCCCTTCTTCTGCTCTGCTGCTGCTGCTGCATGCTCTTTCTTACAGCTTACTGCTTCTGCCTTGACTTCTCCTTCCCTCCCAACATTTTTCAATTGCCTCATCCAGATCTTTGCTGATGGCACATGCTTTTGATGCAAAACAAATCAGCTGTCTTGAGGGGAAAAGAAAAGCGTTTAGGAATTGTGTGCCTAGACATCATCAGGACAGAATGTAAAACGTGCAGCTTCTACACGAGATTGGAAACATACTGCATTTAATGTTTTGTTTAATAACATAAAGTGATATATTATGCTACACATTCAATAAGAAAAAGTGTGCATAGAAATTTTCCAAATCTCTTCTTGAGAGCTTGTAACATTACATTACAGTTACAGCTTTATTAATGGACTTTAATTTCCTTAGTCTGGGATTTTAATCTGAATCAGTTCCCTGATCCAATTCACCACATGGCCTCACAAAAAAGTTATACTGCCACGGTTGAGGTGGTGGCACCGGAATAAGAACAAGAGGCCAGATGGAGGTAGATGTTCTGTAGACTGTTTCTGATGCCAAGAAAAATGTCCACACAGCTACTAACAACCTAGATGGTTCCTTGTATGAAATGTCTTCTAAATAAGTGGTGAGAAGTCAAATATAATTTCCAGTTGCCATTAGATTTGCTGAGTGAGCAGGCTTTTCAGGCACCTGCTGATTGGGTACATGGCAAGGTGGGTTCCTCTATGTGGAGGGTTGCTCATGTGCTTTCCCTAGGTGCTGCAGGGCTCCTCCCCTGCTCTCCCCCTTCATCCACTGCAATGCCTGTGGTAGCAGCTGCCTGCACAACTTGGGGGCTCCCAGCACAGAAGGAGACTTGTAAAATTCAATACAGCCACAGGCTCTCATAACCCTTTCACAGATTTTTCTGCTGTTTTCTTGGGGATGGAAAGCGAGGAAATGGGGAATTATATACCTAGAGTACTGAGACTTGGCAGGCACCACCTCCCAGGCCCAGATGTTGCCCTCTATCTGGAGCACTGCAGCTCTTCTCTTTTGCTGTTGGTTATTGATTAAATTCTAATGTCACTCTTTAGGTTGCCCTCAGTAGGCTTTGAGAATCATACTTTGGTGCTAGTGAGGGCAAGAAGAAGAGGAGGAATGATACTTCACTCTTGTTGCCTGGCTGGCAAATATGTGCAAGAAGGACCCAGCATAGCTGCCCTGTGGGTTTCTATTGCTGAGTGCATCCAGGCAAAGACAAAAACATGCAGAATAGTGTTCTGTAAAGTTAAAATATCAAGGAAACGCCTACAACTGTATGTTCTGTTCATATGTGTGTATGTATGCCTCTGGTGAACCTGCATTTTTCCTTATTCTCATACCATTTCGGAGGGCTGTCATACATAATTTTCATTGTAAAACATACATCATTTTCATGATAAATATCTGTTCTACATGGAGAAACCTGAGAGCAACAACTCTGAACTGTAAGGAAAACCACCATGTTCTTAACTTGTGACGAAGACAGGCCAGACTTATGAGGAAGGGCAATATATTTTAGTTGACCAACTGATACAGTTGGAAAAAACAAACCAGCTTTTGAGTGCACATTCTTCGCATCTCCAGTGGTCTTGACCATTCATGGCTACAGTAACAGTACTTAGTATTGTTTATATTAGCTTTGAGTAATAAATGGGGTCCCCTGTAGAGATAGGCTGTGGCATCATGTGCACATCCTGTCTGGTCTCAGAGACGATGAGGCATATTTAGGACAGGAATCATTATTATAATAAAGAAGGTGAGTGATCACATAGCTTCCTCTCTTTACAGTGCAGCTTTGCTCATATGAGTTTCATTAGTTCTTCAGTCATGAGGTCAGAGTATTATTTCTATAAGAGGAGTTTTGGGTGAGGGTTCTTAGCTCTTATTTTGGTGTAAACCAGCAATGCACATAAACCATTCACAAGTTAGGTGTTGTCTCATAAACATAATTGTCTTTCTTTTAGTTTGAATGAAATCACAGTATGCTTACAGCCTTGTCTTCCCTTCAGTTTGCTCATAAAGGGAATTTGTAGTATCTTGAGCTTGAACAGCCTGTTTCAATATTTTAAATCAGTGTTTTCTCAGCCTTTTGGACGTTTAGATACATAGCCTTAAAGTGAAAATGGTTTTAACCAGTTTAACACATAGTTGTGAACAAATTATTTGAGGCTATTCCAGAACTGAAATCATATTATAAAAGATGATGATAAAAATAGTTTTAATATAAAATGTAAGCAAGAAAACTCAGAGCTTTTAGATTTCTTTCAGTGTCTTCCATCCGTAACAACGCTTAAATAGAACAAAAATGTGCAAGTCCAGACTTTTTTTCTTTCCTTCTGTTTGGCAAGTCAAGTTTAATAAATATGTAGGAAAAGCTGATGAGAAGGAGGGGAGGAGACCCAGACTGAACGCCAGCTTTTCTCCAAGGTCTCATATTGCAGAGCACTTAGATCAATAAAAAGAGGGTTAGCAGGACTCTCCTGTGTTATTGGATGTTGCTAGTCTAATTTCTCTGGAAATATACTTCCCGAACAGTCCCAGCTGTCCCAGGAATGCAGTTTAACCATTGTTGTTCATAGTTCTTGATGGGAAAGAATTAAAAAATGTCATTCTGACAGAAGATTTATACACTGAGATTACAACAATTGAATACCAAGAGTTAGGTGAACTTCGTGCCTGCTCTCAGACTTGGTAGGACTCTCCCTCCTTTCTAAGCAGAATGACAGAGCACTATATTTTATTCTGTGCTTTAATAAAAAGGGAAAAAAAAAGATTGCTGCTGTAATAACAACATTTGCATTGCAGATGATACTTTTTTTGGTGGTTGCTCTTGAAAGCTACTGCCAAAAAAGCTTTGGATTGTAGGGAAGATGAAGCTTAGACATCAGACACTCTATCTAGTCTCCTATTTTAGTGTCTCAGAAGGATAAATTTTCTGACTGTTTCTCTAATTATAATAGGGAGATTTCAGTCTGTGTTTGAATCTAATTTTGAGGGTTCCTAACAGTGAGTTTCTTTTATGCCATCATTTGTCAATGCATTGATGATGTCAGACTTCAGATTCTGCTAAGAACTGATGCACTTGTGTCCAGCTTCTGAATCCATACTACACATAGGGTACCTAGATGGAAGAAAAAAACAATTTATTTTTTAGGCAGCACTATCTTAGAGTAACTGTTTTAGAGTCTTCTAGTTAGTTACTGTTGAGACTTAAACTCCTCTCTGAGCAGAAGAATTAATGTGCCTGTGCCTTTCACCACCTTTTACCTGCTATGGTTAATTGCTCTGAGTGTGCCAAAAAGTTCTGGGCTTGCATAAAAAATGTGAAGATTTTTTGTTTCTGTAAGTTTCTACAGCTTCCATGCCATGAAATACGTCAGCAGTCTTAATTTGATCATTAGTCTATATAAATATGAAGGTTGTGGCATGCAAAAGCCTTTCCCCCTAGAATTGCCATATGTGTCCATACGTTTATGACTAGGTTGGATGGATTAATATGTACACTGTTTCAGCGGGGAAGAATCATCATGCCCTCGGTGCTGCTGTAGTGTTTCTCATAGCTGTCCAAGGGCCACCACTCATGCACAGCACAGGATGCTGGTGAGGAGTTTCTCTCTGCTTCTCCCAGAGGCAGCCACAGTTCCAAAGGGGCTCTTATAGAGGCCAAGAGCAAAGGTCTTTACAGGTGGGGGTTAAGCCCCACAGAGCCGCTCATTCACTTCCCCTCAGTGGGATGGAGGAGAGATTTGGATGGGTCAAACTAAGAAAACTCATGGGTTGAGATAAAAACAGTTTAATACATAAAGCAAAAGCTGCAAGCAAAGCCAAACAAGGAAGTCGCTACTTACCATTGGCAGACAGGTGTTCAGCCATGCCCAGGAAATCAGGGCTCCATCACATATTAATGGTTGCTTGGAAAGACAAATACTGTAACTCTGATTGTCTCCCCCTCCTTCATCCTTCTTTCCCCAGCTTTTATTGCTGAGAGTGATGTCATATGCTCTGGAATATCTGTTTGGCTAGTTGGGCTCAGCTGTCCTGGCTGTGTCCCCTCCCAAATTCTTGTGCACCCCAGCTGCTTGCTGGCAGAGCAGCATAAAAAATAAGGGCAAAAAATGCCTCAACACTGTGCAAGCACTGCTCAGCAATGGCTAAAACATCCCATTGTTATCAACCTCGTTTCCAGCACAAATCCAAAACATAGCCCCATTCCAGCTACTATGAGGAAAATTAACTCCATCCCTATCAAAACCAGTATAGTTAGGAAAGGATGATTCATCGCAGAAACAACCCATCCCAGTTTTTGTGCCGTATTTAGGTATCCGTTCATTAAAATGTAATTTTTATAGTTACAAGTATTTTGTACAAAGCTGGTGGGAGCAGAAAATACGCAACCCCCAAAAAAGCTTTAGTTAGTTGTTGGCAATGGTAACAGCAACAGTTCAAAACCAAACAAAACACAGAATTGCAGTTTTGAAGAGCTTGAAGCTAGAAGTGCTTCCTAAGGAAGCACCAGCCAAATAGCCACTACCTTGCGTTGTTGGTCTGTAGCCCAGTTCTCTTTGTCTTTTTGTTTTATTTAGCTACAGGAAAATAACTAACTGAAGCAATGAGTTGCCATTATCCACGTCTGTTGACTCTATTTTTTCCCTTTCTTTACCAAAAATTCTTTCCTTGGGAGTAAGTAGAAGGCTCCTAGGGCATGTGTCCCTCCAGGGGATAGACAGAAGACTCATTTTGAATAGAATGATATTGGGCACAAGAGAAAGTGTCCATTAGTTGTCAGCAGTATTTGTACATTTAAAAATCATGGGAGTATCATGGGAAGTAATCAAGAGAAGCAACATCCTCAAGAGGAGCACACAGGGAATCAGGAGCCCTTTGCTCTTTTCTCTCCTTTGCCAGGAATCTGCTAGGCAAATAAGCATCTCAATGTCTCGGTTTTTCTCTTTGTTTCATACTGCAGAATACTGCAAAATATTGTGTGCAGTACTGTAGAGGTCTTCAAAGCATTGTGAAGTTTAAATGCTAATGCTTTATTGTAATGATAACCTAAAAATATTGCCATGGTGCAGATTGTTTTTTTGTTCTTTTTTCTTCTGTTTGGAAAAGCTGTAAGCTTCTAGTTGTGTGTTAAGACTTCAGTAAGGCACTTGAGCATGCATTTGAAATTAAGCATGTGCATTAGTCCTTTTCCTGAATACACAAAGCTATTAATTAGGGCTTATAGCAAGACTGTTTGATTGTCTGAAGTATGAATAGAATGTGCTTGAGGGGGGGAGAACCCGCTTTTCACATGCGTATCCTGTTGGTAAAAACTAATAAATAAAAACCCTCTAGTTAGTCATGCACTAGTGTGACCTTCCATCTCTGAGTCCCTCTCTTCCCTTGCTATGCATGACACTAAAGTAGGTTATGATCAATATGGTTAGTGCAGTAAGTGAATGTAATGATGCTGATGGGCCATTTCTTTATAATGATCAGGTTCTCCAGCCCTGCCCAGCAACATGGTATATTTTGGAAGCTCTCAGGATGATGAGGATGAAGAAGAGGAGGAGGAGGAGACAGAAGACACAAAAACAGCCACAAACAATGCTTCATCATCATGCCAGTCAACCCCTAGGAAAGGAAAAACGCATAAACAAGTACCAAATGGGCAAGGTAGGTCCTAAATAGTGCTGTTCTCCTACACCCCTAGTAAAGACATATATGAGCTGAATGTGCTCAATCCTTCTCTGTTCTTCTGTATCTGAGTGAAAAAGTGATGGAGTGAGACGTAGCGTTAGCATCGTGTGCCTTAACCTGTTTCTTTTAACAGTCTGAACTCTATGGCAGAACTATAACTGCAGGGCTGGAATTATACACACACACACACACACACACACATACATACATATCTATCTATCTATCTATCTATCTATCTATCTATTTATCTCAATGCGGGAGTCTCTTCTCCGTGTAACAAGCGATAGGACCAGAGGAAATGGCCTCAATTTGTGCCAGGCAGGGTTTAGATTGGATATTAGGAAGAATTTCTTCACTGAAAGGGTTGTCAAGGCTGCCCAGGGAAGTGGTTGAGTCACTATCCCTGGAGGTATTTAAAAGTCGTGTAGATATGACATTTGGGGACATAGTTTAGTGGTGAACTTGGCTGTGTTAGGTTTACAGTTGGACTTGAGGATCTTAAAGGTCTTTTCCAGCCTAAGCAATCCTATGATTCTGTGAGATAGATAGATAGACAGATAGATATATATGCATACACAGACGTATACTGGAGTTATACACACATACACATATATGTATAGACACACAGTCAGTCACTCTGGCTTTTTTGTGAATAACATTTAATTTAAAATAATTTTATTTTATCAAAGCTAAATAAATTACAAGCCTCCAAAAGTGATATCAAAATGCATGTCACGGGCAACACTTAATTTTTCACATGCAGTATTGAGACCACAATTGCAGTCAGTTAAGATATTACATTCATGTTCTTGATTGAAAGATTTTATGGAAAAAACTTTTTCAAGTCAGTTATTTCTTTGCAAATCAGTAAAAGCTGCATTCATTACACAGTGTGTCATGTCCTTGTGCCATGTCCTTGTGTCATGTCCTTGCGCCATATCTTGAAAAATGGATCACCTAGCATAGAATGGAAGACCTAAAAACCATGCTGAAAATTTTAAGCCTGCTGTAATGCTCCACTGTAATGCCAGCATCCTGTGTGTTGTGGTTCTCTCTCCAGCAAGAGGTCTGGTATCATAATAACTCTTTGCCATCTCTGCTTGACATAATTTCAAAATGTAGCCTGCGCTCTCTGTTCCCTTTTTTGGTATTAGTTTACCATGAAAATCTTTCTTTCTAGTGACCGCCCCTTCAGCTCTTCCCCTTTTAGAAGGAGGACTGAGAGGAAGGTCTCTCTACAGTGCACTTTTTGAGAGATGATTGTGACCTGTGCTTGCTTTTTTTTTTGTTCATTCATGCTACTCTGCTCTGAAGAAGAGATTAGTAGATCCCAATTACTTCACTGTGCTAATCCTCATCTCCACTTTTCAAAAGGGAGTTTTCTATAAAAGGGTGCCTTTGTTACATACGGCAGAATTTTTTTCATGACTGTGTCTGAATCTGGTTTTATTGCACACTAAAGCTCAAAAACTCACTTTTTGCGAACAATTTGTGGAGAATTGCGTGTGGATGTTATGTCTAAGAGCATTTCAGCTGTCAGCTGTGACCAGGAGCTTTAGTGCTGTACTAGCCATAGATCAAAACTTGGCACTTAGGATTGATTTGTAAATAAACCCCCCAGAATAACAGGCACGAAACTCTACATATGGAAAATGAGATTGCATGTAACAGAACTGCTCCCTTAGAGTTTTAAATGTGATATATCATTACAAAAGGAGCTCATCATGTTCCTTGAGAATGTCCCAGATGGCAGACACTTTGAAATTAGCTCAAAACTGGAGACACCTGAAATCTTAATTGGGGGTAAGTAAAGGCAAACATAATGAGCCATCTAATGGCTTCATAATCTTTATCAATATAGATCAGAATGAGAGTGAATGAAGCTGCTACTTTAATAGAGCTGCAAAAGACCTTTATAAAATACATAGGAGACAATGTGAGATGTTTTGACAAAGGTGACGAAACAGAAATTCCCAGAGAAGGCAGCTGCTGCTTCTTCGTCATTGTAATTTCTTTTTTTCTTCTTCTCTCTCTTTTTTTTAATTAAAATTTCCTTACCCAGGGGTGTTCCCATTTTTCAGTGTCTGTTATGTTGGTTGACAGCCAATAGTATTTTTGTTTCATGTGAATAAAGTAGGTTCTGGTTCATGTGTGTCTGTTTTAAATGAGACCACACACAAAGGCAGACCAGGGACGGGAGCAGCAAATGAACTTAATCTAGCGTGAGAGTCTATTTTTAATGAATTAAAGTCTTTTGTTTTTAATATACAATGTGTAGTCAAGCACTTTGGACCTGAAAATGCTAAGCATTTGCTATGACATACAACAACAAAGGTCCAGAGCTTGATTAATGTTATTAGACAGTGTCAAATGATTGCTTTCTACTAAATGGGGGCCAGAACAACTTTTCTGGGCAAAGTCATTTGTCAATATCCTCTTCTGATCCCAATATTGGGCATTATTAAGGTTGCACACCAAACTGTTTGTTATAACCAAGCCTGTTGAGACACCTTTTGGGCAGCTAACTCAATCGAGAACGCCCAAGTATGAATGGGAAGCACGTATAACACGTGGCATAGCTTGCTGCACAAGATGTAATTAGCTCAACTGACTTGTTGCCTTCCAACCTTACTCCTTACATAGATATATTTAAAGCATTGAATTGTTACCTGTACCTTTTCATCCTCTTTTCATAGTACTTCTGATTTGCTGCACACATATCCAGCTGTTAAAGAGCAAAGTAAAATGTTTGGCAGGAGAAGTGTTTTCCCCTGCATTCATAGGAGTGTGTAAAAGGATATATAACAATGTGCAAGTCTTTCCAGGGAGGTACATATCCCTGCTGCTCAGAGGAAATTCCAAGTTGTAGGTAAGAGGGTAGGCTTAGGTCTCTGTTCCTTTAAAACTAATTCTTTGAATTCCTCACAACCAAATAAATCCTAGTTTGATTTCATTCTGTGGCACAGTGGAAGATTTTCTCTTCAGGCTCCTGAAGAAAAATATTTGCAGGTGCCAAATGTTTTTCTAGGCAGGCTGTGTTAGAGAGCTGGAAGATGCAGTTAGGGAGTTGTTGGGTTATCAGTCCCATCACAAGAGCAAAAGAGGATAGGCATTACGCTACTTGAAAGGGCTTGTGGATTGGAAAAGTGCCTCAGGAGGAGCAGTGTACACAGATACAGTTGCATAGACAACTTTGAAATTGTATGCAGCAGGCTACAGTTCCTCTAATAATGGTTGGCTAATTCTCTCAAGAGGAATGATTGCAGAATTAGATGTTTCTCACACCAGCACAGCAGCTCAAAGGAGGAGAGAAGGCACATCTGGGCCAGCATACCTGGGAAAGTCCTGTTTGTCTTTGGATGCCTGACACAGACAACTAAGTTCTAATTTACATCTAGGAAAACAGAATTAGCCATCGTCACTTGTAACCGGACTTCTGCATGAAGGTAAATCTGGTCTCCTTAACTGGAACAAACCAGCTCCAGTGTGCCAGAAAACCTACTGGGTCAGAAATGGTTACTGGTTCATGCTGTGTTTTGTGAACATGGTGAGATAAAAACTTCTCTGCATGACTTTTGGCTGAAATGAGCAGGGGAGAAAATTGTATAGGCCTTTTTTATTTTCCCTCTTGGGGCTCAAATTTCAAAACAGATCTGGCAGTAGCACATAGTAAGCAGGCATTGCTAGAAATACTATACTCTGCTTTAGTGCTTACTCACCAGAAACACAGAAGAATGTTTCACTTCTCAATTTGCAATGGATAATTTAGCAGAGTAATTTCCTTACATGTGTAGTAGTACAAAGAAGATGCAGGAAATGATCGTAGATAGCTTTTTTCTTATTTCAGGATAGAGTTCAATGCAGTGTTTGTATATTTTGGGCTTAAATGGCATATATTTTACATACATTACTGTTTGAGTGTGTTGTGAGAAAATTTTAATTTGTGGTTGCAATTCTTTATTTAGTTTTGTTTTTAACTAAATTTGGTATGTGTGGGTGGGTGCATAAGACAGAGGCTTAGGCTTATGCATATTTTTTAGTGAAATAAATCTGGAAGTGGTAAACATTTATAAGAAAAATATTTTTTGCATCCAGCTAAAATGCAGAATGAGAAAATTTCAGGCAGAATGCTACAATAGTTAATGGGTAGGCAATTATTTTGATGATTTACAGCCTTTTGTTGAAATACCATGGAACCAGTAATTGTTGCAATAAACATTTTTTCACATTTAATTTTTCTGCAAAAATATGTAACACGAAAATTACCCGGTTTGCGGTAATTTACATATTTAAATATGCAAATCAGGCACAACACATTTGGGGATTTGTGGATTTTCAGTAGCTAGATGTATGACCTGTGGAGAAGAATAGGGGAGAGCTGGAAGTTGCTCAGAAAAAAAATTGAATTGTTATCCTGGTGCGAGACTCCTGGTAACAGACAGACACTTCTTGTATGGACTTGCTGCTTAGTGAGTGACCCTTTTGATGTTGTTTGTGTCGTAATGGTTAGGTGAGAGTAATGAATTTGTGCTGAGACACTTGGTATTGAATTTTTGCAAACAGTGGCATAGTGTCTCATACCAATAGCTCTGCTCCCACTGGCCTAATATATTCCTGTGAGTGTAGGGTTTCAACTGTGTTATTGATGTTGTCAAAAAGAAATTCAGTGTTACCTATCTGCCATGGTTCTCCTGTTTGACTTCTATTAGCATGCAGCTATGGAAATTTTGTCGCGGTGTTGTCCGCTGAGAAACTGCATTGTGTCGCATTAGGACTTCTGGAGAAGTGCAGAAAGAGCAGTACCACATGTTTTCATATGATGTTGTGTTGGCCTTTTCTTCTGAAGTATGCCTTTGCTCCTGACTCTGAGTGGGTAGATCATGTTGAGGGGCTCCAGAAGACAGCTTCTTTCTCTGGAAATGGTGTATAGAAGTCTGAACATACCCAACATTTAAGGAAAACAGTTGGCATTATTAAAATACTGTGTTTTATGGAAGTAGATGATTGTTTTAGTTCCTTTGGGAGGGGAAAAGAATTATTGCCTGGGTCCTTTAACTCAGTTTGAGAGCCACATAAATGTTTTCACAGTGACTTAAAACTGAATTAAAGCCAGAGCAAGAATGTTTTTGTACAGTAACGGATACTTAATGCCAGAAAGTTGATTAATATTACATCTCTTCCCAAACACGATCTATGTAACAACATGAGGTTTGCATTGGAATAGCTGTCTCGGGTTCACAATATTGGCAAGGCTCCCTTTTTGCCTTCTAAAAACAAAACTTCTCCCTTTCACTCTTATCTTCCCTCTCTGTTTTGGATGGTTTTATGAATGCGCAATCACTTGCTTTATGGAGCACAAGATCTGCAACATGCAGCATATGTGTACATGTATGGTTCACATGCCTTCATCTTCCAGATGCTGGCATACAGCAGAAGGGTTGAGTACTCTTCTGTCCATGTTAAACTTCCCCAGTTATCCTAAGTATAAAGCATATCAAGTGCAGGAATAATCTCCAGGAGGGCTTGGGAAAGAAAGCTTTGCCCATGGAGTCAACAGTTGTCTGAACCTAGTCCAGTAAGTAATTCTGCTGCTTACACAGTGAAAGCCTGATTACTGTACGTATTATAAATTAGCTTCTGAAAGGCTGGCTGGCTGTATCCTGTAAAATGTTTGTGTGCAAATTAATTTGTAGGAATACTTCTGAAAATTGCTGAAAACATGTTATGTTTATTGCTCACTACAGGGTCAATTCCTGTAGTAAATGCTTAGTTAATCTGTAGTAATTGAACACATCTGTGGCTTTCCTTGACCAAAAATTTTTTTAAACGTTGTTATAGCTGCACCTAGTCCACACAAGATTTGCAGTTTGCATTGGTTTTTGTAGAGATTCTTTATCACAGTTTCAAATGAGATACCCTGAAGTCCCTGTACAGGATCCTGCGTGAATATTGGTGCCGGGGGTCTAGTTCCCCCGATGCAGAGAGCACTGTGATGCATCCAATGGGAACACGCCTGCCATAAGGTTCTCCTCTACTGCCATAAATTGTATCAGTGGTTTAAAAACTCCCAGTGCTTGTGAGTTGTGAATGTAGTGGTTCAGTTTCTTTGCGTTTGATCATCACTGCTAACCGAAAGGTCCACAAGTATTTCACTCCGGGACTCTTATTGTTTCAGTTTAATAATAATAATAATTGCTTTGGAGGAGGAGCATTTTGAGAATAAGCTTTCAGGTGGATTTATTCTATTTGGAGTGTCTGAACACTAATAATTTACTTGCACTTTTAATTATGTGTTAGTAGTGCTCTTACCTTTAACTAAAAGCTGTTCTGGAAATACGGAATTGGTTAAGGTAGCATAAAATAATCATAATTCAAGAGTACAAATGATTTCTGCTTCAGGAATGTTAGTTTCACCACTCATGTGGGTTAGACTTTTTTTTCCTGTCTATTTTTAATGAAATTATTGCTTCAAGGATGAAACCTTTGTCAACTACACTCTAGCAAGGAAATAAAGGGAGCAGAACATTGGATATTGCGCCTGTCAGAGTTATCACTAACATGGGAGATTGTAGCTGGGATATACATGCATCTGGGGTTAGTAAAGCATAAGGTTACATCTTTTCTAATTTTCAGAGTGCTTCAGAAATATTTAAAAGCTGTCAGATGTGAAGGAGAATGCAATTTGCTGCATAAGAAGACACAAAAGAATTAGTAATAATTTCATTGTTTAATCTGATTTGGTCTCAGAGTTTTATTTTATTTATTGCAGAGTTTTGGGGGTTTACTGTTTCTCTTGAGAAGTGGGTGTTTCTGTTTTATCATCAGTTACTCTTCAACAATGAGATTTCTTGGGGGGGATTTTTGGTCTTTCCTGATGGTTTCATCTTTTCACTGAACCATCTTACTTTCTGTACTGTACCAAATATCTTATTGTCTAAATAACTTGCTTCAACATTTTTAGTCAGATGAGAACAAAATCACAGTCTTGGGGATTCCCCCTCCCTTAAATGCTTGGCTTGTGGTAGTGTTTTGTAATTACCCAAGTGAACATTTTGATACTTGTTCACATAATATGTTTGTAAATTTTTCAGAACTTACTATTGCAGAAGGGTTTTATACCCATTTATCTGGATATAGCAGTTAACTCGGTGTTGGAAGAAACAAACACTGATTTTTATAGGAACTGATACCATCTACTGTTTAACTAGAGACAGCTGGGCTAGAACTGTTTTGCATCTACATCTCCTTTTATTGTGTTTTCAGACTTAAAGCTTTTTGAGCTTTTCTTGTGAGACTGAACATTTTTTCTCTCCTGTTTTTCTCTTCTGCCTTTCAAGAATCTTACAAATTAAGACAAAAGATAATTACTCAGAGGGTAAAACTGGCAGGGTTCCCACGACACTTAAAATTAATGAGCTGTTGCATATAAAATATACCTTGTCTCATGTTCACTTTTTTTTGTGTGTGTGAACCATAGAAGTGCGTAATTTGGCTTTTTGGCTGTGTTTTCTGTTTTAGTAATCTCAGGTTTATAAAGTGGCAACTGATTACAGAAAACTAATCTCTCTGACTTAATGTTTCCGTAGGAGCAGATCAGTATATACAATGTGTTCCCTCCAAAGGAAGATATCACTCGCAATGATAAAATACATATTAACAAAGCTGCCATTGGTTGTTTGTGCTATGTCTTATTAAAAATAAATAGTTGTGCTTTGTGCATCTGTCGTGCCTTCCATCTGATGTGAGAACTCCTTACAAAGGAGGATAAATGTATTGTCATGTACTTCCTGATAGGGGTTGGCAATTATTATCAGTTCCATCACTAGAAATGAGACACGAAGGGTTATGCGACTTTCATTGAAATCCCCGAGAAATCCTTGGCTGGCTGGGGCAGCTCCAGTTGTTCCTGAGCTCATGAGTTGCAGAGCCATGGGGAAATTTGCAGTGACTTCACTGCCGACAGCTTTTCTCTCATTCTTACTCTGTTTATGCAATGGGGAAGGAAGAGAGGAAGAAAAGCAATTGCAATTTTTTCTTTTTTACATAATCTGCTTCAACACTTGTGACTGACTGAATAAGTGACCTGAAAATCAAATTTGTCAGTAGTTTGCTGGAGTTTCAGCTGTTGGAGGTGCTGTGGGAAGCTAGATAGCTGGTTGGGAGGATTTGGAGGTAGGTGTCTACTCAGAAGCAGCTTAGCTGCCCCTCTTCTGTCCAGCAGGATTGTTGAGTTTTTTTATTACTACCGTTACTGCTGCTACTACTCATTTACAAAATGAGATAAGAAGGTATGTTATTGTCATGTTTAGTGACAGAAGAAGGCTTTCGTTTCACAGGAAAACAGTAATTTAATTCATTTATTTACTATTCCCAAACAGATGGTGTGTGTTGTATGTAATAAAAAAGATTTTTACATACTTGTGCTATTAAGTATTTATGAAGTTTCCTATTTACATCCTTTCCTAAACCATGGCAAAAAAAAAAGCAGAGGTAGAAATCAAGAGTAGATGAGTAGAAGACAGGAGGGCACCTGCCATTGTGGGTGTTGGATCATAAGCCTTGTGGACGTCTGTCAAGTGCTTCGCTGAAGAGGGGGCATCACTCACATGAATTTCTCACATTTTTGATTAAAAAACAGATGAATATGATGTGGGGGTTTTTTAACCTCAGTTTTTCATCTTCCCTGACAACAAAAGAGCAGTGACTATTCTTAAATAAATTCAGCAGAGGGACAGGAAAAAACTTGCTTGTATACATTCGCATAATATTTATTGTATAAAAAATAATGGTTTCTGTTCCATGCTTTCTTATCCCTTCACTTCATTAGAAGGCTGCAGTGCTCAGCTTACGTCCCAGCATTACTTTATATGACACATTCCAAAATGGTTTTAGTATTCTCCTTTCTTTGGAGAAGTACCTTTTTCTATTTGCAGTTTTCTGCTATAGGCAAACTGCTGTCAGTTTGATTCAGCAGTTTGGATATTGATGAAAACAAAACATGCTTTTTCATGGAACGTTTCCTTTCCTCTACACTGGTGTAAAAATAAATCTCTTTTCTGTTTAGGTTATATTTAGAATTCACTCACTGCGATAGCAAAAAAAGATAAAACTGTCATAAATAAAAATAAAACTCATAATTCTAAATTTAGGTCAATCAAAACAATAATATACCTTGTATGTTTTAATTTGGCTATTGAAGATAATGTGTGTTAACAAGCAAAGGAAATATTTTAGTAAATCTGCTCATATAAAGAAATATGCAAAATAGTGCTTAGATTACTGATTTAACTTTAAATATAAGAAGACATTTACTAAATATCCAACACTGAGAGCAGAGAAAGTTGGGATGTTTTGAATGAAGTGTTTGGTCTTGTATATTTTTTTTGTTCTCTTTTTTTTCCTCAGTAACCTGATTTTCTCTCTTCTCAGTTTTCAATGGGTCCAGCAAATCATCGAAGGAGAAAGAACCTGCTCAGAAACACAAAAGCAAAGAGGCCACACCAGGGAAGGAGAGGAACAGCGAACATAAGGCTGAGAGTCGAAAAGACCAGGCTGCTGCTAATCACCATCCTACTACAAACACTGGCTCCTCTACGAAAGGGCTCACTGCTAACAACCACCACACTCTTCATAGATCGGCTCAGGACTTAAGGAAACAGGTAATGAATTGTACTCTACTGTGAACACATGCGAAACACAGGCTTTTAAGGTTCTAAATTCCTTTATCCACTGCTTTGTCTAGATTGAGCATGGGAATCCTTAAAAGCATGCTCTGGAGACATCAGGGAGTTAATTTTCAGTGAAAGAGAAAAAAAGAAGGAAAAAAGAAAAGTATACATATGTGGGAAGTCAATATTATAAAGCATGCTTTACAACCCTGTCTTTACATATACATATGTAAAGTATATACATATGAAAGAGTAAAGTTCACATCACTATTTATGAAACCTCTCTGACTGGCACTCTTGCTGGCCTCCACGCTGACAATGCCAAGGCTGGCAGCATGTGGAAGAGCGAACTGCTTTTGTGTACGGCTGGTCTGCTTGGGTTATCTCGGAGGCTCACCGGCATTGTAAGAGAATCTCATATTGCACTTGGGTGCTTTGTCTTGCATATGGGCAGCACAAACATTGGGGTCTGGGGAAAAAAACATTTTGCCCAATGCATAAAGAAGTTGCTCCAGAATATTGCCTCTTTCACAGTGGATATACCAGGTGGGAGAAATTTTTTGATTCATGTTCCTAGGTTGAAAGCTAGCAAAAAAAAATCAGCAAGAGATTTGTTTCAACCCAACTTGATTTCTGGTGTGGAAGTTTAGCAGACCAGTCTTTCAGCGCTTGTGACTGGCATTTGGACAGGATTTGTCTTCATCTATTTTTGATGATGGGTCAAAGGGCTCCTAAAATAGCAGCTGTCAAATAAGATTTTACAAAAGACTTTCAAAATCCCCAGTTAGTGTCCTTATTCAGTCTGGGGCTGGGTTAGCAGAATACCCGCTCTACTGCAATGCAGTACAGAAAGCTTGCTGCACTTACTCCTTTTAAGTTTTTTTGGTTTATTTGGTTACTTCTCAATGGGCCAATTAGAGACAGTCTTTATTTGCTGGTATCTAAAGGTTTTTCTTCTAAGTAGGCTGACCTTGCCTGGTTCTTTATGCACCATGGCAATTTTCCCTTATCTAGTCATCAGCTTGAATGTCTGTCTTCTTTTGCATCCTTTTGGATTTCTTTTTTGTGTTTGCCAGCATCGTATAGTCTTTGCTGCGACATGCTCTGTCATGAGCTCTTTGTGTTGAACAAGTTTCGCAAAATGTAAGGATGCACATCTTAATTCTTTTAACTTACTGGAACACTTGTGTGAAATGCTTTTAAGTTGTATCATCAAAGTCTGAATGGTTAAAATTTTTGTGAAAGTCAACTGCTGTCACTTGTGAAGATAGTTCTGAAAGGAAAAAGACAGATGTAGAACAATTTGTCCACCATCCAAGTGGTTTTGCTTTGTAGAGTATTAGATGTTGTCAATTGTGCTACGCAAAATGGAGAAAAATTTTAAAGCAATGCAGTACAACCAACAGTCACACCACACACACCCCCCTCACAAAGGGTGGTCCTCAAGCTTCAGAAAATAAGGGGATTGTAAGTCGAGATGATAATTTTTTTCTTTTTTTTTCATAAAAGAAGGTTAGGCAGCTAAATTTTCTTCTGTAACCCACAGTAGCATAAGTACTTCCTTACCAATTTTAATGAAAATGTGTCTCTAACTAATTA